>NC_080640.1:32414178-32742511 GCF_027579445.1 Ammospiza nelsoni
CCCTCTGGCTCTCCTGAGCAGCCAAGAGCCCTGCCAGGGGTCTCACAGAACCCAAAAATGCCTGTGTGGTTTTGATTATCACCCACGGAGCAAGTTCCCAACCTTAGATGAAGATCTGCAAGCCATAACAAATAAAGTAGAATGACACTGAATTTATCACGGGGTGAAAAAGTAGATTTTGGGGTTTTTAGAATGGAGGTTCAGGGGGCAAGATGGAGGGATCTGGGTATGTCCAGCCTTTCTTCTTCTTGGCCTCCATCTTCTGCTGTGATGTTGGCACTTTTGGATTGGTTTAGAGTAGAAGCTCACAGTCTAACATAGGTGATAGGTATTGGGAAGTAATTGTAAACATTGTATATGTAGCTTTTAGTATAAAGATGTAACACCGCCCTGAGGGCAGGCAGAGTGCCTGGACTGTTGTGCTGAGCAGAACTCAGCAGGACAGGAGAAAGAATTTTACAGATAAGATACAATAAACAACCTTGAGACCGAAAAATGAAGAGCCCTGACTCTTTCATCAAGCTCTGGGCTGGGAAAAGAGACTTTCCAACTTTTCTTGGGGTCACTGTGACCAGCTAGAGACCCCAACAGGGTGTGGGGCTGTCAGATCAAGTGTTCTCCCAGTGCTGCCCAGAGTGAGTGAGCAGCTCCCCAGAGCTCACCTTGTTGGAGTCAGCCAGCTTCCGAGCAGTGTAGTACTCAGCATCAGCTTTGGCCTTCTCCCTTGCCAGGAATGCAGCATCTGACACAGCAGGAAAGAAAGCATTAGGAAGTGAAGGGCCCCATATCACACTGAGCACCTGAGCCCTCATCCCACGGGGACCAGCTGAGCCAGGAGTGCCTGTGACAGCCTGGCTGGCCTTGTACCTGCCCTGCAGCTCCTGGAGAGCTCCATGCACGGGGCAGGAACCATCCCAGTGCACAGCCCTGCACCCTGCAGCACCCTCAATGGCTTCTGCAGGTCTGAGGCTCCTCCACCTGCCACAGCCCCAGCAGGGTGCTCACCTTCAATCTCAGAAATTCGCTTCTCCGTTTCCTTCTCCATGATCTTCTGCTGGTAGTGGATCCTGGCCACCTGAGCAGCCTTCTCTGCCTCTGCAATCACAAAGGGCCCAGCTGGGAAATCTGCTCCTCAGGCCTTGAGCCCCAGCAGCCTGATCCCAGCACCTGGCTGCAGGCTCTGCCACACATCCCTGCTCCCTCCTCCCCACTCAGTGCCAGGCTGTGCTCCAAGCAGCAGAGTTTTCTGCCTTTCTTTACAGGAAGAAAACAATTGTGTTGTGTTTTCTGGTGTCTGCAGAGCTCAGATCCTGTTTACAAGCACAGGGACATGGAGCTCCAAGCCCAAGCAGCTTTTCCAGCAGAGTGATTCCCTCCATGCCTGCTGCAGGACAGAGGTGCTCCCTGCTCTGCTGCTGTGGGATTTTCATCCAGATGTTCCAACAGCTGCTTGTGCAGCCTGGCTGAGCCTCCCTCATGGAGCTGCCAGTGAGGAAGACAATGTCCTGCCCCAGCTGAGCAGGGAGGGCAGGAATGGAGGCTGAGCCTGTGCTTGGTGACATTACCAATGAGTGCTTTCTTCCTGTCTGTCTCTGCCTCCTTCTCCACCACCTTCTGCCTCTGGGCTGCAATCAGCAGCTTGGTCTTCTCAGCCTCCCTGCAAGGGGAGAAGTGTTATCCTGGGGAAAGGGAATGAGGGGCAGTACTGGGGTACACAAAACTGGGAGTACTTTGGACCTTATCAGCATAAGAGATGTGATAAACAAAATGCCTTGGCAAGAGCAAACAGAACTTTGAGAATTAAATCAAGACTGCAAGAAGATTCCATTTCAGACTGGTTTACCAGAAAAAGAAAATTACATTGATTTCTGCAAGCAAGAGATGTTTAAAATGTATAAGTTTGTTTACGTGATTATTAACACAATCACTGTAGTAAAACATTACTAGTCTTTCTAGAATAAGTATATAAGTAGTTGTACCTCGCAATAAATTTGGATTCTTTGACCATGTCAATGCCTGCCCCATCCCTCCAATTGCTGACAGAGCAGCTCTGCATCCCAGGAGAGGCCCTGGGGACAAGGGGCCAGCCAGCTGCCAGCTCCCTGCTCACAGCCACGGGGACTGGCTCTGTCTGCAGCTGTATGAGCACACACACAGGCCAGGGGAGGGACCATCCCCCTCTCCATCTGGCCACATCTGGATGCAAGTCCAGCCTGAGGCCTTCAGGATGAGGAACAGGGCAATGTGAGCTGGAAGCTGGGCCTGCTCAACCAAAGGTTGAGACCTAACAGCATCTCCTTCTGCCCAAAGGCATCCCAGGGATCCTGCAGGGGAGCTTACAGGGAAGACATCAAGCCCCTGAGCCCTGATTTCAGCATGGAAATGGAAAACAAAAGGCACAAGTGCACTGCCTGGAGCTCACCTCTCACTCCCTGAGCACCAGGACAGAGCTTTCCAACAGCACTGTACCTGTGCAGGACCCTCAGAAGTAATTAATGCAATTTTATGCCCTGTTACTCACATCAGCTCGAAGTTCCTCCGGATGGCCTCTGGAATTTTGGGTTTTGTGACACGCACGGCCTGTGGGAGCACACTCTGAATGAAACACCTTGATGCAGTATCAATAACCAAGATATCTCTTTGCAAAACCAGCTGCAGTGCTGTGGACAGTGGTGCCTAATCCTCCTGTGCAACACAGCTGAGCATGGTCACTCTCCCAGAGGTGTGCCACATTTCCATTTCCTGCCATCCATCCCATCCCATCCCATCCCATCCCATCCCATCCCATCCCATCCCATCCCATCCTCCCACCAGGGACAGAGGCTCCAAGCCCCATCCAAGCTGGCTTTGGACACTTCCAGGGATCCAGGGGCAGCTTCTCTGGGCTCCCTGTGCCAGGGCCTCACCACCCTTAGCACAAAACATCCATCTTTCAGTTTAAAACTTGCTGTCCCTTGTCCTGTCACTGCAGGCTTTGGCAAAAAGTCTTTCTCCACCTTTTAAAATCTCTCATTATTGAGAGGCCACAACCCACCTGGATGGTGAGACCTGGTGCCATGACATTGAGGTCTTTCTGCAGGGCCAGCTTCAGGTTCTCATCTATCTGATCTGTGTTTGGAGGACAAAAGAGAGAGCAGTTGGTTTATCATGTTTTCCCCCACAGCTTGTGTGGCAAAGAGCCAGCAGGCCCTGAAGAGCAAGTAACTCTAGAGTGTGGGATAAGGATGCTTCCTGAGACATGCTGTACATTGTTTCCCCTCCTGTGCCCCCTGAAAAACATTCCCAAAAGGAGACTCACATGTTGGTGACTAGAAAAGTTCAGCTGTTGATGGATTTGTGTTATCTGAACTAAGTGCAAGTGGCTTTCAGCATCTCAGCAAGACAGAATGCCCAGAGCCTGTGGTAGAAGTATATCCCTTCTCAGCACCTGGACTTGGGAGTACATTAATACTAAAATTCTGACAACCTTTTATCTGCCATAAGGCAATTTTGCCCTGCTCAGCCACTCAGGAAGGAACAGAACTTGTTCTGTCTTTGGGTTTGGAGCACAGGTCCACCAAGGAAAGAATGACCTGTGCTAATTCCTGAAGCACTGCTACCTCCCTGTGAAAAACCTTCCAGCCCTCACTTGCTGGAGACAGCCAGGAGGAAGCTGTGAAAGTACAAAAGTGAATTCAACAACAGAATTCAGCAGGGGATTAAAAGCAGAAGCAGAACAAGACAAATCCACTGTCACAGTGAAGGCCACAGGCATCATTGCACACACAAGAGCAGAGTGGCTCTGCTGAAAAAAAAGGTGGAAAAAGACTCAAATCAAATTTCCACATGCAGATGGGGAAAGACAGAGACACCTGAGTCACTGGAGTTACAGGGGAAGAGGCAGATGGATGTAAAAGGAGCTGGATCTACACTGCAACTCCAGCACAGGGCCAGTGTGGTGCAAGGGGCTGGCTGGAAGATGTTCCAGGAATATTCCAGAGGATGCACTCACCAAAGAGCTCAATGTACACCTCCTGCAGGGTGTGGGCACTGCAGAACTGGTTCAGCTCGTGGTGGATTTTGTTGAAGATCAAGGTCTTGTCGTAGTCAGCGGTGTAATTCCTGACGATGTCGTACACTGGGGAAAGGAGAGAACACCAGAGCTCAGCCCTGGCACCTGTCAGGGTGTCAGGGAAGCAGTGCAGCACTGGGACAGGGCTTTTCCAGGGTAGCCAAAGCCCCAGCTGCCCTGCCCTGCTGTCAGGTGCTGCTAGGATTACACAACTTCAAGGAGCACCATGGCAGGATGTACTGCCTGGTCCTGTTTTACCATCTGCATAAACAAATGGAACAGCAAAGTCTCACCAGGACCTGCATGCACAGGTACTGCTGGAAAGTGAAAACAAGGATCACTCCCATTATTGAAGCCAAGCAGATCCTGCACCAAAAGGAGCATGGTCAAGGGAGCGGATTCTCTCCCTCTGCTCCTGTCGCTGACCGACACGAAAGAACACAAGCACACCACCGCTTTCAGGTGAAGGGAAAAAAGGGAAGTTTTATTCTCTGACTCCACTATTTATAGTTTTACAAGAGTGACAGTGGATTGGAAGGTGACAGTGACACCTCTGCAATGCCACAGGTCAAACCAACAGTCCATCAACTCTCTCCTCCTCCATAAAGGAATGAAAAACAATGAGTTGTTTACAGAAAGTGCGTGGGAAAGTTCACTACAAGAATGTCAACATCAGAAGGCTTAGAAAATCCTAGAAAACCAGGGTGACATGCTCCTGCTGAGGCCCCACCTGGAACCCTGTGCACAGTTCTGGCCTGCTCCCCCAGCACATGAGAGGACACTGGAAGTGTTGGAGCAGGTCCAGAGGAGGCCATGGAGATGCTGAGGGCTCTGGAGCATCTTCCCTGTGGATCCAGTCTGGGAGAGCTGGGAATGCTCAGCCTGGAGAAGGGAAGGGTGTGTGGAGACCTCAGAGCTCCTTCCAGGGCCTGAAGGGACACAGAGGAGCTGGAGAGGGACCCTGCAACAGGAACTGGAGGGACAGGACACAGGGAATGGGTTCAGACTGACAGAGGGGAAATTTAGGTGAGATAAATGGAAGAAATTCTTGGCTGCGAGGGTGGGCAGGCCCTGGCACAGGGTGCCCAGAGCAGCTGTGGCTGCCCCTGGATCCCTGGCAGTGCCCAAGGCCAGGCTGGATGGGGTTTGGAGCAGCCTGGGACAGTGGAAGGTGTCCCTGCCATGGCAGGGGATGGGATGGGCTAAGCTTTAAGGTCCCCTCCAGCCCAAACCCCTCCATGAATTACACCAGGAATTCACCCTCCAGCGCCTCAGCAATGCTGGAGTTTTGCATTAAGCTGTGCTGCTGAACAAAACAAGCTGTCTGTGTCTTTGGGGTGGTGAAATGAAAGGGCAAGAGGCTCCTACAAGGGTTTTGGCTCTGCAATTTTCTCTGAGCTGAGCTGGAAGCACCTGGGACCAACACTACAGGACCAGGAGCTGTAAGGGTAAAAACAAATGGAAACAGAGGGAAGTTCTGCTGGCATGGAAAAGGCAAGTCCTGCAAACCAAGCCAGAGCTGCCCCAGGATGAGTGAACACAGTCACAGGAACCAGGCTGGAAATACCAAATACCTGCATATGGGGCCAGCTTGTTCACAACTTCTATTCGGTCAATGTAGATCATAACACCACCACTGCAAGGGAAAGACACTCATCAGCCACACTGCAGCTGCGAACAGCCAACAGATTTAAAGCAAAGGCATCTTTATCTCTATTTTAACAGATTTAAAGCAAAGGCATCTTCATCCCTCTCTTAACAGTTAACAGACTTAAAGCAAAGGCATCTTCCTCCCTCTTCTAACAGATTTAAAGCAAATGCATCTTTATCCCTATTTTACAATATTCTGGGCATTTTGCAATGAGATAACAGCCAATCCCAGACTTCTCTCTGCATAAATCCAGCAAACCTGCAAAGCACTTTCTTTCCCATTTCTGATTTCCTACTCAACCAGCCAAAGGAAAACTTTTCTGATCAGGAACGTGGCTGCAGCTCTCAGGAAAGCAGAGGGGAAGGCAGCAAGGACAGCAGGTGACATCTGCCACCAAATGCAGACACACCTCAGCTCTTCTGGGCAGCAACACATGGCAAACAGAAAAAGCTCTTAGTTTAATTCACAATCACTAACTCCAGCAGGAGCTTGGCAAGGCCCAGGAGAAAGGAAGGAACAAAGCACATGGCAGACTTCAATCCACTGGAGCTCTCCAGGAACACCACAAGAACCTCAGCAGAGGCAGCCTGCAGGCAATCCTCTCCCCCAAAAAGGATGGCAGGAAAGGGGGAATCAGAGGCCAGGCTTGTCCCCAGCCTCTGCTCTTGCTGCTGTGGCTTTCAGAAAGCCATGCCCAGCCCTGGGTACCTGTAACACCAGACAAAAGCACAAACTCTACAAGGAAGAAAAAAACCTTTAACTTTCAACAGCTCTAAGTCTCTTGAGAGCCTCATTTTAAATCAGAAAACTCCTGCCATGATGTCCTTGGGACAAAGGCACATCACAGAGCAGAAGCTTCAGCAGGAACTGTTTAGAGACAGCTCATTCCTGGCAGTGCAACTCCCACATTCCCAAACTCTGTCTCTGTGATGTTTTAACTCAAACAGATCCCCCATGACAAACTCCTTTTCTTATTCTGCAGATCTTGATCTCTGACAGCTCAAAGCCAGATCTGCAGGAAATAAAAAACAACCTGAACTTGCCTGTGTCTGTGTTCTTTTGGAAAAGGCCTCCCAAGCCCAGCCTGTTCTTGCTCCAAACCTGCTTCAGGACAACTATGAGCTAAAATCACTGGTGATGGATGGCCCTGATCTGCTGCAAATGCAGCATTTTGATTTTAAAGGGATGTCAGAAAGAAAAGGAGAGTGTCTGCATCACCTCCCTGGCAGGGAAGGGTCTGAAATGGCACCTCAGAGCTGTGAGGGCTGCCTGACTGCCACCACCTCCCACAGCAACCTTGCTGAGGGACAGTAAATGGGATATCACCCACTGTTATTCCATTATTATCAATAATTCAGAAGTGTTTATGTGGTGTGCTGGGGGATAAGGGCATTTTATCAGTCCTGCTGGTCATGCCACAGGAGATGGGACACAGGTAGCAGGAAGACTCTGGAAATCCTCACACAATTCAGGATCCAACTCAGGGTTTAAAATCTCTATTTAATGTGTTCACTGAATGCTGCCAGGTACAAACAAGACAAAAAACTGGGGATGGGACACCCACACACACTCAGAAGCTTCCAGATATAGATAAGGACACAGGGAACAGGAACATAAAGAGAAAGCCAGCCCTTAAAATGTGGTAGTTTGATATGTAAACACAAAACCTGAAACTGTTTGGGCTCTATTCTGGTAGCAGACTTTGAACTGGGACAGTGGCAGTGCAGGTGTGCTCCAGTTGTTATTTATAAGCTCATGTTTTACCATGGAAATGTGGATGCAAAGCTTGGGCACCGAGCAGCCACAGACTTTGGATCCCAAATGCAGCCACTGAAAGGCTCCTGCAGCACCACCTGGGCAGAGGGCAGGGCTGCTGGGACCTTTGGTCAGGGTGAATTCAATCATTAACTGAGAGCTGCTTTCACCAGCTGTCTGCTGCTGTAAAGCCCATTTTTACTGCCTGCACCTTCCCAACCACCTGCATTGCACAACTGAACCCCACAACGCTGAAATTCAACAGGAGCTTCATTTCCAGCTCCTAAATCACAGAAGCACAGAATGGTTGAGGCTGGCTTTGGCCTCAACCTTTGACATTTTGATCTTGTTTACCTCACCACAAAAAAAGGTGGAAAAAGACAAGGCCCTGAAGTGACAGGGCAAGGGAAATGGGTTCAGACTGACAGAAGGGAAATTTAGGTGAGATAAATGGAAGAAATTCTTGGTTGTGAGGGTGGGCAGGCCCTGGCACAGCTCTGGCTGCCCCTGGATCCCTGGCAGTGCCCAAGGCCAGGCTTGGAGCAGCCTGGGACAGTGGAAGGTGTCCCTGCCCATGGCAGGGGTGGCACTGGATGGGCTTTAAGGTCCCTTCCCACCCAAACCATTTTGTGATTCTGTGAAAGCTGCAGCACTGAACACTAACATTATTTACAGATACTCCTGAAAAACCTTCAGATACTCCTTTAGGATCTAAAATTAAAACCACAAGACCTTTATAGTAATATTTAAGCCCCAGCAATGTCTGATGCTGAACAACTCCAAAAAAGTTAATATGGGTTAAACCTGATCAAAATTAACTCTGTTTTACTAAGAGTGCCACTAACATTCACCTTTTAATTTCCATGTGATCACTGTGTGCCACCATTCCAGCCACCACCGATTTAATTTTTTAAACAGAAATTTTGTTGAGGACCCTGAATGTATAAGATAAGGATAATAACCATGGTTTTTGGTATTTTTTTTTAATCCTGAAGAGTCATCACTTTAACTTGTGGATGAACCAACACAACAGGATCTGTGACCCAACTCAGACCTGTAACCCAACAGGATCTGTAACCAGCCCTCTCCTCCTGCTTGTTACAACTCAAGCAGCTGACAGAAGAATCAGCCTGATTATGCAGCAGGAATTTCATCTGGAAATGAACTCCCTCCCATCAGGAAGATTCCCACTCCCAGTCTCCTTCTGCCCATTGCTGGGGCCAGCACCTGTATCAGCCACAAGACCCAGAGTGGAAATAACCAGGGCACAGCAAAGCACAAGCAATGGGGTGTCAGAATAACTGAGGGGAGAAGCCCAGAAAAATTCAAGATAACATCACAATAAATGCAAAGATCCCTCACTGCACAAGCAATGGCGTGTCAGAGTAACCAGAAAAATTCAAGATAACATCACAACAAATGCAAATATCCCTCATTGCACAAGTAACAGGGTGTCAGAGTAACTGAGGGAAGAAGCCCAGAAAAATTCAAGATAACATCACAATAAATGCAAACACCCAGCAGCTGAATAGCAGCTCCAGCAAGAGCCAGTGTTCCCCCCTGTACTGTTACACTGTGTACATTTGGGATTAATTTTATGGCAGGTGCTTTTACTCCCAAATCCCAATGTCCCAGCCCTGCAAATGACCCCAGGGAGTGCATAAATCCAAGTGGAAGCCATACCTTGTCCCACAAGGCACATTCTTCACTTCATCAGTCTGCAGCGTGGTCTGAAACACAAACACAGCAGCATTCACAAATCTGGCTCACAGGGAGGCCCACACTCCCACAGTGGCACCACAGAGCCAAAATTGTGTCCTGTGCCTCCCTGGTGATGGTTTCAGGTGTGGGCAGAAGGCAAAGCTTCTCCTCCCCTGCCTTTTGGGAGATGCACAGGCAGCTGTGCCTGTTTCCCTGCTCTGGAATGCCAGGAAACAGTGACAGCCACAAACACGGACTGTCCCCCTGAGCAGGACATGCCAGCCCCAGCAGTGCCACACACACACACACACACATGGTGGGTGGGGAGAGCTTCCAGGAGGACAAGTCCTGGCTCCCCAGGGGAGGGAGAGGGCACTGACCTGCACGGATTTGAAGGTGGTGATGAAGGGGAGCATGATGTGGTAGCCAGGGCCGCTGGGGCTGGTCAGCAACGCTCCACCCCTGAGGAGAGGGAGGAAAACAGCCTCAGGAAGGGGGCAAACAGCAAGGGCTGCCTTGGAGGGCCAGCTCAAACTGCCAGGGGTCACAGAGAATTGCATCAGTGCTCTGAATTCACCAGCAATTCCCCAGCAAAGGGCTGAGTGCACCCGATCTCTGCCTGCTGCAACTTTGCATGAAGCTTTAACTCTTGGAGCAGGCAGCTACTGCTAAACCCTCCCAGCACTGCAACACTGCACAGAGCTGCAAGAACGTGGATTTCTCCTCTAAATATTTCTCTGGTAACCATGGAAAATCCAGCCGTGGATGTGATGCTGCCAGTTTGGGTTTTGGCACAGCCCCTCGCCCAGAGAAAAGCCCTGGGGTGTTAATGCTCAGCAGGATTGTGGTTAAAGGGAACTGGGGGACATTTGGGGTCTCTTAGCAGTCCTGGTTAATTCTTTGAAGCAAAAGCTGGCAGAGGTGTCACCCCCTCCCCAGGAACTGTGCAGTCCCCCCAAGTGCTGCACATTTTGCAGAGTGCTCTTTCCTTTAGCCCTCAGTTTTTCCTCTTCTCCTCTATGGATGCTGTTGGTGTGCACATTAAATTGGCTGCTTTTGTTCAGTTCCCCCTCACTACACAAAATTGAAATTTGTCTAAGTAAAATAACAGTTCTACACAAGCTAACAATAAAACTGCAACCTCTGTACTCATTTTTTTCCTTGAGTGGCACAGTCTCTAGGTCTTTACAGATAAAGCAATCCGATAAAGGGTCTTTACAGAATTTATTGTGCTTTATTCCATAAAGAACATTTTTACTTTCTAAATTTTTTGCGTGCTGAGTGGGAAGGGCAGGGAAAACATTCCAAGGCACCAACACTGAGAGTTCTGGCCGGGTGACAGTTTGGGACAAAGGTGACGGCTCTTGCTGGGTGACAGTTTGGGACAAAGGTGACGGCTCTTGCTGGCACAGGGGGAAATCAGCAGATGCCAGCAGGCAGGACAGACGCAGAGCTCTGCAATCAGTTTGTGACAAGGGGGAATGAGAGGCAGGAGAAGCAGCTCAGAGACCCGAGGGTGAAGGGAGCAGGAGCAGCCAGGGCTGCCCACACAGGGGGAAACCGGAGGGGAGCAGAGGACAGAGCAGTGCCAGGGGCAGGGATGGGTGCCAGGGATGGGTGCCAGGGATGGGTGCCAGCCCAGGAGGGGCTCCGTACCTGTAGTACACGGCCAGGTGTCCCTCCTCGACCCTGTGGATGGCGGAGTAGAGCAGGAAGACCAGGAGCCCGGTGGCGGCGGCGGCCGCGGCCCCGGCCTGGGCCATGGCCATGCTCGCATCCCCTCCCGGCCCGGGGCGCCGCGGGCCCGGCCCTGCACGGCGACAACGGAAATACACCCGTTACACACCGGACACGGACAGGGCCCTGCACGGCAACAACGGAAACACACCGTTACACACACACCGGACACGGACAGGGCTCTGCACGGCAACAACGGACACACACCCGTTACACACCGGACACGGACAGGGCCCTGCACGGCAACAACGGAAACACACCGTTACACACCGGACAGGGACAGGGCCCTGCACGGCAACAACGGACACACACCCGTTACACACACACCGGACACGGACAGGGACAGGGCCCTGCACGGCAACAACGGACACACACTCGTTACACACCGGACACGGACAGGGACAGGGCCCTGCACAGCAACAACGGACACACACCCGTTACACACACACCGGACAGGGCTCTGCACGGCAACAACGGACACACACCCGTTACACACCGGACACGGACAGGGCCCTGCACGGCAACAACGGAAACACACCGTTACACACCGGACAGGGACAGGGCCCTGCACGGCAACAACGGACACACACCCGTTACACACACACCGGACACGGACAGGGACAGGGCCCTGCACGGCAACAACGGACACACACTCGTTACACACCGGACACGGACAGGGACAGGGCCCTGCACAGCAACAACGGACACACACCCGTTACACACACACCGGACAGGGCTCTGCACGGCAACAACGGACACACACCCGTTACACACCGGACACGGACAGGGCTCTGCACGGCAACAACGGACACACACCGTTACACACACACCGGACACGGACAGGGCTCTGCACGGCAACACCGTCAGCGGGACACACCCGCTGCTGCCACAGGCGGGACAGGGACAGGGACTGCCCCCGGCCCGGCCCCGCGCTGCCCTGTCCCGCCCCTATCCCTATCCCGTACCTGCCCCCAGCCCTACCCCGTCCTGTCCCGTAGCTGTCCTTACTCCACAGCTATTCCAATCCGTATCTCAGGCTCTATTCTTTAGCACAATTCTTGCCCCGTACCTGTCTCGCAGCTCTCCCTAGCCTTCATCGCAATCCCTGTCCTGTACCTGTCCCTATCGTTTATCCTAATTCCTGCCCCGTTCCTTTATCCCAATCCCGTTCCTTTACCCCGATCCCTTTCCTTTACTCCAATCCCAATCCCGTTCCTTAATTGCGTTCCCTGTCCCGTTCCTTTATCCCATACCTTTATCCCGTTCCCTGTCCCGTTCCTTTATCCCGATCCCTGCCCCAATCCCGTCCCTTTAGCCCAACCCCGTTCCCTGTCCCGTTCCTTTATCCCGATCCCATTCTTTTATCCCGTTCCCAGCCCCATACCCGTCCCGTTCCTTTATCCCATACCTTTATCCCGATCCCTTATCCCGATCCCTGTTCCGTACCTGTCCCGTTCCCCACGTGCTGCCGAGGCCGCGCTCCCACCCCCGCCGCGCACGCGCGCCGGCGCGCGGCACCATGGGCGCGCCACGTCGGCGCGGGGCGATGACGTCACCGCACGCCCGGGTTGCCAGGCAACGGCGTGCTGGCAATGGCGGCGCGGCAGCGAGCAGGCCTCAGAGCCTGTGTGGGGGGCAGCACAGAGTTTATTATATATACACGCGCTATACATTCATGGGGACACGGCCCTGCCCGCGCCCCCCGCCCTGAGGAGGCTCCACGGGCCGGGCCCACGCTGCTTCCTGGGGGACAGCCGGTGGGTGACACGGTGATGTCAATAAACACTGGTGATGTCAATAAACACCGGTGATGTCAATAAACACCAGTGACGTCAATAAACACCGCCCCATCCCACAGGGAAGGCGGCCCTCAGCACACAGAAGGCACTTGGGTGATGCAGCACCTTGGCTCCTGAGGCTACTTCAGCCAGCTCCAGTCGAAACTCTGCAAAGAAAAGCACAAAAACAACTGAGTGCAGGGTTTGGCTGCTGGGTTTGATGAAAAATCAGAAATTGCCCTTAGCAAGGATGCTCCCAGGGGTTAACAGAGTGCAGCACAGCACAGGAGCCCCATGAGTCCACTCCAGTTTGGGATTTCTCAAAGGATGAGTGCCTCCTCTCTCCTCTGAGCAAAGGCTGGAGGAGCTGGGATTGTTCACCTGGAGAGGAGAAGCTTCAGAGTGACCTCACTGTGGCCTTGGAGTGCCTAAAGGGGCTACAGGAAACATGGAAAGAGACTGTTTCAAGGGCCTGGAGTGCCAGGACACAGGGAATGGCTTCCCACTGCCTGAGGGCAGGGCTAGGTGGGATTTTGGGAATAAACATGAATCCATGCACACTGGCATGGGGTGCCCAGAGCAGCTGTGGCTGCCCCTGAATCCCTGAAGTGTCCAAGGCCAGGCTGGATGGGGCTTGGAGCACTTTTTTCCTATTCAAGGGGCTCTCCATGTCCCCAGGGTGTCCCCTGAAAGGCAGGTCCTGGCAGGTGCACCAGCACTTACCATCATGCTGTTCTGCTCCTGCCTCACCTCCTGCAGAATGCTGCTGAAGAGCTCCAGGTAATTCACATTCTCCCGGATCATGTCAGCAAAATTCTCCCTGCAGGAAGGGAAAAAAACGCCAAGGTGATGGATTACAAGCAGCACTAAAAGTGACATCCCCATCAAAACGTCCTGCACTGAGAGGAGAGAAAAAAAAAAGAAAAACAAAAGCAAACAGCTAAAAAAAGTGATTTGTAGCTTAATTTTATGGCAGTTTGTGAAATTATTTTATGTAGTTTGTGCAGTGGTAGGTGACACAAAAACCTGCCTGGAGATGGCAGGACAAAGGGAAATGGCTGCACACTGATAAAATATAATTGGAATTGTTAATGAAGCAAAGAGAAAAACCCCCTGAGATCCAGAGAGCTCAGCATGGACTGAGGGAGAGGGGCCTTAAGAGCCAGATCCAGCCTCAAGGAAAAACAACATTTCATATAATAAATGGATGGCACAGTCCTTCAGCAGGGCATGCAGCACCTGGAACTGGCTCAGAAAGAGAGAGCAGAGATTTCTGAATAAAGAGTTCAACCAAATCCCTGATTCTTTAGAGCATTAGTGACACACAAACTCCTGGAACTGCTCTGGGAAGGATAAAGCCCTGAGATCCTGATCTCCCTGCAGCTCATACCTGTCACATTCCCATTCTCTGATAAAATCCCTTTGCCCAAGATTTTTCCCCTGGGAAGCTGAGAAGCCTCAGAGAAAAAAGAAAACAATTCTCATCTCATTTGCTTCTCCTGTGTTGTGCTCACATGTGGAATGTGTTTGGAGATTGTTTCATTGGTTTCATGTGAATTGTTTTGACTTATTGGCCAATTGGGGCCAAGCTGTGTCTTTTTAAGTATCCTTTCTGTATTCTTTAATATAATACAGTATCATAAAATAATCAATTATCCTTCTGAGAGCATGGAGTCAGATTCCTCATTCCTCCCTGCCACAGGCACCCCACAAACACAGCACATACCCATCTTCAGGAGCTGCCAGAGAGGACAGAGGGTGAGGAGCTGAGTTCCCTGAGCAGCCCTGGGGGAGCCAAGTGGCTGCTGGAGTTGAGGCTGTCCCTTCCAGGCTAGAGCTGACCAGGGATCGAGAGGAGCTCTGAGTCTGCAAAAAGAAATTCAGGAGAATTGAGGCTTCAGTGCTACCTAGGGAAGATTTGGGATTGCACATAAGCACTGTTGGTTACACACACACAGATGTGGGAACCAGGAGATGGCTTCAGACACTGTAATTTATGCAAAAAAATTACTCTTTAACACTTTAACCAGGAAAACACCTATTTAACTTCTGCTTTCACCATCTCAGACTGCCCTTCTCTGCAGGAAAAACAAAATACAACCATGGTGTGGCAGTTACCCCTTTTTGCTGAGTTTACTTCCTGGCTCGTGCACTGGAAAAAGTGCAAATAACCCAACAGCTACTCACACAAGCAATTTTCAGCAAATGCCAGATCTCCCTTTGTCTCTTTCCCTGCATCTGCATCACTGAGTTGTCAGCTTCCTTGATGTTATTCAGAGCCACTTCAATCTCAGGGAGCAGGTCAATGATCTTCTGCTTGCAGCCCAAGAGCTTGCTGGAATAAAAACCAAACACAAAATCACTTCCCAGCACATTCTGGCAAAATAAAAGCCCCACCTTCAAGGGATTCAAGGAAAATGGAAAACTGGGATACTTGAAAAATTAATATACAAATCACTGTGGTGTCTTCTCAACTGCTACTTTTTTTTTCCTTTGAATTTTAAGGAATTTTCTTTTTCCTTTGAATTTTGAAGGATTTTTTTTTTCCTTTGAAGATTCGAATTCCAAATTCCAACTGGCAGAATTTGCCTCATTTTAAAGTGAACTCTTGGATGCTAACAGTCATGTTTTTAAAAATTAAGTGGAAACTTAACACAGAGGAGCAAAATTAATGCTATGAGAAATGTGAATGGAGTTTTTTGGGCTCTGACCTCCATGGTTTTCCCTATCCCTTCCTACTACAAAGCTCCAAATGCTGCAAATTGAATTTTTTTTGTCTGCATAAAGTACCTGAGGTGGCCAAAGAGCTCCTTGAGGACTCGGTCCTGGCTCTGCACTGTCTGCACAATGATCTTCACCATGTCTGTGCTGTCACTGTAGGCATGATCTGGAAGGGCCAGCAAACACCATGTTAGTAAACCCTAACAGCATTCCCTGGGTTTCAGTTCACAACAATTAATCATGGGGTAAAAGTGTGAAATGTAAATCATCTCCTTCCATACCTGGAGGTCGTGCTTTTAATTGCTTGTACAGGTCTATGGCTCTCTGTTCCCTTGAAAAAAGAAGAAAATTATTCAGGCAGGTGTCTCAAAAACAGCCAGATGACTCAAAAACAGCATTGCAGGGAAGGGATGCCTTTCTGAACTCAGATCCTTGTCCTTCTCCTACAGCTGGGACACAGCCATGGCCTTTGGAACACAGGGATACTCCCTCTGAGATGCAATCCAACACTTTCCCCAAAGCTGTCTCTCTTTTTCTCCAATTATGCAATTTCTCCTCAGAAAAGCACACCCAAGATAGCTTATTTTCAGTTTCAAATCTTCCCATGGCTCAGCTGTGTTTTATTTCCCCTGCATCCTTCATTATCTGATTTCATTTTTGAAACTGTGACTGCACAAGTGCCTGAGAAATTCTTGTTCTGTTCCTGCTCTGCATTTTTTGCCTGAATTTTAGTGATATTCTGTAAATGGAAAGAGACAGCTGCATCACAAGCAATGACAACTGTGCTTCTCTTCTTCCCATTAAACAAACATTACCTCTTTCAAGTATTTCAAAAAGAGTCACACTGAAAACTTCCAGCCTTGAACAAAATCCTTCCTGTTCTAAATCCCAGTCTGTCAGAAACAAGGAGCAGCTTCCCAGCCCTGATCCTGGTCTGCAGTGGTGGAATTGCTTAAAAATCATGTTTAAGGAGGCACAATCCTGATTAGTTTGAGCTGCTGCTGCAGGAGGTGGCTTCCCCTCTGCACCACTTCCTCTCCTGTGCACCAGTTCTGCTGCAACTGCACAGGATGAAAAGTAACTTTGCAAAGAGGGAGGGGGGGAACACACCAGGAGCAGGCACATTTTCTCCCTGAACAGTCAGAGTTGCTCTGAAGAGCTCTGATTAACAGATTTAATGGTTGTTCAAACCCTCTCTTTTAGAACTGCCACTTGTGCTCTCAGCAGTAGCCCAGTAACTGCTTCCTATGTGTTCTCAACATCAGAAATATCATTTGGCTCTTTCCTATTTTAATACTTTTTTTTTCAAAAATCAACTTTCCAAATGTCCAAGTACCCATGAGATCTTTACCCTTGATTTGAAAATACTGAAGATATTTAATAGGGTTTTACAATGGTCATGTAGTTTCCTCACTCAACAGTAAGAAAGTCATCCCTCTCCAACACAAAAGGAAATCCCCAGTTGACACCAAGATTTATCTTAGTCCTGGCTCTTGTAAGATGAGGTTTCACAGTTCAGTGACAGAGAAGTGGCGGGATCTTTCCATTTACAAACAGCATCTCAAACCAACCATACACTACTCTGTACTTGTGGTCAGGATTTCAGAATCGCTGAGGGAACCAGATACAGAGCAGAAAACCCCCCTGAGACACAGAAACACAATTTTCTGCAGTGGAGATGAGGAGCCCAGGGCTTACAGGCTCTCCATGACCTCCCCCTGGCGCCTGGCGTAGGGGCTCTTCTGCAGCTCCACGATCTCCGTGTGCAGGGCCATGATCTGCTCATCCAGGTGGCCAATGTCTTCAGCCTGAGGGGAAATGTGGCCACAGGTCAGACTCAATCAAAGAGATAAAGACCCCCAGAAAACTTGTTTGGATAATGGGCAAAGTGCCTGCAGAGTTTAGGAGACAAAAAAGCTCTTTGGCACAGCACTGCTACAATTGAGGTTTTTGTTCTCAGTGCATGGTATCACCTACAACCAAACCTCTGACCACCAACACTGGCTGAGAAAAATCAGTTTCTTCATAAACCATCTCTCTGTGTCTCTGGATTGTCTCCTAGACAGACTAATATATCCCTGTGTATGAACTTTTTCCATTCCTGATAAAGGGGCAGGGCAGGTGGAATAACACAACATAATTCTGATGGTCTGCCAAGTAACAATTGGGTGAGGGTACTGTTTGTCTGGAAAAAGCCAGAGACAATTCAATTCAATTATTCTGCTAGAAGCAGCCACCTTTTTATCCATCCTTTAGATAACAAAAAATAGATGACTCTCATTTAAAACTGATTTGCACATTGACTAGCTGCAGGCCAGTGATTCATGTCTGCACTCCTCAGTGAAATCCTGCAATTTTGGAGTTGCTGCAGAGCAAGTGATTGGTTTTCAGCTTCAGCAATGGGAATTTCTGTGAGCAGCAAATCCAGCCAGGAAGACTCCTGATCCATAGCAACATCATTTCTTTTGGGCAAGAAGTAATAAGTCTCTGCATTTCACTTTCTTTTTCAGAGAGCTGAGCCTGGTGACTTTTGTTGTTTTTGTGCAAATCCATTCAAACAACTTGGTGACAGGACACTGTGTCTTTTTTAATGCATCTGCAATGGTATTCCCATTCCCACAGCAGGCAAGATATGAGACACTGAAGGGACACAGCAGTGGCACATCTGACACATTAAATTCCTGTCACAATCTCCTTCACACAGAGATAATGCAGCTTCTTTAACATCCCTTACCTGTGCACACTGAGAGGCTTTCTCTTCCATTTCCTTCCAGGCTTTGAGCATCTTCTCTGAAGCTTAAGGAAAAAGAGGTGTTAATTTATAAAAAGACATTAAGATACAAAAATAAAGCAAGACCTGGATTTTACCTGTATTGGTAAAGAACATGATGCTGAATCTCCCAGCAGGAGCCATGACAGAGATCACAGAGACAGCAAAGCTGCAACTCTGTGCTCAACCTTAACTCACACACAGACCCTTAGGCAGGACTTCACTGCTTGCAGTCACTGGCCTAAAACAACTCTGAATTTTCAAACTCCACCATTAAGCTCAACAACTGTCACTTTTGATTGAACACAGACTGTCCAAACCCAGCTCATATTGTCTTTCCATTTTCCATCATCATCCTTCAGCCCAGTCATCATTTTTGACTCAGGTTGCATTTTTTAGCCATATATATTCAAACTACATGTAAATCTTGCTATTCTCTCCTCAGCACTATTTGTTTCTGGGACATGAAACTGTAGCTGGTGCTTTTAAACCCATCTCTCATCCTGACAAATGGTTTCTCCTAACAAGCACAGCAGCTTGTTAGCACTGTCAGCAAGTGCAGCAGCTCTTGCCCAGTCAGAACTCCAAATGAATCAGACTGTGAAGGAATAAATAGCAAATATTTACATCATCAGTACTATTAATGCTCCTGTTTTCTACTCTCAATGGAGAACAGCTGATCACCTGTCTCATTATCACTGAAGGTCTCCAAAAGCATTCTGGTTTTTATCCTCCTGCCAAACTCTTCTCCTGCACCTCCCCTAGCTAAAATACACCCATAAAGATGCTGAGTTCCTTTCCAGGATCACAGGAGACACCCAGACAAGTATTGCCCACTACCTACATATGCCATAAGCCATCTGGTCACTGTATCTCTCCAGGTCGAGGCGAATGCTCTGGTGGAAGAATTCCAGCTTTGCTTTCAGCTGCTGGGATGCTGACACCATGTTGTTCTTCATTTTGATCAGGTTGGCGTTGTACCGAAGGAGGCTGAGCCTAACACATGGAACAAGGACAGCACACATCAGCTGGAAAGCCCACCTGGACTTCAAAAAAGGGAAATTCTGTTGTTCTCAGGGGGACTGAGCACTGGCACCAGCTGCCCAGAGAGGTTGTGGAGTCTCCACCCTCAGAAATATCTGAGAGCTGCCTGCATGTGGTTCTTTTTGAGAATGGATTGGGCTGGAGGACTTCCAGAGGTCCCCATCTGTCAGATTGAGCCCTTTTCTGACCCAGAGATGGGGCAACTGAGAGGTGATTTAAAAACTTACTCCATTTTCAGTCTCATGTGAAGGGTGTGACAATACAGATGTTATAATTCACACCATCACAATCAGAAGCTGTTTCCTAATTACATTATAAGCGTTTCTTGGCCTATCAGCTTTTGCTGTAAATGCCTTAAAGCCAACATCTAAAATTACCCCTCCTGGGTCCCACTACAATGCATCTTTCATAGTCCTATTTCTCCAAAGTATCTAATCTTTCTTACAAGCCATCCTCTGAAACTTGTTTCTAGTTCCAGTCCTGTTCCATGGCATTTTTATGTCAGCATTTCTTATCTCAAAGTTTGCATACAGATATATACTATGTGAGCCTTCTGTTAAGCTTTGAAAATTTTATAAAAATCCATTTCCCACACCTGTGAACCTCTGAGTATATTCAAGTGGTTTTTGGTTATGATCAATGTTAGGAATTACCCAGCACAATTCCTGGAGTGGAATAAGCCTCCAGCTCAAATATGTTTTATAATGTAAAGGCACAGAACAGCAGAGGACTGTAAAACCTCAGGGAACAAAAACACCCCAAGATGCAGGATTCCAGGCAAACAGACTCAGTGCTGGCATAGCCCTGCTCCCTCTGGAAGGGTGACAACTCACATGGCAGCTCTCTGTCCCTGGAAGAGCCTGCTGTAATCCTCCTTCAGCCCAATGACGTAGTGCACCGCTTCTGCCCACACCTTGCGCAGCTGCGGGATCGGCAGCTGGATTTTGCTGTCCTGCACTGAACACAGGAGAAACACAGGGCAGTGACAACATCCCCAATTCCTGCTTCATGTGCCTGAAAGCCTGGGAAGTTCTGCTCAATTTCTAGGTGATGCTGCTGAAGCATGTATGAGCTCCTCATGTCACAGCTCCCCAGGTATGTGACCGAACAGGTGAAACCCCATGGGGGGTTTTGGCCAAAAAACTCTAAAGTCCAAGGTAGCAAATTTAGTTGCTCCATTTAATCCCTTGATACTGGTCACTGTCCTGATCTGTTTCATCTGAAAATGTCTTCAAACATTCTGTAGGTTTCCTCTCAGATTTCCTGATGTAGATGTTTAAGGGGAAAAGATGCAGGTGTGTTCCCCAACAGAGATGGGAGCTGTCAGTACACTGAGGTATCAATAACCATGGTGTAAAAAGAAATGGGAGCTGTCAGTACACTGGGGTACCAATAACCATGGTGTAAAAAGAAATGGGAGCTGTCAGTACACTGGGATATCAATAACCACAGTGTAAAAAGCCTTTGCTCCAAGAGATTCAGTTCAATGGTGTCATGCTATGAGATTCACCAGAACAAAACAGCCCAGAACACAGAACAACCTGAGTGACACCAGAAGATGAGGAAAATCAGTGGAGATAGGCCAAAGAAAATTAAGTTCCTGAACAGTAGCTGCCTGTCACAAGGCATTTTCTGTACATGCAGTATCCCAGCAGACATCTCCTGTCCCCTGACACTACTTTTCTTTCATTCATACAGACACAGATTTATAATAAATAAACTTTCAGAGAGATCTGTTAGGCTGTGCAGTGACTGCTGTCATCTCAGCAGACAAGCAGGGGAAGCAGAAAGCAGAGAAGCAGCTTCCATACACAGCCTAAAAGTCCAAACTCTGTCATCAGGACACAAATTAGGCTGCTTCAGGTTCTTATATGGCTCACTTTGAATCAGACAGAGCCCTTCAAGACAACACACAGGGGTTTATAGAGCAGATTTCATTTCTTTTTGCAGGAGAACAGCACTTTTCAGCATACTCACCAATGTAGTTGACACAGTCAGACAGACTCCGAGAAGCAAAGGGGCCATCATAGACAGTTTTGCTTTTGTCAAACAAGTAGACCATGTAGCTGTCCCAGCCTCTCTGGGAGGAAAAGAGAAGAGAATATAAACAAGGGAAACCCCAAGCAGCTCCTACTAACCCAGTACATCATGAACTAATTATTGTGGACACTCTTATTTTGATAGATCCTACAGGAAGACAGAACTCTCTGCTAATAATTAATTAAATATTTAGGCAGTGTACAGAAACCTGCTTACATTACCCAATAAAAGATCTTTAGAATTGCTACATTTACAGAGCAAACTGTCTCATGTGGGAGAAGACTCAGGCCATTTATCTTCCCTAAGATTTTAAATTCTGTGAGAACATGGAAGACATGGACAGACTCCTCCTTACCACACCATCAATAACACACTGGGAAGCAGGTTTCCTAGGGTCCAGGCAAATCCCTGTTTCCAACAGCAGCTCCTGATTTCCTGTGCTTATTCCAGTCTCAAACTCAATACGATTCTGAAGGGAATGAAGGCTTTCCTCAGGATGCAAAAGGAAGGACACAATCTTGGCAGAGGTCATGTTTAGGATGTGTACTATCTGTAAAAAGAGGACAAGTAGATTACAAATCCTTGGATATCAAAGACAAAGGCACACAAGCCTGGGATGGAGCACAGAGCAGAATGAGAGCATAATTTGGATTTAATAACCACAATAATCACTTCAGAAGGAAAGCCTCACATAAAAAACTCAAAGCCTGGGCCTGTAACTTTTAATGTCAGAAAAATCGATAATTCAACCCACTAAGACCCTTCACAAACCCTGCTGCAGCTTAATTACATCAAAAGAACTGAGACAAAATTATCCTCCTGTTTCTACACAGGTTTGCCTTGGCTAGTGTGACTCCAGCAAAGCTCAAGTAATTGTTTGAAGAGGAAAAATCTGTTCTACTACACTGCACCTCTGTTCCACTACAGGAACTACTACTATAGCACATGAATACACCCAGAGGTCACAGCATCAACAGGGAAATCTGGGAAAACTGTTATTAGCAAATATTAAATCTTATTTGATCCTGGTGAGCCCTTTCCAAGATAACAAACAGTAATACAGGGTCATCCTTTTACTCCAAATGTAAAGCTAGAGATTAATATTGCAGGAGTTGTTTTGTCTTCTAGTATGTACTGATCATGCTGTGTATGCACTCACTTCCTGACACCAGGAAGAACAACTCCTCCTGAGCCTGGAAGCTGGGTGATGCCAGGATTACAGCTTTGCTCCACTGAACACTCAGTCCTCTGGGATGCTTTCAGAAGGCCTTTACACCCAGTAAGAGCCCCCACTCACCTTCAGATTCAGTATGTGATCCATGATCAGGAAACACCTGGGACGATTGGTCTCAGGATCTGAACCTCCCCCCCTCTGCTGTGGATCCCAGTTCAGCATCAGCTGCAACCAGTTTTCCATGGGTTCTACAATCAAACTAAAGCAGAAGGGCTGTAAGAAAGGGGAGGCCTTCACCAGGCTGAAGCAGGACCTCTCCTTGTGTGCTCTGACCATCTTTGTGGGCAACAGGCACCAGAGAGCTCGAAGTACCCAAAAAAGAGCTACAGGCTGTCCCTTAACAGCACACAGCAGCTTGCCAGGAGCTTGAAACACCCTGGAGAAAGAATGAGGAGCTCTCAAGCTTGGATAAAGGAGGAAGAGGCCTCAGTTTGGAAGGCCAGAAGTGTCCCCTGTGGTGAGGACACACCTACCTGCAGAGGCTGTGAGGCTGTGGCAGGTGGGTGCTGAAACGAACCTCCCCGTTCATCTCCTCAGAGGCAAAGATGTGCTTTGGATCCTTCTTCTTGATCTTTTCATGCCTGGGAAATAAAATCCTCTGTGTATATGCTGAGGAGTGTTAGTTTTGTAAGGGAGCAACTGAAGACAGCAGAAAGAGGCCAGTGTCCAGCAGCTTTAGAAAACAAACTCATCTTTCAGGACAAAGATGCATTTTTCAATCCACCCAGAACATCTCCATGTGAAAGAGGAGCCCTTCCAATAAACTCTGCCTCTGGAAAGATTTACCTCTTCTCTTGTTCTAACAGAAACCCAAGTTTCCTATTTTTTTCTGTTACAGAGCCACCCTTTTAAAAACCAAGCAAACAAACACTCCAGGCAGAGGAAGACAAGCAGAAACCTCCATGTGCAGGTTAAAGTCTTTCAGACAGGTTTAAGTATTAGCCCTTCCAAGCACCTCTTCCAGAATTAGGGTCTTACCAGGCAAATGGCTGCAGATTATGTAAGAAAGGTCTAAATCCTGCAATGCATTCAAACACCATTGTCCCAAAGCTCCAGTAATCAACAGTAACTGAGTAGGATTTGTTCTCAAAGAGTTCTGGAGCCTAAAAACGATCATAAAAAGACACTTTGACTGAGGTGTTTCCTTGCATTTCTGCAGAGGCAAAGTGGCATCCAGGTGTGGCTCCCTGAGAGGGGATACCCTTGGGACAGGTCCCAGGATCTCCATTTTTGGAGGTTTCAGCCCTTGGCAGTGCCAAGCCACAGCTGCCCTGCCCCAGTGCTGGTGACACTAAAAAAATACATCTTACCAGATATTGCAATGTTCCAACAAATGAAGTGCATAAACTTCCTTGATCCAGATCCTTTGCATATCCCAGGTCTATTATTTTGTGAACAATCTGCAAACAGTTTAAACAGTTCATCAGAAGAGCAAAGGCTGAGGGGAAAAAAACATCAAACAACCCAAAATCTGCTCAGTGACAGCCACAGAATACTCTCATGAGGAAAGCCAGAGTGGAAATTCTGGAGAAAGTCCATGGCAAAGCTTCAGCAACAGTGTTAAAGCTTTTAGTAAATGCACAGTTCAGTTTTCAGTCCAGTTCAATGTGACAACTTCCAGAAATGACATTGGAAACACACTTGACTTACCTTCCCACCTTCATCCTGAAGAACAATATTTTCAGGCTTTAAATCTCTGTGAATAATTCTGTTCTCATGCAAATACTGGATACCAGACCCTGGAAGACACGTGTTTGATTTTACTCAAAATAAAATCTACATTAATTAAACATAAATCTGATGAAAACTTAATACTGGGGGGCAAATTCCCAGCCTTCCATGATTTACCACCACTCATTTCTACATTAAATAGCTTCCAAACTTGTGTTTCTTCTCCACTGCATTTTCACATCTTTGCAAAGACAAGCCAAAGACACTCAACTTATTATGAAAAAAAAAAAAAAAAAAAAAAACAAAACCAAAAACATTCTGGAAGGGGAACAAGGATAAAGCAAGCAGAGTTGGTTTTTATTTCAGGAATTCAGCTGGAAGTCTTCTTGAGCACTGAAAGGACAAAAGTCCAGGCCAGTACTCTAAAATACTTTCTCATGCCAAAACCAGCTCTTCCTACAAGCAGTGACAGGTTATCTGTAAGAGAATTAAAAAAACAAGGAGCTTTCCTGGAAAACCTTTTTCCTAAAGAAACCCAGGCACTGCCCTTTATCAGACAGCTCTTCCTTCCCATGATGTCCAAAAATCAGGTACTTTCCAAGGGCCTGATTTTTTTAACACTCTGTTCATTTTAGTTCCTTTTTCATGGTAAGCTGAAAAAGGAAAAGGCCACTACACTTAGAAACAAACAAAAAAACAAACAAAAAGAAAGCATTGACTACATACCAATGTCACTAAGCAGAGAAAGGATTTGACTTTCCTTCAGCCCACAGCAGTTTTCTGGCTTGTTTAGCAACTACAAAAAAGCAAAACATGTTCAGATCCACACTTGTAACAGTTAACAGCAAAACCCAACATTTTCCATCCTCTGTTGAAACTACTCAGCAAACAGCACAGCTCAAGGACACTCCAGCTGAATGGGGCTGTTGGTTTTGTGCAATAAAATTATGGCCAAGAAGAAAACAACTCATAAAAAAAACTCAGAAAGAAAAGGAGTAGGAGACAAAAGCAGGCAAGGGATGCTCCCCCTCAGCACTGTCTTAATGAGCTGTCAATAAAAGCAGCTTCAGCAATTTCTGACTTTTAAGAGATGACTGAGGTGCTTCAGCCCTCATGATGGACTCACAAGGAGAAATTAATAATTAAATGAAACACAAATGATGCCAAACAAGAGAAAGATTTAAGGAACACAATCAGAAATAAAAAATATTATGTTTTTTTTAAAGCAGTACAGAACATCAGATGGAAGGAAGCATGTTGCCTCCTAACTTGTTTCAGCATCTATGCCACAGCTAAGGATTCATCAGAAATGAAGTGACCAAACACTGCATTGCAAATAGAGCTGATTTCTCAGCCAGGGTCTCTAATCTACCTTCAGGGAGTCTCCAAACGTTTACTGCAATAATACAAAATAATACAACAGCCAGATGTCTCTGGGACCATGGCCAGGTGCCTGTGTCTGCAACCCCCAAATGCTTTTTCATATATTCCCCTTCTTTTACTGTGACTTTAACCTTGAAAGTGTCTTTTGGACTGTTTCTAACAACTCAAAACCATATAATGAGACAGGATTACTGCATTCAGCAGCTCCCAGGGCTGTTTAACACCACTAACAAAAACTACAGAAAAATGAGTTTCCTGATCAGATAGATGAGATGATTTCTAAGCAAATCCTGACAGGGATTTGCTGCTTCACCCCTCCAGAAATTGCTGCTTCCTGAATCCAGCTGTAATGGAAAGGGAGCACAAACTCTACCAGGTCACCAAGCCACTGCCTGGGGAACTACTGAAAGGCTCCTTTATTTTTAAGTGTTGCCAGTGTGCAGATTGGCAGTTCTGAGTTCAGCAGGAATAGCAAAGCTTCAGAATCCCTGGAGGCCCCAGCCCAGCAGAAACAGGATCATTGCCTGTGCTGAGAGCAAGGTAACACCAGATACAAATGAATCCCAACCAGTCAGACTGAACAGATGGAGACAGCAGCAAAGCCAAACCTGCTGGGTGACAGCAGCTGCACTAATGCTAAAGCAGCTCCATGAAAGGACACACCAGGATAAAAGAGTATCTGCCCTTGGCTTGCCCTCTGGTTTCAGAAACACTTGTTTCCCACATGTGGTTTTTTTTCTCACTCTACATTAACTTCCTCACACCTGTACCTGATGCCTCAGGTTTAGCTTTTATATTTTTCAGATTCTGTGCTGCTTTAGTGTGTGGGTATGGGCTTTACATTAAGGGATGGTGAGCTCTGTGCACAGAGCAGGGAGACAAAACAATTCCTGCTCCAGCTGGGGACCAAGGACAAATGATCCAAATCTCAGGCTCAAGAGCATAAATAAAGTGGGCTGAAGAGAGAAAGACAAACAGGCTGGGACTTCATAAGCTAAAGCTGTAATTGGACAGTGAACTCCAGAACTTATAAAAGTGAGAGACCCTGTGAGAGGTGTCCATTTTGTGCCCATTTTGGTTCACCTTGGGTGCAGCCCTGGCTGGGCTCTTGTGCTGCCCAAGGTGAATCCATTGAGGAGATCCTTTTAATAAATCCCTGCTTTATTCTGTAACTCTGTCTGGTCTCTGTTCTAGCTCAGCCTTCTCAAAGCACCATACCCAAAAAGAGAAGGTCCCCAGAGCAGCCCTGGTGAAGGAGCAGCACTGACAGGCCCAGTTTGGGTTGTTTGGTTTTTCTGGAAGCAAAGCAGGCGTTACCTTGCGGAGGTCACCCCCTGAGCAGTACTCCATGGCCAGGAGAGGAACATCATTCACCAGGAAGTTCATCTCCTCAGGAACCTCACAGGCTCTGACCACGTTGGGATGGTTCAGCCTAAGCACACAGAGAGCTGCATGAAAAGTCTCTTGGGAGAACGAGACAACAGCAATCACATTTTATGCTCCAGGAACAGCTTCTGTTCCCCACAGGAATCCTTGCTCACTCATCAGCTGGCACCTACCAGTACCCAAATGCATTAAATCCACACCTTGGGAACACACAAAGCAGTGATGAGCAGAAATGATGTCTCAAAGCCAAGGTATAGGACTTTGATGCTGGGGATCCACACTCAGGTTGTGAATTCTTGCACAGTTCTGGCAGTGTCATTACCCCTGTGTGTGTGCATGTGTATGTAGGAACAGACTCCCCCCAGCCCAAGAGTTTCACAACAACCCCCTGAGTAGCTGCACCAGGCAGGTGAAAGCCATATTCACAGGGAAAAATTAATTTCTGCAGCTGAATCCAAACAGCTGCTTCCTGACTGTCTCTAATGCATACTACTCTTAAGAATAAGTGACATATCCAGAAGGAAATGAAAGAAAATTATTTCTCTCTAAATCTTCCAGAGCCTCTGGATGCCAATGGAGGAGCAGCTCATAACTCAGTGGTTGCTTTCAGCACCCAAATCAGACAGCACCAAGCCTTGACTTACAAATTCACATTCCCTGCAAGTGGTTTTCCCCCATGTCATGGCACACAATGAGCAGGTGAGGGTAACAAAGCAACAGCAGCAGCTCAGAAAAGCCCTGAACAGCAGGGTCACTGCAATCCTCGGGGAGGACAACTCAGAGTATCCCTGCTCCCACCAGTGGGACAGAGCATTTCCTGCTCCAGGATCTCTCTCTCTTTCTTTCAGTAGCAGTTCTGTGGGACCCAAAAACCCAGAGGCAGCCCCCACATCCATGAGACTAAAGGTGTCCAGCCCTGTTTCACCTGCTGGACAGGGAGGGTGGGCAGCACACAGCATGGACTTTCTCACGAGGAAGTGTAAGGAGAATTTATTCTTTACATTCGGCAACGTAACAGTAAAAAAGCAATTCCAGGATCCTCGGGGTGCTAAATCAAAAACAAAATACCGCAGGGTATGGGAACACGTGGGTGTTCCCAAATCACACCAAAACTCAACCCACAGGGTGGTGTGAGATGGGAGGAATTTCAAATGAGGAGCCCAGGCAGCACAACAGGGCAGGTGGTTTGGGGGCCGCCAGCTGCCAGGCCAGGCCAGGGCAGGGGCATGGGATGAGAGATAACCGGCACAGCACGCCGGGTGACAAAGGGGCTGACCCCGGCTGTGCCCTCAGCACGGTCCCATCTCCCCAGCCGGTGCGGGGCTCACTGCCCGCACTCCCCTCTCCCGGCCAGTCCCCCGTCCCTGTGTGTCGGTGCCGCCGTGCCGGCCGCACTCACTTCTTCATGATGTCGATCTCGTGGCACCAGCGGTCCTTGTTCTTGACGCTGAGCTCCAGCCGGCACGATTTGATGGCCACGCGGTCGCCCGAGTCCTGCGGGACACAGCGCCGTCAGCCGCCGCGGCCCGGCCGCGCCGTGCCCTCCCCGCCGCCCGGCCCGGCCCCACCTGGTGCTGGTACAGGCACACGTTGCCGAAGCCGCCGGTGCCCAGGCGGTCGCGCATCTCCCAGGGCCCGCAGCCGCCGGCCGGGTGCCCGCGCAGCGCCGCCCCGGCGGGGGCCCGCTCGCCGGCGGCGGGCGCGGGGGGGCCGACCCGCTCCATGGCTCGGCCGCTGGCTCCGGCACTCCGCCTTTCTTGCCGCGTCACCGCCCGGCGCCTCCCGCGCCCGCCCGGGGCCGCCGCCGGCAGCGCCGCCTCAGTCGCGGAGGGAGAAGTCGAAGGGCTCGAAGGCTTGGCGGAAGGCGCGGGCCTGCGCCGCCTCCTCGGGCCGCTGGGCGGCGCACTGCCGCCAGTCCGCGCGCTGCGGCTGCGCCAGCAGCGCCTCGCTCGCCAGCACCTCCCTGCAACGACAGCGCCGTGGCGTCACCTTGACGTCACCGAATATCACAGTGATGTCATTTCGGGGGCGGGGCGGGCACGCACCTGCCGAACTGCAGCGGGAAGCGGCCGCGGATGCGGTGGAACAGCTTCTCCCCCGTGTCCAGCTCCACGTAGAAGTACGGCACCCCCGGCTGAGCCACCTGCACCACGGAACCACACAATCAGATCGGCTGGAAAACACCTCTGACACCATCTAGTCCAACCCATGACCCATCACCAGCTCGTTCACTGCACCATGGCACCAACTGCCATGCCAGTCCGTACCACAGACACCTCCAGGGCTGGCAACTCCACCACCTCCCCAGGCAGCCCCTTCCAATGTCCTCCCCAGGCAGCCCCTTCCAATGTCCCTCCTGGGCAGCCCCTTCCAATGTCCCCTCCCTGGGCAGCCCCTTCCAATGTCCCTCCTGGACAGCCCCTTCCAATGTCCCTCCTGGACAGCTCCTTCCTAATCACCCTTCTGAGAAGAGCCACCAGGGCACAGGCAGAGCCTCTTCCCAGCCAGTTCAGGGGCTGGGGACACAGCTGTCCCCATGCCACTGTCCTCTCTCCTGGGAGGAAACTTGTAAAAATAACCCCACAAACTGCCTGAGGTCAGAGTCTGAGCTCAAACAATACCTTCCACGGAGGAAGGAGCAGTGGGTCACTTCCTGCTGGGATCACCTATGGTATTTTGAGGTTTAATTCTGCTGTGAGTGACTAAATGAGATGCAGGCAGGTCTGGTAATTCCCAACATCACTGAGGTCACCCCAGCCCAGTACAACACATTCTTGGAGGACGAGGCCACACTCCCAATTCTCAGCTGAGAAATCATAAGCTGTTCATGGGAACTTCTCCCAGAGCAGAATCCTGGCACACCCCCAGATCAAGCCCATGAGATTCTGCCTTCAAGAGGTTGACCCCACCCCACAGAGTGAGCTCAGAGGGGAAGAGCAGCTTGGGCAGGACAGGGGGAAGTGAGATGAAATCTGGCCCCGTACTTGCGCGAGATCTGAGTGCTCCGGGATTTCCAACAGCTCAATCTGCTGCTCCTGGGCTTGTGTAATAAAGGCCTCCTTGATGTCTTCAGAAGTGCAGAGGTCCAGAGGGACAGGAATGACCTGCAGAGAGAGAACATTTCCATAAAAGACAAGACAATCCATTTGCAGAAAGCCATCAGTCCATCACTGGAGCTCGTGGCTCCTCAGTACAGCTCAGCCTCATCACACAAGACAGGTGAGCACCCATCTCTACAGGCTTAAACTCATGAGACTTTTTGTTCTGTAGGAGCTGGACAGAGAGCTGAAAACTCCAGGCTTGAAAGTTCTCAGCACAGCCCTCTCCTTTCTCATCTCTGTGGTAGTTCTGACACAGCTCTGATACACTTACAGACCTGCCACACACAGCAACCACCACAATAAACCCCAAAATGGCTCTTTCAGTTCATCTGGAGTTTATATTCAGTGCAAGTTAATGTTTTCTCAGGGTGACACACAGACCATACCTGTAGCTGCAGATGCTGACTCCTATAGTTTCTTTCAAACAGGACATATCTCTTCCCCTTGCTCCTGAAAAATTCCTTTAGGGCAGCCTTGTACTTGGTGACTTCTTCCAGCACCTCTGAAGACAAGTCCACCACTGACTGATAGTGCCCAATTGGCAAAATCAGGACATGGTCAGGTGACAAACCCCCTTTGGCCAGGGCTAGGTAGCACTAGAGTGAAACAACACACACCAGTTACTCACCGTGCTGTAGGAATTCACACTCTGACTACTCATTCTGAGTAGCCTCAGGAACAGGAGAGTCTTCTGTGTTGCTTATTAACGGATTGTTTATTAGTAATTTTATTTGAATTTATTTTTATATTGAATTTATTTTTCACTAGAGGAATGAGAAAGAGACAAAGAGACTGCCAAAGGACAAAAAAAAAAAACAAAAAAAACCAGTATCTTTTGAATGCCTTGTGTGCAGGGAAGCTGCTCAGTGAACTTCACCAATGAGGCAGGAATTTCTTATTCTGACACAAAAATCCACTTAAAAATTTAAACTAAACCTGTGGACAAACCTGTCCCTGTAAGTGGATTATGCTGTACAGGAGCAGTAACTTTGAGCAAAGTGCATAAAACAATGATGGACTGAGCTTCAAAGTCAACATTTTGAAGTACAGCATGGAGACACCTTCTTTTTCACCTCTATAGAACAAATCCATAACCAGCCATCCCAGAGAGATCTGGCACTGGTGCATCCTGCTGCCAAAGCAGGTTACAGCTTTCTTCCAGCTGGAAAAGTTTTGCCAGATGGTAACAGAGGGCTGGCGCATCAAAAAGTGTTCTGGCACTGGAATCCACTTTTTACGAGTTTATGTGTTTGTAGAGGAGATGCAAAGAAACTGACAGCAAGCCCAAGAGCCAGCTGGAAATAAAGTTTGCTTGTTTTATGTTTAAAATTGGAGATTGGTATTTTGTATTGCCATGTCTTAGCATGATTCTGACCTAGCAAAGCCCATGCTGCAGGTACTTACATGTGTGCCAATACTGACAACCAAGTGCTTCTCCACCTCTGGGCTGGCCAGGCAGAACCAGCAGGGCCCTGTGGGTTGAGCTTTGTTGGAAAAGAAAACAAGGATTAGCAGAAGGGATATTTGTCAGAACACAGACAACCTGGTATTTCCCAGTTTATAAAGTGCTGCAGGTGTCAGAAGGACACAGCTCTGGCCAGGGACATTCCAGCAAGAAAGGAGGAGGTGGCAGTCAGACCCTGCTGACTGCCATTCTCCTGGAATGAAGGAGGAGTTTAGGAGTTCCAGGAGTTAGTAGTTGCAGCTCACTAATAAGAAAACAGCAGCAAATGTAAGCAAACAAATCAAAATGAGGTAAAATTACTGCACAGTAAAGACAAGGGCAGATGCTGTCAAACACACTTGTCAGTTCTGGCCTATCCCTCACACCCAAAACACAAATTTGGATTCACACCCAAACTGTGATACCTGAGCTGAGCTTTTTGGAAGTGTCTAGTTCAGAGGGTAAATGCCATCAGCCCAACCACAACCAACCAATGCCACCAGCCCAACTAACCACAGACCCAAAGAGCTTTGAAACTACGCTCTTCTTTCACCTGCTGAAGCCTATTTTCCCTTGGAAACCAGGGACCCTTCATCCTCCTGCATCCCCCCCAGCAGCTGGCAGTGACAGAGCTCTCTGGCCCTGTCACCTACAGCTCAACAGCTTGAGGAACAACTTGGAGTGATGTGGTTCATCCAAAGCCTCGAGGGAAGAGCTCAGGGAAAAATCATCTTCACACTTACGGGGTTTCTTGGCTTGCTTAGGCTGGGAGTCCCCTCTCTCCTTCCCTTCTGAGGGACGTTTCCTTCCCTGATGCTTGTTCAAGTCAAAGAAAAACTGACAGGCTGGTTCTTCCTGTTTAGGAAATGAAAAGTGAACAGGATGTTCAGTTAGAGCTGCATCATAGAAAATGACAGGATATAGATTTGATTTGATTTTTCCTGAAGAGCTGTGAACCACTTTTGAAAATCATCAATATCACAGAATCTCTGAGGGTGGAAAAGCCCTCCCAGCCCATGGAGTCCAAGCTGTCCCCACCATCCCCATGATCCCCACCTTGTCCCCAGCCCAGAGCACCGAGAGCCACCTCCAGCCCTTCCCTGGACACCTCCAGGGATGGGAACTCCCTGGGCAGCCCCTGCCAAGGCCTGAGCACCCTTTCCAGGAAGAAATGCCTGAACAGAATGACCTGTCCTGTCCTCCTAGTAATGCAGCAGGCTTTATCTGCTTCAGTCAGGAAAAACTTCAGGGAGAGCTGCCCCAAATCATTATGCTCTCCTATTTAACCTTATGCTGATCATTCAGAATTGCCAGATTTTATGGATTATTCAAATCTTTTCATTTGCCAGCCAGTGCCAAAAGAATGGCTTTATTTCCTAGAGATGTTAACCTGCCACAGACTCTCCAGAGGTTAAAAACATTTGATTGAGTTATCTCATAGAGCCAAATGCCATGAGAAGGCTTTAATGCTGAAGAGGAAAAAATTCTTGTCCCCATATTTCTTATAGTCCTTCTTTAAGACATGAAAGGCCATAATAAGTTCTCTTCTCCTGGCTGAACAGCCTCAGCTCCCTCAGCCTGTCTCCACAGCAGTTTTGGACAGAGATATCCCAAAGGGAAAGCCAAGCAGTGCTGTGAGCACTGAGTTTTGGACAGAGATATCCCAAAGGGAAAGCCAAGCAGTGCTGTGAGCACAGAGAGTGCAGCAGGAAGGCCCAGGGGGAGGAGCACAGGGCAGTACCTCTGCAGAGAGAGGGGCTTTGCTCTTGGGAGCCTCCTTCCTGAGTTTCCTGTAGGGATTTTCGGTGACATCCTGAGGCTGCTTCACCAGCTCTGCAGGGTCCATGGAGCTCATGGGCACGATGCTGAAGGCATAGAGGTACTGCAACAAACACAGGCAATCAGGGACAGGCAGCTCCTGCCATCATTTATGAACTAACACACCCCAGAGCAGCTCCACACCCCTCAGCACATCAGCGTTTGTGCCAAGGCAGGGCATGGAAAAACACAGCCCCTGTGCCAGTGTCCCCACCCAGGAGTTCATGCAGTGCATCCTTGGTCCCTGCCCGTTTCCAGGCCTTCCTTCTGGCCTTTTTTGTTACCAGGCCTGGATCCTGTGTATCCTTAACTACCAACCAATATTCCTTAACTTTCTTAAGGGGGAGAAGAGAGACAGGTTAAAAACCTCATGCCAGAAGTTTATTTTCAGTGGTTTGTGCCTCAGAACACCATGTGCAGCCCTTGTGACATAACAAGCAAGTGCTACCTATTACTCAAGTGAGACAGATACCTCCACTTCAGCCAAGCTTTTAGGTGCCTGAAGTTGTCCTCTAACTGCTCTCACTGCCCCATTACTGTACTTGAGAAAAGAAGGAAAATTCAAGGGTGTCAGTACCTTTTTCTTGCTTGTATTGCCAACATCAGCAAGGGCAATAAACCTGGTGACATGCTGTGGGGTCTCCTGTAGCACCATGTGATTCCTGTAAGGAAGCAACACCTGGCTGTAATGGCACATAAAGTATTGAAAGGACAGTGGGAGAACCCCTGCCTGCCATGAAGATACTCAGACAGCACAGCAATCCTCCTGTGTTCCTTAAAAACTGAACCCTTACTTGAAAAGAAATGAGATTTCACATGATTTTACAAACCTGTAAGGAAGTCTTTCATAGTAGGTCTTCTCCAGGGCAGCAAAATGGTACCTTGGTTTGAGACTTGCAGCTAGATCTGCTACCAGCCTGGAGCCACACTTCTTGGTATCTATTTCTCCCTACAAAACACAAACCAAGCTTTATTTAAACCTCTCCAAGAGCAGGAAAAGACAGGTTTAATATACTTCTCTGTACACTCCAGTGAGTACATTCCCAGAAAATTCATGCCAAGGGAAGTCAAACATAGAATGACATAGAACAACTACATGGGAACTTCTGAGATCTGAGTTTTCTCTCTGAGCCACAACATCTCAACAAATCTTTCTCTACAACCCCCAAGGGCAGCAGGGTTGGTTACCATGCTGTGAGGGAAGGTTCCTCATGCATTTAAACTGAGGATTGTAACTCTTTTTGGATATTGGAAAAATCTGAGAGAAAGTAAAAAATGTTCTTTTGCCACATGTGTGGCCTTGCTGTGCAGACAGGTTTCAAATCATCTGAAAATCACTTCTGCTGAGGAACACTAACACAACAAAACTGGACACAAATGAAACAACACCCTCAAAATCCAGACTGAGGAAGAACCAGACCACCTGATACTTAAGGAAATAAACACCAAAACACTTAAAAGGTGTCAGGGACAGCTAAAATACCCTGAAGTCTCACAAATCCCTCCCCTTTCAGTTTTCTCTGAAGAACCAGAACATCTGCTCTCCCTGTTTTTACTCCCACCCTTCTCAAGCACTTGGAGAGGGTCTGATACTTCAGGAAATAAACACCAAAACAAAAAGTGGCAAGGACAGCTAAAATGCCCTGAAGTCTCACAAATCCCCCTCCCTTCAGTTCTCTCTGAAGAACCTGAACATCTTCGGTCCCTGTTTTTACTCCCAGCTTTCTCAAGCTCTTGGAGAGGGTCTGACTGATAATTAAGGAAATAAACACCCAAACACTTAAAAAGTGGCAGGGACAGATAAAATGCCCCGAAGTCTCACAAATCCCCCTCCCTTCAGTTCTCTCTGAAGAACCACAACATCTGCTCTCCCTGTTTTTACTCCCACCTTTCTCAAGCACTTGGAGAGAGTCTGACTGATACTTAAGGAAATCAACACCAAAACAAAAAGTGGCAGGGGCAGTTAAAGTACCCTGAAGTCTCACAAACCCCCCTCCTTTCAGTTTTCTCTGAAGAACCACAACATCTTCTCTCCCTGTTTTTACTCCCAGCTTTCTCAAGCCCTTGGAGAGGGTGACCAGACCTTGGAGAGGCAGCAGAGAGGCAATGCTCAGTGAAACCCCAGAACAGAACACTCACCGCGCTGTTGCCAAAAGTGCCCACATCTCTGGGCCAGGGGGAGGTCAGCAGTATATCCACACCCCTGAAGTTTGGGGTTGCCAGCAGAGAGGTTTTCAGCTCAGCCACGTCCTTGGCGCTGAAGCAGTGCGCGGGCTCCGGCTGCTGCTGCGCCTCGGTGCCGCTCAGGTAGGCGATCTGCAGCCCTGAGCAGCCGCTGTACACACCCCTGCGGCCTGCAGGGACACACACACACACAGCCCTGAGCGTGCCACAGTCCCCTGGGCAGGGCAGCAGCAGCAGTGCTGCCTGGCTGTCACTGCTGTCACTGAGCCACCCCCACAGGCAGCTCATGTGCGATGGCATCGATCGGTGCCACAGCGCAAACCCGAGCCTGCCCACACACAAACCCCGGTGCTCCCCCTTCTCCCTGCCACCCTGCTTCCCAAAAACTCATCCACACCAATCACACATCCAAGTGCCTCTACTTTGTTATAGTTTTGGCCTGGTGGCAATTCTGGAAATAAATTAGTTTTTACTTTTATCTTTGCTACACTTTGCTTGTCACCTCTGCTACTGCATTACAGGCACACAGCAAAATCACATTTAAACCTTCCCTACAGAGACAGGCATGCTCTGGGAATATGACAGATGCTCTAGGAATAAGACAGGCACGTTATAAGAAGAATAAATAAAGGAACTGACTGAACAAATAATTTCTGAAATAAAGAAAATTGAGAAAAAATATAAAGGTAAAAAGTTTAGGAGAAGAAGAGCCTGGAATAAAACTGAATGAATATCTGAGTCAAAGAGAAGATGGCTCAACTAGAGGAAAAGCAGGAGTGGAAGGACAATATTATCTTACACATAGGTGAATGCAAAAAGTTTAGAATAATTTCTCCTAAACCAAAGATAATAAATACAAATTTATTAATACAGAAATGGTTTGGAGTTACTGCTGATTTGCTGAGCTGTGAATTTAGACAGGCATGCTCTGGGAATAAGACAGGCATGCTACAAGAAGAATAAATAAGGGAACTGACTGAACAAATAATTTCTGAAATAAAGAAAATTGAGAAAAGATAGAAAGGTAAAAAGTTTTGGAGTAGAAGAGCCTGGAATAAAACTGAATGAATATCTGAGTCAAAGATAAGATGGCTCAACTAGAGGAAAAGCAGGAGTGGAAGGACAATATTACACCACATGATTTCTCACACATAGGTAAATGCAAGAAGTTTAGAATAACTTCTCTTAAACCAAAGGTAATAAATACAAATTCATTATGACAGAAATGGCTTGGAGCTAATGCTGATTTGCTGAGCTGTGAATTTAGACAGGCATGCTCTGGGAATAAGACAGGCATGCTATAAGAAGAATAAATAAAGGGACTGACTGAACAAATAATTTCTGAAATAAAGAAAATTGAGAAAAAATATAAAGGTAAAAAGTTCTGGAGTAGAAGAGCCTGGAATAAAACTGAATGAATATTGCAGTCAAGGAGAAGAAGGCTCAACTAAAGGAAAAGCAGGAGTGGAAGAACAATATTATCTTACACATAGGTAAATGCAAGAATTTTAGAATACCTTCTCCTAAACCAAAGGTAATGAATACAAATTTATTATTACAGAATTGGCTTTGGAGCTAATGCTGATTTGCTGAGCTGTGAATTTAGACAGGCATGCTCTGGGAATAAGACAGGCATGCTATAAGAAGAATAAATAAAGGAATTCACAGAAGAAATAATTTCTGAAATAAAGAAAATTCAGAAAAGATAGAAAGGTAAAAAGTTTTGGAGTAGAAGAGCCTGGAATAAAGTTGAATGAATATCTGAGTCAAAGAGAAGATGGCTCAGTTGAGGGAAAAGCAGGAGCGGAAGGACAATATTGTACCACATGATTTCTCACACATAGGTAAATGCAAGAAGTTTAGAATAACTCCTCCTAAACCAAAGACAATAAATACAAATTTATTATTACAGAAATGGTTTGGAGCTACTGCTGATTTGCTGAGCTGTGAATTTAGACAGGCATGCTCTGGAAATAAGACAGGCATGCTATAAGAAGAATAAATAAAGGAACTGACTGAACAAATAATTTCTGAAATAAAGAAAATTGAGAAAAGATATAAAGGTAAAGAGTTTTGGAGTAGAAGGGCCTGGAATAAAATTGAATGAATATTGCAGTCAAGGAGAAGAAGGCTCAGTTGAGGGAAAAGCAGGAGTGGAAGGACAATATGATCTTACACATAGGTGAATGCAAGAAGTTTAGAATAACTTCTCCTAAACCAAAGATAATAAATACAAATTCATTATTACAGAAATGGTTTGGAGTTACTGCTGATTTGCTAAGCTGTTAATTTAGAAAATTAACAATTCTAAATAAAAATATATCCTTATTTAAAAGCAGTATTACATTTAGAAATCTACCAATTTAGATAAAGCGAAAAATAGTTGAAGTAGTTTTAACAGAAGAATAAAAATGTAAAAAATTTCAGAACACTCTCATTTTTTTTATTTGACCAACAAACAGAAATTACTTTTAGTTGTACAACCTTATTTCTAAGTACTGACATGCAGGAAGATAAAGCAAGGGACAAACCCTGATAATTGTGCATTTTTTTGTGAAACTGAACACATTTCTATTTCAAAAGAATAACTGGCAATTATTCAAAAGAAGTGCTTTCTAATAGTTCAAAGGACTGTTGTAACATCCTGCTCTGTTACAAATTACTTCAAAGAACAGCCTGTTGCAACCTCTACTCCTTCTGCTCAGCAGAGGAATGAGCAGTATGAGAGAAATGAAAAAAAAAATCACAAATCAAGGAAGAAGAGTTTTCTTTTTACAGAGACTGTACCAGTCTGAACCACAGGATAAAAAATATCACTGAAAACTCCCAGCAAAAAGAAGGTGTTTCAGTGGGAAGGTGAGAGAAGGTTCCTGAGAGCCCCAGCAGGCACAGGCTGACCCCAAAGCCCCTCAGCCTTACCCAGGTAGGTGATGTTCTCAGCCAGCTCACAGCCACTGACGTCTGGGAAGTAGCTCAGGGTGTCCGGGCTGTTGGCACCGAGCACGTAGGTTGGGATTGGAGCTGAGGGAGAGAACCCCGTGCACTCAGTGAGCTTCAACTGCAGCTCCCAGCCCACACTGCCCAGGAACCCCACCCAGCACCCTCTGGCAGCAGCAGCACCAGAAACCTTCCTGCAGAGGGAAGCTGGAGCTCCCACAGCTGCAGGAGGGGAACAACTCCTGCTCCACACACACCTCGTGTAAAATGAACCCCAAAGTGATGCACAATCCTAAAGGCAGGGGTGTGCCAGCCAGAGCCATCTTTCCCTCCTGTAGTATAACTGCTATAACAGCACAGTGCCAGCCCCCGGCAGTGACACACTCACAGTGACACCGCCCTCCTCCCTCCTCCCTTACCTTTCTTGGCCCCCGTGCGGTACTCGGCCCATTCTGCCTCGGAAGTCGAGCCAAAGAAATTCCCGACACACAAAAGCATCTAAAAACAGCAGATAAAGCAGGAGTTTATTCCACCACAGACAGAACACACACACAAAGGCTTTGCTTGCACCGCTTCAGTAGCACTTGGTTTGCTGAACTGAAGAGATTCCTCTCTGTTTATCTGCGTTAAACGCAACATCAAGGGGTCTAAAAGTACGGGCAGCTGCTCTCCCGCCTTCTGTGCACAGGTCACAGCTCCACACAATCGTTTGGGGCCGGGCAGGGAGGGCTGGGGGGCTGCAAACCCTTCCTCACACCGAGCAGAAGGAGAAGCATGGCTGTCACGGAGGGACGGGACAGCAACAGCCACCCGAGCACCGCGGCTATGGAAACCCCACCCCGGGCAGGCTCCGGCCTCGGCCGTGCCGGGACGGGAACGGCACCCCCGCGGGAACGGCACCAGGCCCACCTTCCCCCCCCACAAGCCCCACGAGCCTTACATCGAAGCGGCCGCTCTTGGCCTGGATGGCGCGGACCCGCCCGAAGATCGCCTCCAGCCGCCCCTCCACGTCGCCACACGCCAGCCTGCGGGACACCGCACGGTAAGAGCGGCCGACATGGCACGGTCCGGTCCAGCCCCGGCCCCACCAACCACCACCTCATCCCGTGTCCCGCCCCGTTCCCATCCCGTCCGGTCCCACTCACACGCGCAGCGGCGCCGCCGCCGCCATCACGAAGATGCTCGAGCCGAACCTCCCGCTCCCGCCACTTCCGGGTGCGCCGCTCTGAGCGCTCCCCCACTTCCGGGTGCGCCGCCCAAAGCGCTCCGCCGGTTGCCGGGTGGGCGGCGCCCGAAGGCTGACACACCGAGCTGGAATCGCCGGGAAGTTTAAACACCGGTGTCCGCAGGGAATCGCGGATATTCCCGATGTGTGGTGTCTTTATCCTAGTGTTTTAGTGCTCCAGTCAGTGCTGGAACTAAACGTGGAAAAGCCTCGAAGAAGTAGAAGAGCTCATCGGGTAAGAGACGGGTGTTGTCTCAGAAGTGACTGAAATAATCACTGCAGGTGATTATTTACACTAGTAAATTATTATACTGTTCATTATATGTGTAAATACTATATTTCGATATGTATTTATAATAAATATATTTCCATAAAATACTATATTTCAATATGTATTTGTAATTGTTACGCTCAGCTGTACCAAAACAAGCACTTCATCAGTCTGTAAACACCAGCCAAACCCTCCTGGTTTTGACACCTTTTATAATACTTTATTATAATAATGCTTTATAAATAAACGATACATTGCAAATAGCTTTTATAGGGGATTTCTAAATTAAATGTTTATATACTTTTATTGAGGTTTTACAATGTTACCATCTGAATTCCGTAAATCTAAGTCGCTGCTGTTGGGGTTCGTTCCTTCTGTGGTATTGGGACCGAACCGTTCCACATTTCAAACAAGCACGAGTAATAACTTTTTATTTTCTGCATCTCACCTGGCCTGAAAGAACCACAAAAGATTCATGGAATGGTTTGGGTGGGAAAGGACCTTAAAGCCCATCCAGTTCCACCCCCTTCCACTGTCCCAGGCCGCTCCAAGCCCCAAAGTCCAGCCTGGCCTCGCACACTTCAGGGAACCAGGGGCAGCCACAGCTGCTCTGGGCACCCCGTGCCAGGGCCTGCCCACTCCCAAAAGCCAGCAGAGCCGATTGTTTACCGGCGGGATGTGGGAACCCGAGGAGGATAAAATCATAAAATTGATTTCCCGACGCTAACTGGGCCAAAGCGCTCGCGGCGGTCGCAGGCGGGAGGCCGCGATCGGCGGCGGCTCCAGCGCGTCACGGAGGCAGCGAGGCCTCCCCAAGGCGCCCTGAGGGGCCGGGGTCCGCCCCGCTCCTGGCCCGATCCCACCGACCCCAGCAGGCCATGGAGGCTACACAACAAAGAGCTCCCCGCCATCTCAAGCTCTCTAAAGGGCGCAGAGGCCGCGGCCGCCCGGCTCAGCGGGGCCGCCGCTCAGCCACCACCGCCCCTCAGCAGGGCCGCCGCTCGGGCAGCCTCCAACATGGCCAACCCCCCGCCTCCCCTCAGCAGTGCCTCCCCTCAGCCTGCCCTCAATATGGCCAGCCCCCCACCTCCCCTGGGTGGTGCGTCCCCTCAGTCCGCCCTCAACATGGCCAGCCCCCCGCCTCCCCTGAGCGGTGTGTCCCCTCTGCCTGCCTTCAACATGGCCAGCCCCACGCCTCCCCTCAGCGATGCCTCCCCTCTGCCTGCCCTCAACATGGCCAACTCCCTTCCTCCCCTGAGTGGTGCGTCCCCTCAGTCCGCCCTCCACATGGCCAGCCCCCCGCCTCCCTTCAGCTGTGCCTCCCCTCATCCTCCCCTCAACATGGCCGGCTCCCCGCCTCCCCTCAGCGGCGCCGCCATCGCATCACCACCGCTTCCCGTCAGCGGGGCCGCCGCCGCACCGACACCACCTCCCCTCAGCAGTGCCACCCCTCATCCTCCCCTCAACATGGCCGGCCTCCGGCGTCCCCTCAGCGGCGCCACCGCCGTATTGCCGCCGCTTCCCCTCAACGGCGCCGCCGCACCGTCACCGCTCCCCCTCAGCAGCGCCTCCCCATAACATGGCCAGCCCCCCGCGTTCCCTCAGCGGTGCCTCCCCTCAGCCTGCCCTCATCATGGCCGCCCCCCCGCCTTCCCTCAGCACCGGCACCGCCCCTCAGCTTCGCCCGCGGGCTCTTCCCGCCCGGCGCAGCCGCGGAGCAGCAGCCCGGGCGCGGGGCGGGCGGGAAGGACGGTGGGGCGTTGGTCGCGGTGCTGGCGGGGCGGGATGGCGCTGTCGCAGCAGTGCGAGGCCGCGTTCGGTACGGCGGACCTGTACGGTGTGCTGGGCGTGCGGCGCGGCGCGTCCGAGCAGGACATCCGCCGCGGCTACCACCGAGCCTCGCTGCGCCTGCACCCCGACCGCGTCCCGGCCGAGCAGAAGGAGGAGGCCACACGCCGCTTCCAGGTGAGGAGAGACCGGGGGAGAAAAGGAACGAGAGACAGAGGGAGGGAGAGGAGCGGTGGCGGCCACGGGTGAGACCGACCCTCCACTCCAGAAGGGACCCGTTCCCTGATCCGCTGTCCCCCAAGTGACTGAACCCCGGGCAAGCGACCCTGAGTGCCCACCCTGCTGACCAGCCCCGACCCTGAGTGCTCAGCTCCGACCCTGAGTGTTCACCCCGCTGCCCAGCCCCGACCCTGAGTGACCAACTCCGACCCTGAGTGTCAACTCCACTGACCAGCCCCGACTCCGAGTGCCCACCCCACTGACCAGCCCCGACCCCGAGTGCCCACCCCAGTGCTCGCTCCCTGCGTGCCTGACCCCCGAGTGACCGCTCCCCGAGTGACCTCCCGGCCGCTCCCGTGTCCCGCAGATCCTGGGCAAGGTGTACGCCGTGCTGAGCGATGAGAAGCAGCGCGCAGTGTACGATGAGACGGGCACGGTGGATGAGGACGCCGAGGCGCTGCAGGACGGGCGGGACTGGCTGGAGTACTGGCAGCTGCTGTTCAAGGTGAGAGCGGGACGGCGCTGGGAGACACCTCCCCTTTTTGTTTTTATGTGTTTTCTCTTAAATCCTCCTGGTGAGTAAGTCCTGTAAGTCACAAAGCATCACCTCTTTGCTCCAGGTCACCGTGAAAGACATCGAAGAGTTCAAGAGTACCTACAAGAACTCGGAGGAGGAGCTGGCTGATGTGAAGGCAGCGTACATGAACTTCAAGGGCGACATGGATCGGATCATGGAGTCTGTGCTGTGCGTGGACTACACGGATGAGCCCAGGATACGGGAGATGATCGAGCGAGCCATCGACTCCGGGGAGGTGCCATCCTACAAGGCTTTTGTAAAGGAGTCAAAGCAGAAGATGATGTCCAGAAGAAAGCGGGTAGGTTGCAGCAATTACTTAGCAGACCTTTTTCCTTTGGCAGAAATAAGTAACTCTGTTCCCAAGATGTTTGTCACAGGATTGCTGGGTTACACAACTTAGTGTTAACTTCTGGTCACTCATGGTCATCACCCCCCAACCCAAATCATTGTGAAAGGCTTTTCTACTTCTTTATTTCCTTATTATACACAGTGGCTTGTTACAGTTTAGCATGTCCCTGCATTTATCTACAAAGCTGGGAGTTGCTGGAGTTAACAAAAACAAGAAAGTGACCAAAACACGTTTTGGTTGGCTCTGGCCTAAATGGACTCCTGTATGCTTTTGGACACTTTGTAGCATGTTATTTGCAAATCACAGCAACTTTTAAGTTATTGTAGCATCTACCAAAATAAAATAAAAAAAGGGTGTGGGAACAGTGGTGGGGACAAACATCACATGCAACACTGTGAAAGAGCAGAAAAACTTTCTGCTCTGCTAAATGGTGGAAGCAGAATGGGCTTCCCTTGCCTGATTCTTTATCTGTGGCCAAACTGGGAAACCCTTTGCACTTCCCTGCAGCTGTTTGTACACAGATGCCCAAAAAGCATTCAGCAAGTCCTGTAAGACATGGTCAGATAACATGCAAAACACTTCCTTAAAAAACCTTATTTGCTCTTTTAGGCAGAAAAAGAAGCTAAAGAGGCAAAAAAGACTATAGATGAGCTGGGCCTTGGTGGAGAAAATGACTTGCAAGCACTGATTAAAGTAAGGCTTCTTCTGTTTCTTGCACATAATTTTGTAACTGGCTTATAATTGTGTTTTCCCTGAGCATCTTTGATTGTGGATCCTTGCATATCTTCTGAATTCCTGAGGTTAAAACCTGGCCTTAATGTTAACTATGTGCTTTAATTAAATTAGAATCAGAGTACAGTATGCATTTTTTAACCTGTGTCTATTAAAAATTTACAAGAGTTAAATATTTGGGGTACTTATGGAGTAACTTCCAGTTTTAGGTTGTTTCACAGGGAGTTGTAATAATGATACTAAACTTCCTGTAGCTTGTCTTAAATGTGTTAGATGTAGTCCAAGATTTTGTGTAGCTATCAAATTTCAATGGGATAAGCAGTTTGGGAAGTTCCAAAAGGTTTTGAGTTTGGTTGGTTTTCTTTTCCCCTCCCCAGCGCCGAAGCAAAGAACGAGAAAAGGAAATGGATAACTTCTTCTCCCATCTGGAAGCAAAGTATGGCAACACTGCTAAGAAGGGAGAAAAGAAGACCTCAGGCAAGAAAAGAAAGGCAGAAGGAACAGCATAGACTGAAATACCAGGTTTCCCTTTGTGTGGAAACGTGGATTTGGGAGAATTTTGGGTGTTTGCCAGGCCTCTGTTTCAGACTGAGTGCATTGACTGGCTCTAAGTGGGAGGCATGACATGGAATCCGTGCTGAAGAAGGAAGACAAGGCATTGCTGTGCCACTGTCCCCAACCCTTTGGGTGCTCTACAGTTGAGATCCATGTGTGCTGTTCACACGTTTCCTCTGTAACAAACATCCTGCTATTTTTAAAGGTCTTTGCACATCAGCTCAACAGATCTTTTTCAGATATTCCAGTAGTTTTTATAAAGATAGTTTGGAAAATTGCTGATTTAATAAACTAGAAGGTGGGTTTTTCTTTTCAGAGTTTTGCTTTCTCAGTTCTCTGTTTGTTTTCTAAATAAGTTATTTAAAACAAGCCAATTGTGTTGATTCTTCTGATTTCAGTCAAATCCTGCACACTTCCAGGGAGGATCATTTTTCAAAGGTGTAGGAGTCTCAAAGTGAACATTTTGAGAGCTGAAGGCTCTCACAGTTCAACAGCAGCTCCTGGGGGGAGCCAGAGGAAGATGGTCTCTCTGTTCCCTTTTACTTGTCTGCTCTGAAAAATAACCCTGATTCTGAGAAAGTAGAGCATATCATTGTGGTTTATAACACAGGGCTTGAAGGTTACTTTTATTACACAAAATAAATAAATAACAGTACAGGAGCAGCCCCTGGTGTCAGCCATCTGTACAAAAAACAAAAATGGCCTTAGGAGGCGACTGCATTTTTTAAACCCACTGACTCCTCTAGGCTGTAAAACACTACATCATGTTTACAGAAGTCTATTCAAGTTTATTTGTCTGCTTTTGTAACTCTTGTGCTACAGAAAACTCCCTCAGTCCCTGAGGAATGGCACAGATACCAATGGGATGTTATCTGCACTTTGCCTGACATAACTGACACACTGCACAGCGTTCCAGAAGAGAAATTGGATTTTGAATATTTTGAAGTGCTTTAGTGAGTAGAGGTCTCTGATGAGCATCAGCTTCTCTCTCTGATAACTTAAAATTGAGCTCAGAGCTGCTTTTTTTTTTTTTTTTTTAACTTCAGGAAATGCAAAGGCAGGTTAACCCAGTTATATTTGGTCAGTTTTCTGTTTTTGATGAAAGCATGTTTGGATCAACTGCACTTGTGAGCTTCAGTATGGATGAAAAATTATTAGCTGGTCTGGAGTGGGGAAATAGGGGAGCCATGTCATAAAGAATAACAACAAGGGTTTTTTTCTATTTTGAACTGTAATTTGAAGAATAATAAGAAAATACAGGAAACCAGTGCTCTTTAATTGGACTAGAAAGGAACAAGTTTTTGTGGAGAGTCCTAACTTTGTTTAAATACAGCCAGTTTGTTTTTACATTTCAGTCTGGCACTTACTGCTTGGGAGTAAGACCTTCAACTAATCGCTTATTTTGAGAAGCCTGTACTTCATGGTTTCATCTGTCTTATCTGGAGCCACAAGGCCAACTCCAGCAAATGCCTCTGCTAGGTCTGTCACACAGGGCAGACACAGCTCCTAAAAACTCCATTGCATCAGTGGCTTCTGGAGCTCTACCTTGGAGTGAAGAAATCTTGTGTAATTATAGGTATTTTTACAAAGGGACACTGAGCTATTCTGTGAAATTACCATAAAATGTCTCACCAGGAAGATTTTATTTTGAGTACTGTCTGAAACTACTTGTAGTAGGAAGTTTCTTTTTGCCTGTTCACTGAGGAACAGGTAAAAGTTATTTTTGTAACTCAGCAAGAGGCAGTGGTGTGCTGCCCTTGGAGCTGCCAGGTCACCTGCTCTGCTGCCTTGGTTCTGCACACCTGTGTTCATACCTGCTGCAGCTGCCACAGCATTCCATCACCTGCCAAAGCTGAGTGCTTGCTTTTGCTAGTACAATATTGCTTTAAACATATTGAATCGTATAAATACACTTTTAAAAAATATGTAAATCACTATGTCTGTAGAAGGATTAACCTTCCTAAGGGAAAAATGAGCAGGTCCTGCAGTGCCTGTAAGGACATGAACCCATCACCAGCCTCATGGAAAACAGCACAAGCACAGCCTGAGAGGTTTCCCAGGAGTTGGGCTTCACTGGAATGTATTCACCCTTCCACTGGAGCGTCACTTTCTCTACTGGTAGGAAATGGAATGTTTGAGTGCACCCCTTCTAATCTTTGGCAGCTGCTGCTTAGATTTATATAAAAATAACTATCTGGAAGGAAGGGTGTTTGAAAACTCTGTGTAAACAACGTTGACCTTGCTGGGAAAGAGAGGTGGTTCATGACTCTCTGGAGAGGGATGGATGGGTGGATGCTCCTCCATGGCACATCAGTGCCTCTGTTTGCTCTTTGAGCCTGATCCACTTCGGCCGTGGGCTTTCACAGAGCCACGGGATGGAAGACCTGGCAAACAAGAGATCGTGCACAGCCTCAAGACTTTGGGAAGGAATTACAGCTAAGTATCAAATACATCTCCTCTAGCCTAAAACTAAAATCTCTTTTTAGTCTAACACATGGCTAGCAACTGCATTATTTATAGCTTTCAAAAAGGGCAAAGCTTGTGCTTGCAGATTTGCTGCATTGCAGGGAGCGACTGCATTCCTTGATATTTCACTGAGTATTTGTGTCTACAAAGCTTTTCTAATTTAATTTGGTTTTGTCAATACAGCAGTCATAAAACTCATCTTGCATTTTTCTTTTGGGCGGGGGAGGAGGGCAGATATTTAATTTCAGTAGGAACCACTCCTTGCTTGTTTACAAACAAGTAACTTCAGTTTTAGTGCCTTTGTTTACCTCAAGTTACTATTTCTGTTTAAGCTGACAACTGCTTTGAAAACTTGGACAATGAGAAGCGCCGGGGCTGATGACATTAAGCTTTCTTACTTAAGTATTTGGTGGTAATAAAAACAAAAAAAAAAACCTACAAAATGCACTCAACTATACTCTGGAGTTCAATAGAACATAGCAAGTATAACATCTGTATAATGGCAAATTAAAGACATGGATGGAACTCTGAAAAAGTGTAAATTACCTGTAGGAATGTACCCCTGTAGGAAATGCATCCCTGTCCCAAAAGCCTCCTTTGTTTGGTCTTACTAAACCCTGTGACTGCTGGGCATACCTGAACTTGTGGATGCTCTCCTTGTCCAGGATTGATTAGTGTAATCAATAACAGTGCAAGAACGGCGGCGCTGGGAATGGGGCTGGAAAAACAGCTCAAGTTAGTTCTGTTTGCATGAAAAAAAAATCAGCAAGATTATAATACAACTAAAAACTACTTAAACACATGTATTTGGTAATGAGTTAGATGTTGTGAAGGTCTAAGGAAAGTTTTAAAGAAAGGTCAAATCAACTTTAGAAGTAGAAAATACACTTTTCTAACACTTATTTAGAATGATCACTGGGCCACTTAGAGGCAGTCTTTCCATTTCAGGATATTGCACTGTTCCAAAGCAGATTTTATAACTGCTGAGTCCAGGATGTTGAAATTATACACACAAACCAATCAAGCAGCTATTTAAAAGCTGTGCTGAAATTATAGCTGCCAAAGCTTAGATAAAAACAGTTTGTTAAGATATAAGAAGGTACCAGTAGAGTAGGAGTCATTAAACTGAGAGTATTGGATACTGAAACAGACTGGACATGGATTGATGTTAATTCTCAAAGCACCCTTTTCAGTAATTAAGGATGATGTGGTGTAATTAGCCATGCTTTACCGAGGATGTGCTGGTTGTGCTAGGCCTGGAGAAGGGATCAGGTAAGAACAGCTGCTCCTGGAGCTGCTGGTGAGTGTCCTCTTGTGCTGTGACACTCTGAGCACGGCTCGAGTTCCCTCGAGGTTTCTGCAAGGAGAAATAACAGAGTTATGGCTTTTTCTTATTGCAACAGTTCATTAAAAATAATTAACCCAGGAATTAAAGCTAATTTTCAAATTGAATTACTTTTACCTAGTTATGAGGAGGGAAACATTGAATTTGCATTAGAACTAAGCAGGTAAGTGTGGGTGATGCTGTTGCTCAAAACCGATACAACAGTTTTCTATTTGATCATCTATTTGACCTTCTGTCACTAAACAAGAAATAAACTGGAACTCTTGGGCTGGGTAATTTGACCAGCAGTGATAAAAACTTTAGATTACCCAGTAATTAAATGAGATTCCTGTGCCTGTTACCGTTTGCCTGTGAGATCCTGTGGTGCTCCCATGCTCTGTGGTGGTAGCAATGGGTGGCAGGGGGTGATTTCTGTTCAGCAGCAGTGGGGAGGGTGAGGTCAGCTGCTCCTGTGCAGTCAGGCTGGAATGCACAGTAAGAACAGAAAAACACACAGTTAGTATGTTTGGCAGGTGGAAAGGTGTGATGTTGTCCTTTTCTTTGGCCTTCTGAAGTTGACTGTTCTGTAACAATACCTTGGAAAAGCTCCAAACCATCTATAAAAGACTTTCCTAATGCTCCCTACTTACATTTTACAATACATGTTGTCCTGCATTATCAAGCAAATTGTATTCTATTTGCCATCTGTATGGCACTTGTCTTCTGTTCAGTGGGCAGTTTTCCTTATCTCTTTCACAATCACTCCTCCTTCCAGAGAGACATCTACTGATAACAGGCTATTGAATGTCACTGCATGGCTGATAAGAACAATAACATCCCATTGGGAGATGTGAGCCCAGAGGGAGGAGCCAAGCATTCCTGCCTAGATATAATCTGGAGATTCTAGAACACCACCACAGTTTCTCCACTGGATTTTCCAGAGGAACAGCAGCTGCCTCTCCTTCCACTGGATCTTCAGAGGCAGAGTATTTCCTTCTACAGGATCACTGCTCCAGCAGAACCAGCTCTGACACTGCAGGAGGGCTGCAGCCACAATTCCAATGGGACTGCCACCAACACCCTGACCCACAGGGTGTCAGGTTGGGTTCTGACTCTGTCAGTGTTGTTTTGGTTTACTGCATTGTTTATTTTATCCTTTTATTTTCTTCCCCATTAAAAAACTGTTATTTCCTCTCCCATATTTTTTTATCTGAGAGCCCGTTAATTTAAAATTTATAGCAATTCAGAGAAGAGGGGTTTACATTTTCCATTTCAGGGGAGGCTCCTGCCTCATTTAGACACCTGTCTTTTCAAACCTAGACACATTTTAATAAAGCAGAGATGTCAGAATTTCTTATTGACTGAAGCCTGAGGAAAGGGAACAGAAACACAAAATACTGGAAGGAAAAACACCAGTTATGAAGGGACAAGGAATAAGTCTCAATATGTGACAAGAAGGCAACAGACTGGATGAATTTATAGATGAACAACAAAACTAGAAGTAAACCACATCAATTTAGAACATGTGAAATAGACAGGTCTATCAAATCCTGCCTTGTTTCCTGATACCCTGTGGTCCCTGTAAATGACTCCATTCAGTCAGGTCATTGTGCAAAATAAAAGAAAGATATTCTAGATGTGGTTGAGGGTTCACTAGGAGCCCTTTGATCAGTCAGATAACCTATTTGAACATCTTTATAGTCCAGTCTGGGTTAGGATAACAACATGCAGTATGACCTCCAAAATATGCAGAATTTTAAATTTATCTTGAAAATAGGCTGCAGAAAGAGACAGCCATGCCAAGGAGGAGATGGTGGCATTCACTTTGCTTGCAGAGGACAGACTGAGTTCTATTGCTCACATGCAAAACTACCTGAACATGGGAATGTGTGTAATTCACTGAATCACAGCTGGCAGCACACTGAACATCAGCTTTAAGAACTCAGCCCTCTCAGGAGAGCTGTGCTTTAGGGGCAGCTCCTCTCCCTGCCCAGGGCTGCTCTCTGACCCTGGTGCTGTTTTGGGGACCTACAGGCGCCTGCAGACGTCGTCCCCGGAGCGCGGGGTCCCGATGGGATGCAGGGTCCGTGGGGGAGGGTTCCTCCTCCTGGTGCAGCGGGACAGGGACGAGGTGCTGAGCTCCAGGGGACGGTTTGGCCACGCCCGGGTGGAGAGGAGGGAGCTCGAACCTGGCCGCTTGTCATCCAGGTCCCTAACAACAACAGCAACAACAACAACAAAATTACAAGACCAAAAGAGAGATGGTCAGCTCTAGTCATGATATTTTCTGAAAAATCCCTTTGCCAGGATTTTTTCTCCTGAGAAGCTGAGAGGCCTCAGAAACAAAATGTAAACAATGATTATCTGCTGCTGTGGAATGCAACAGGTGCATCTGTGATTGGTCTCATGTGGTTGTTTTTAATTAATGGCCAATCACAGTCCAGCTGTCTCAGACTCACTGGTCAGTCACAAGATTTTGTTATCATTCCACTTCTTTCCTTTCAAGCCTTCTGATGAAATCCTTTCTTCTATTATTTTAGTATAGTTTTAATATATCTTTTACTTTTAATATAATATATATCATAAAATAATAAATCAGCCTTCTGAAACATGGAGTCGAGATTCTCGTCTCGTCCCATGTCAGGATTGCCTGCAAACTTTCAAAATCAGCATGACAACAGCTGTTAGCAAAGTGCTCACCTACAGGTGACTTTACTCATAAAATATGAGGGCAGAAATTATGTGTGTTGATTTTTAATGGAACTTGTGGTAATCACATATCCTCTGAAAAGAGAGAGACACAGCTCTCACAGGATTTTCCTGAGAAGCTGTGAGAAAGCTCAGAGAAAAGAATGAGAAACAATTCTTATCTTCACTTGCTGCACCTGTTGTTGTGCAGATGTGGAATGTGTTTTGGAGTTTGTTTACCAAAGGGTGGTTTCTTAACTGAACACTAGTGATGGTGTTTGGATACAATGACCAATTAGATCTGTCTGTATTTGACTGTCTCAAAAGGATGATCAGTTTCTTAGTAATATAGTGTAATATGGTATAATATAGTATAATAAAGCAATTAATCAGCCTCTACAATCATGGAGTCAATACTCATTATTCCCCAATCAGGGAATATGACAGTAACTACATGAATTTTCACAGAGGACAAATAAACAAACAACCAAGTAGGAAAATAACTAATAACTAATTCTGACAGAGGGATTTATCTTACAAGGTTTTGGGTCAAATCCATCTCACTGTGAGAGTGCTCTACTTTATTTACTACAGGTGATCTGTAGCTCTTACAGTGTTTTCTCCACTACAGGCAGGTTCCTTTGGTGTAACTGGATCCCATGGATCACCATCAAGCCATTCAGGTTACGCTGAGAACTACTACTTGAGCCTTGAGAGAGACTTACCTGAAATTAAAACAAAATAAGTAAATAAATTACTGTTTGGCAGAGACACACACACACACACACAAATATTTACAGACTTTGTATATCTCTTTGGAGAAAAGTCATTAATTTCTTCTATGACATCCAGATATATACTCAGTTATATTATTTCCCCAGCTAGGGGATCTTAGCATTTAATTTTTTGAATGATAGTGCTTAGAAAATGTCCTAATAATATTTTCCAAATGAGCAGCTCATTTGCTGATCTTCCAGCAATGACTATAATCAGAAGCTTTACGAAAATAATTTTCAGCGTCTATTGACATTTTATCTCAAGAACAGATCTGCAAAGTCCTTTTCTGAGATACAGACTGATCTGAAAAAAACCCATCATATTCCACCCACCATAAGAAGAGCAAATAGAAAATAGCAGAGCTTGAATCCCATACATACTTGAAGTGCTTTTCTCCTCTTTTTGCTTTTGCGGCCACCTCTGGGTTTTGGGCACTACACACACAACAAAGGGACACAAGGGATAGGCAGGGGGAAGAAATAAAGGATAAAGAAATAAAAAAGAAATAAGAAGGAAATAGCTGAATTAAAATGGAATAAACAGGTAACACTTTGGTGCTCACCACTCTAGATGCAAATCATCTAAAGTAGATTATACAGTTAAATTCAGTGTCTGAGGGAAAAAAAACTGGTTTAGAACTGCAGAGATTTCTCCCTTCTTGCTAGATGAATTAACTATTATTGTGAGAATGGTATGCCACACACACACTCCTCAGTCTCACCATTAAACTGTGGAAAGAACTACATCCTGAATCAACAGCCACCACACAGTTGTCATACACAGACATAAAATACTGTTTCAAGGAGGAAAGCAGGAATTAAAACATCCAACTGAGTAACAACATGACTAAAGTGTTAGAAAGGACAACCAGCGCTCACACAAAGTACAAATCAGTTATTTAGCTAAACAGAACCACTCTGTCTGCTGAGGTAACACTGTGATTCATCCCCACACAAAACAAGAGCTGGTTAAAAATCCTTACCAGATTTGAGGCCACTGAGGGCATCTTAGTGTGTGGCACCCGAGGTAACAGTGCTGGCAGAGGATCCAGCTGCAAAGGGCTTCTGGCATCTGCTCGGAGCGTTTCCACTGCTATGATATTTTTCTCATCATCTGTGCAAAGCAACAGAATTCCTGTCAATATTAGCATATTCATAGCCAGTGCTAGGAATCAATTTTTTCTTTAGAGAGAGTCCCCTTGGATGATAAGCTCTGCTAAGTTTTTTGAAGATGTGTTTCACACTGTTAGCAGAATAACCTTTTTATTCCAACTGAAGAGATCATTCCCAAATATATCACTTTGCAAAATTAGCTGAAATCCCCTTTTGAGCCCCTCACCTTAACTGTGAATCCTTACCAGAGGCTGACCCTTCCCAGTGCCTGCAGATCAATTCTTCCATGCAGACCAGCACTTCACTCCACACATCATCAAACACAAAGGTGAGCACAGAATCCTTCATGCAGGAATAGGGAGAGACAGGAGGAAACCCCAATTTCCGTCTGCCAGAGGACAGTCCCATTTTCCTCTCGTGCAAATCCTCCTCCCTGTAAAAATATAAGCATTACCTGCACCAGAAATACATTGTGCCCTACATTTATTTTCAGTTTTCCCACTAACCTCAGTGAGAAATGACTGACCTACCCTGGTCTCCCCATACAGAATGATTATAAATCATACTCCATGAACAATAATTAACCCATGAGATCAAATTCACATTAAAAAATCAGAATTATTTGTTACAGTGATATTTCTTCATCACTTTGTTAGGCTCCATATCTAATGACAGGACAGAATCCTGAAGATAAGAGAGTGATATTTTTTTGCTGCAGCAATGTCTCTCTAGTCTGGTAAAACCAATAAACATAACCATTTTAATTTAATGGCCCATGCAGATAAGTGCCTTTAATTATTAAAACAAATTAAATAGTTAGGAACTGACAGCACCCTCCAGAGTCCTTACCCAGGTCATAAGTTCATACTGTAGGACTGAATAATGTAAAGGGGTAAAAAGATAAATATAGTGGTAATTGTTTCTTGACAAGCATAAAATCCACTCTAGTTCTTAAAAATACCACTGAAAAAAAATCCAGAAAGGTACAATTCCACCCAAAACAAAAGCAGCACACTGCTGTTGCATAACTAACAGCAGTGAATTTGACACAGTGTAAAAAAATAAATGGTGTTTAAACACATATTATTAAATACTCAAGCTCTTGGGATGGAATGAATTATTCAAACCAAGCACAAAAATGGACAGTGTGAAAAGCTATCAAAAAAATTCCTAAACATAATTTAGTGAAAGAAATTGCCCTAGGAAATATGTTGGGAAAATCCCCAGTGCCCAGGCAACCTCAGGCCTTTGAGCTCTGTAGAGAAAAGATAAATCAATTAATCAAGTATGTGTATCTTAACTGCAGGAACCCCAGGACAGTATTTTAATCTTCAATACCTACACATCTCTGTGGTCAAATGCCAAGTATTCCTCCACTATGCCTTCGGAGAGAATGACCTCCTCTTCCCCTTCACCCCTCTCTGAGGAGCACAAGGTGGGAGGCTTGGAAGGGTTGGGCTTTTTGTGAGCAGGAGCAACAAAAAGAGGCACCTTCTTGCCCACAACACTCAACCTGGACAGGTGACAGTTTTCAGAAAGCAGAAAGAAAGATAAGTTGTTATTTCACCTCAAATAACTGAGAGACAAGCATGGTTGTTAAGGGCAAGCACTAGTGAGGCCAAAAAAACCATTCATTAAAGCAACAATGTTTGGTTTGGATACCTTTTAATTCTTGCTAAGGAACCTGAAACTTCAGGGACAAAATATCCAAAGCTGATTAGAAAGCATTTTGAAACATTAAATAATAAAAGCAGCACTAACAGTACTTTGTATTTTTTAAAGTCTAGGCAAATTCAACAGATGATTAATAACAAAATCAGCTACAGTACACACATATTCTTAAGAACTCAGCAGCAGCAAAGATATTTCTATTAACTGGCCACTTCATTGTAGTCAGCAAAAGCACAACTATGTGTTCTTGCTATTCTAAGTGTACTAAATTGAGTTAAAAAGGGGAAAAAGAGAGTGTGCTGTGTTCAAAACTCAGCCTAACAGGAAGGCTGCACACTCTAAGAAGCAGAGAACAAACCTTCCTTCCCACCCTGGCATGACCCAGGCTCACTGCTGGTACTTACTCATCAGAATCCTTTTCCTGTGGTGAGCTTACATCCGAGGGAGCCGAACTGCCCGAGGGGGAGCTCGAGTACCATCCATAGCCTTCATCTGTGGGGGGCACCACCTGCTTCCCCACCACCCTGCCACGGCAAAAGCAAAGGAGAAACACAGCAGAAAACCTTGGCAGTGCACTTATTGAAGGGTGTAAGGACAGCAGCAAATCCTAAAAGTTCTCCTGGGAAGCTGTGCAGTTTTCCTGGTGACACTTTCAGTTTTCTAAGAGAATTCTGCTCTGTTAAGGCCAAGTCAGCCACAGATGGCAACAAATCTCTGTCAAGGAACCACGTGTGAGGTAAGAGGATGTTTATTAATGACAGGCAGGCACATCACCAGAGTGATATTTTTATCTCTAGCTACTGCATAGCTGCACAAACCCACCCTACCCCCTGTTTTACCAGCAACTGTGTGCCTTGTAGGGAAGGCAGCAGCACCAGCCCTTGAATAAAATACCTGAGGTGAGGAAAGCTGGAGGACCACTGGTGGCATTCTTCCCGCAGCCCCTCAACATGAACTGTCTCTTTCTGCTCGTACAGAAGCTCATCAATTTGTCTGAACATCTGCTGAACTTGTTGTGTGGCAGCTTTGTCAAATTCCTGGAGAGGAAAGAAAATACCTTGTGAATAGCATTTGCACGGGTTTCTTTAATTGATCTTTTAAAATTAAATTGGAACACACAACTATTCGTTTAGAGCTTAGCAGGCATGCAGAAAAAGATTTTTACTTTAAATTATTTTCTCCCACAGATGATGCAGCCTGCTCTAAAGATGGATGGCAGCCACATAAAATGCTAACTTTGACACAGCAGAAAAAATATTAAAACATTTAGAAATATCCATATTATTATATTAAGCTACAAGACTTAAAGGAATAGAAAACAAGAAGGATAAAATTCAGTGATATTTCAATGCAATGGAGGATTTGTTGCTTCCAGTGTCCACAAACAGCAGCAACACAAAAAGCAGAGCAGGCTGGTGGGAAGCACTGAACCTGAGGGGTGGTCAGGCCCTTTGTTACATGCAGACAGAAAATGGGGTCAGTTCTGGGGTAATTTAAACCTAAACAGCTCCATCTCACCTCCCAGAAGGCAACAGCACACGTTGGTGGAAGGAGCATAAATCAAACATTTCAAAATGAAAATAATGTTTTAGGAGCTTCCCATATTTTGAGAAACATGCAAGGATGCAGAAGTTTGATAAACTCACACCAAGTACCTGAAAGTTACCCAGCCATGCCTGGGGTTCCACAATAACAGCATTTATAGATACACTCAGGCACTAAATGACTTGCATTTCCAAAATTTTTAGTGGAAATTAGGAATACTAACAGAATAGTATGAGCCTTATGTGTTTTGAATAGAAATATGGAAAGCAGTAAAAAAGATCTTCTTTCTTTAATCAGCATCATGATTTTTTGACAGATTGAATCCTTTTTGTTCTGAGATGTCTTTGCAGCGGTATTTAAGTGTCTTTCTGTGCTCCATTTGGCTTGGATGATTATGTTGTACTCACGTCATAGCCCCAGGAGAAGACTGAGCTGTCTTCTGTGGAGGTGTCAGCACAACCCTGACTCGCAGTCCGTGCATCCCCATGATCATCAGATCCCTTATGGATTCCCGACTCCCTGAAATGCACACATCGAGCCAAAAACAAAAACAAAGAGAAAGCAAATCAGTGCACAATAAACAATGACAGAATGAGTGTGTCAGTAAACACAGCCTGGCTGTGCCAGAACAGCTGGATCAGATGTGTCACCACAAGTACCTGGAGGTCTGGGCTCGGTTTTCAGCCGCGGGTGTGGCTGAGCACACCTGAGCCCGCGGCTCTGGCGGTGGGTGATGCCTCAGGGCATGTTTGGGGAGTCCTCGTCTGTAAAAACAGAAGTGGAACTTGGCAAACCTTACCAGAATAAATATTTATGGCGTTCTCGACAAGATTTATAGGCATTTCTTTCCTGCTTCACAAGGACTGTGCAGATATTTATTACTATTACCAAGCTAATTCTTGTCGCCAAAACTCTGGGTTTCAGGTGTCAAAATTAACTACAGGATAAATATGAACTTTAAGGTCTTGGCTTCAAAATCAGCTAAACTTAACCTTAAAATGCTGTGAATTGAGGTACAGCTCCCTAAAAGCAGAGATGACGCCATTACCCTGTAGATTAATTACATTGAATGAAATTAAATAGAACAAGAGTAAACGAGCCGAGTAAGTCAGAACTGACCCAACTCTTGGGTCAGGGGATAAGAGCCGGTTACAGGGATTTAATCGCGTTCGGTCCCACCGGTATCCGGCCGGGACCGGTGCTCAGGAATCCGGGATATCCCGGGAATGCCGGGAACCATCTCCCGTCGGGGATAGGGGGTGACCGGGCCGTCCCGGGGCCCTGCTCGGTGCTGGGGGCACCGCGGGCGGCAGGCCCGGGAGCGGGGCAGGGGGATCGCGACCGGGACCGCGCTGGGGCTCGGGGCAGCGGCGGCCACTCACGGCTGCACCGGTTTCCGCGCGTATCGCGATATCATCCTCAGCGCCGCCGCCCCGCCGCCGCCATCGCGCCGCTCCTCCCCGGGGGCGGAGCGCTTTGGGTCCCGGCGCGATGGAGGCGCTGCGGCGGCCGGCGCTGCCCGAGGACGCGGTGCGCTACCGCCTGTTCGCGGCGGCGGCGGCGGGCCCGGGCGGCGAGGCGCTGCTGCGGCGCTGCGCTGAGCTGGCCCTGGTGCGCTTCGCCCCGCTCCTGGCCGCCTACGTGTGGCAGCGGCAGCCGTTCCGCCTGCGCTACGTGCCGGGCCGCGGTGAGCCGGGAGCGGGCCGGGAGGCGCGGCGGGAGGAGCGCCCGGAGCGCTGGGACTGTGAGGGGGACCCGGCGGCCGGGGACCGGGAGAGCGTGAGGGGGATCCGGTGGCAGGGAACCCGGGAACCTGTGAGGGGACCCGGCGGCCGGGAACCGACGGCGTGTGAGGGGAAAGCGGGGGGGGGGCGGGTGGCGTGAGGAGAACCCGGCGGCCGGAATCAAGGAACGTGTGAGGGGGAACCCGGGAGCGTGTGAGGGGAACCCGGGGGCCGGAAACCGGCGGTGTGTGAGGGGGACCGAGGGGGTGTGAGGGGGACCCGGCGGCCGGACTCGAGGAGCGTCTGACAGGGAACCGGGGTGGGGGTTGGGATCGTTTGAAGGGGATCCGGCGGCCGGGAACCCGGAGCTTGTGAGGGGGAACCGGGAGAGTGTGAAGGACAGCTGGCGGCCGGAGACCGGGATCTTTTGACGGTAATCCGACGGCCGGGAACCAGAAGCGTGTGAGGGGGGTCTGGGCCGTGTGAGGAGGACCCGGTGGCCGGGAATCAAGGGCTTGTGAGGAGGAACGGGGATCGTTTGAGGGGGACCTGGCGGCCGGGAACCGGGAGCCTGAGAGGGGGACCCGGCCGGTTCGAACCGGGAACGAGTGAGGGAGAACCGAGGCCATGTGAGGGGCACACGGTGGCCGAGAACCGGGATCTTTTGAGGAGAGTCCGGCGGCCAGGAACCGAGGTCGTGTGAGGGGTACCCGGCGGCCAGAAACCAGGAGTGTGTGAGGGGGATCCGGCGGCCGGGAACCGAGGAGTGTGAGGGGGACCCGGCGGGCTGGAACCGGGAGCATGTGAGTGGGACCCGGCGGCTTCCCCGACTCTCGGTGTCACAGCACGGGTTAACCCAGTGCGGCATCTGGTGCCACCTCCCTGCTGCGGCCGGGCCATCCCCGAGCACAGGACACAAGATTCTGTCAGCAGGGTCTGGGATATCCGCAGTGAGGGAGACTCCGCAGCCCATGTGGACAATCTGTTGCTGGGCACGGCGTTGCTGAGCCGCCTCTCCTCTCTGTGCCCCGTGCAGGCGAGATCCCGGCGCACTTGGGTGGCACCACGGAGTTCGGGGATAACGTGGAGGATGAGTGGTTCATTGTGTACCTGTTGCGGGAGATCACCAGAGAGTTCCCGGGACTGGCAGCCAGGTAAGGCGGGTGCTGCTGAGCTGCTTTAGTGGGAGGGCTGCCAAGGGGCAGTGCCTGTGCTCTGAAGGTCCTGTCTTACCATTGCCCATCCTTGGAGGTGTTTGCCCATCCCAGACACGCTGGAAGTGTCCAAGGGCAGGTTGGATGGGGCTTGGAGCAGCCTGGGGTAGTGGAAGGCGTGCCTGGCTGTGGCAAGGGTGTTGGAACCAGAGGTTGATCTTTAAGGTCCCTTCTAACCTAAGCCTTTCTGTGGGTTTATGAATATTTAAAAAAAACCCAGCAGACATGGATTGAGAAGTGTGTTGTTGTGCTCTGCAAGGCTTTTCCTGCTGAATTTCCAATTTCTCCTTGGCCAGTATTGATGACAACGATGGAGAGTTTCTCTTGATAGAAGCAGCTGATTTTCTCCCAAAGTGGCTGAATCCTGAGAACAGTGAAAACAGGGTGAGTAAAACTTGTGTGTGCAGTTGGTAAGGGGGAGTCAGTGGCCTTTTCTGTAGCAGCTGGAGTTTTCTCTTGCACCTCTAGCCAAGTGGTCTGACTGCCTCTGAAATTTCAGAGTGCTTTGTCTGGTCCAGGTGAAATAATGAGCAGACACCTTCCCCTGGATATGGATGGCTGCTAATGGCAATGGATTAGAATGGAGATCATTAATTTGGTCATTAGCAAAAACTTGTTCAATTCTTTTTCCCCTACTCCAAGATTCTAACAAGGGCTGGAACACAACACCAAAATGGATTGCAAGTGTGTACCTGGAGTGTCAGGCTCATACTTTCCTTTGTTTGAGGGAACAGACAGAGTGAGGGGGTTGAGAACGTTGCATTCAGGGCTTTTTTTAGGATCAGGAACCAGCAGAGGTCGCATGTGACACCTGAAATGCTGCTTTTTAATGCCTGGGATGTTCTGAAGCAGTTAGGCTGTGCTGGTTCTCCTGAAGCACTTCTCCAGTTGAAGAGACATGTGTAACAATTATTCTTGTTAGGGAAACAAGATATATTTGATGAAATTTCTTTCAGTTCAAATAGGGATTTTTCCTGGTTGGATCGTGGTCTCTGGCATCTCAACCTTTTTAGAAAAGCTCTGCTCCTTCCTGCCTTGGTTCTCTATTTGTCCTTTCTATTGTCAGTGTCCAAGCAGATGCATTTGTGTGTGCAGTGAACTGTTCCATGGCTGTGTGTGAGTGCTCCTGCCCTGTGTGACGGGAGCATTCCTGCCTGCCAGGTGTTCTTTTACAAAGGAGAGCTGCACATCATTGCGCCGGGGGAGCCCTGGGAGCAGGGCTGGGCCCTCTCTGCTCCCCGTGCCACGGTGCCGCAGGCGCTGGCTCTGTTATCCACCCGCGCCGAGGAGTTCCTGGCTGCAGAGCCCATCAGAGCTGCGCTCAATAAACGCCTCCATGGGTACGTGGGGCTGCACTTGGCTCCTGCAGCTGTGGGGTTTGGGTCTGTGCTCCCTGGGCTTTCAGCGTTTCCCCAGCAGATGGGATCAAGCTGGTTCCTTTTCAGAAAGCAGCAGCTGGAGGTTTTTCTGTGGCACTCTTGGAAAGAGGGGGATCAGTGTCCTGTAGTCTGTGGTGTGGGGATGTGAAACTGGTTCACTGCTGTAATTCCAGCCCTGACAATGACAAGAGTTACTCTTCCTTCACATCTTCCTTAGACTGAAACCTCTGAAAGTTCCATGATCTTTTAGGGCCCTGTGCCTGAGGAACAAGAGGATTTGATCTAAGATGTAGCACCAGCAGAATTCTCAGGGCTTCAGCTTGTCACAGCTGTGCTCCACCCTGTGCTTTATTTTTTGCAAGGATTTGACAGCAAATATGGCAAAGAATACTGGATAGCTGGGTATGTTGGTTAAGTCCACAGGGACTCATCTTACCCATGTGGGGGATTCAATTTTATGAGCCATGTACACTTGTATAAATATGTATGATAGAAACAGCCATTCTAGGCATTAGACTGGCCAGGTTTTAACTGCAGAGTAATCTGAGCCATGATCCCAGTCAATACTAAAGGGAAGGGGCCTCCTGCTGAAGAAGGAGTGGTTAACGGGCAGTGCCCTCCCCACGCTCTGTTGCCGCTCAGGTATCCCGGGAAGATCCAGGCCTCGCTGCACCGAGCCCGCTGCTTCCTCCCGGCCGGGATCGCGGCCGTGCTGAGGCTGCGCCCGTCCCTGGTGGCTGCGGCCGTCCAGGCCTTCTACCTGCGGGAGCCGGGCGATCTGGGGGCCTGCCGGCGCCCGTTCAGAGCCTTCCCTGCCGAGCAGCGAGTGATGGCCCTGGTAAGTGCTCTCAGAGCCGCTGACGGCCCTGCCGTGTGCTCCTGTAGGCGTGAATTTCCAGGTCCTTGCATTGAGAGCTGCTCTGGATGGGTGTGGCTGGACTTTCAGGGGGCTGATCCTGAGAGAATTGTTTCTGAATCCAGAGGTTGTGATAGCAGTTCCTCTGCTGAAGTGCCTGCTGGGTAAATTGATCTCCTTGTGTGATCAGAGCAGTTTGCCAGCCCTGCCGGCCAACGGGAGCAGTTGCTCCCAACCAGTGGCTCACTGCCAGGCTTTTCACCTTCTCAGCTGTGCTCTCACAGCTCTGGGAAAGCTTCTATGAAGTGTTGTATGAGCACTGTCCAAGCACTGTTGTATGTGATGCATTTTGTCACAGAGCTGTACCACTAGACTCCTGAAAAGAAGCTTTAGAGTCAAATTTTGGACTTCAAAACTCTTGCTGAAATCTTTTAATCGAATGTCATTTTAATTGAAAATACACCTTGTTAATGCGAATGCAAAACACTGAGGGTTTTTCCAAATGTATTTATACTGACAAAAGTTCATATTTACTTGGGTATTTCAATTTGGGACAAACTTTATACGGCCTGAAAAGCAATTTATCAGAAAAATCTTTCTAAGATGTATTTTGAATGCAGTCTCAGGCAGTGCCTGTAATATGGGTGCCTTCAAAGGCACTCTGGTGACCTGGAGGGAGTTTGCTGGCTGTCCCCAGCCCAGTCCCGCTGCAGGGAGTGTTTGTTTCTGCTCTGGCTGTTGCAGGTGACTTTCACTCGGTGTTTGTATGCACAGCTGGTGCAGCAGCAGTTTGTTCCAGACAGACGCAGTGGATACACCCTGCCCGCCCCAGCTCATCCTCAGTACAGAGCCTACGAGCTGGGCATGAAGCTGGTAATGATTCCTGGGGCATTTTGGCCTTGGCTCATGCATGTGCAGGGAATGGGTCCTTGTCTGGAGGTTGCCTGCTTGTCCAGAGAAATGTGAGCAAAGTCTGTCCCACCTTGAGAACCTCTTGTTGTTGCATCTTTTATCTGCAGGCTCATGGCTTTGAAATTTTGTGCTCCAAGAGCAGCAAAGTGGCTCCTGATGCCAAGAGAAAGGTGTTAAGGGGTCCTCTGTGGGAGAGATTCCTCAGGAGCTTGAAGGAGAAGGATTATTTCAAGGTCTGTGAGTATTTCAGTGTCTGTGGCTTTTAAACATTGCAGGAAAAATACATTTTAACCCTTGAACTTGTGTGAGGAATTGTAGTGGGGCCAGAGCTTGAATCCTTATCTCTGTGTGAAATGAAGTAATGTGCAGTTTGTTCCCCTTTGAAAGGAATTTATTTTGGAAATTAAAAAGGAAAAAGCAAGATGTGGGGATTGATTCATTCATCTAAAGCAAGGGGAGAAATACACTTGAGTGAAGAAAACCCCCACATGTGATTGTGTGAGGTGTAACTGATTTCACTGGTTTACATTTCATTTCCACCCCTCTAGACTTCAATATTCTTCAAGATCCATACATAACACCACAGGCCTATCTGGGCCCATGCATGTGTAATTTTTATGTGTGTGTGGTTTTTGTGGGTTCTGGGGGTTCTGGTGTGGTTCTGTGGGGTTTTATTTTAAAAGATGCCTTTGAGTACTTCTTTGAAGTTAATAAATTGGACATAAATTGACTACCTACTTGAAGGTTATAATATTGGACAACTTTATTGAGATTCTTAGGTTAATACCCTTTAATATGCTTCAAACACAGGAGTGCCCCTTGGCTGTATTGAGTTCAAAGTGTTCATGGCCAAGAGGTTTTAGTTGTTCTGGTTCTCTCAGCATTTCTGTGTGACCAACAGTCACCCTTAGGAAGCCTGGAATTGTTTGGGTTCATGGCTGTGACTTGCATTCAATAGGGAGAAATGGAAGGATCAGCCAAGTACCTGGAGCTGTTGCACATGGCAGAAGATCACTTCCAGCAATCTGTTGCAGTGCCAGAAAGGTGAGAGCTGCTTAAAATTCATGAGTGTCATATACCCTACAAATCCTGTAAGTGACCTTTGAAATCCTTGTCACAAACACCTGAACCCTTTTCTCCGCTGCACATTTAACATGGGAGCTGTGGCCAGGACATACAAGTACTAATTCCTCTGGAATGCTCCACTGGGAGAAGTTCTGGCTTGAGTAACTCTTTTATCTTGGTTTTGTGAAATGCTGAGCTCTTCCAAGTGGATTCCAAGTGGTGACTGCAATGCAATTTTTGCTTGGTTGACTGTAGAAAGTGTAGAAAAGTTTCATTGAAAAGCAGTGCCAGTGAATAATGAATACAGGGTAATGTGTCTCCTTTGCTCAAGGGGCTGGCTGTGGATTTCTCTGGAAGATCAAATCCAAAAGCTAAATCACTACAGAAATATCTGAGGCTTTGCCAGCCCATAATATCTTGATGTTATTTTTTGAGTTTCCAGTCTGTGGTGTTTGGGATCTGGTAATCTTAATATTTACCAAGGCAAATGAAATGTAAAGGAACAGAGCCATGACCAATGGGTTTGGAGCCATCAGCTGGGAACTGCAGGGACTGACTGTGTCCTGTTTTGGCCAATGCTCTGGGTAGTGCTCTGGTACTTCCCCAGATTCATTGCCCTTTTTGATGTGTTTGCACAGAAGGAAAAATTAAGAATTCAAGTGAAAACCTGAATGCAGAGCATGTGATCCCATTGAATCCATTTCAGTAAATTGAGTTTGGTTTTTCTTCCAGCTGTGATGAAGTGAGCCCAGGTGATGAAATCCTGGCACTACTACAGACAACCCCCATTGATCTGAAGGAATTGGAGAGAGAAGCAGCTTGTCTTCCTGCAGAGGATGGTGAGCTGGATGGGGAATTATTCCTATTACAGATGGTTATTTGTGGGGGGAGAGGGGCAATGCTGACAGCTGTGAAGGGAGAGCAAATCCAGCCTTCCTCAAGACTCAACACTGGGTTGGCTCTCCCAGTTTAGAGTAAGCCTTTCTTCCTCCACTGAGTGGCCAAAGGCTTCTCAGTGACTGAATGGTCTCTCTGAGTTTGAGCTCTGCAAAGCAGAGTTTGTAAGTAGTGACAAGAAATCTGCACTCAGTTCTTCTCGGCCTCTCTGTGCCTTTGCTGTGTGTGAGCCAGGACCAGCACAAGAGCTGAACTGCAGAACTGAGCTGCAGGATGGTTGCAGCCCTGTCAGTCAGCTGGTTTGGGCCTGTGGGCCTCAGGCTTGTGCAGAGTAACAGATCTGTGCTGTGTCCTTGCAGATGACAGCTGGCTGGATATGACACCAGGTGCTCTGGATCAGATGCTGAAGGAGACAAGAAATGAGTCCCTTTCTTCCCCAAATGAGGAGGAGCAAAACTATGACTTGGAAACAGTTGCTGAGAGCATGAAGGCTTTTGTGTCCAAAGTGTCCACGCACGAAGGAGCAGAAATGCCATGGTAGTAGCACCTGGAGTTTGGCTCTGGTGTGGAATGTTGCACTGTGCTGCAGCCCTGTGCTTGGTTCTGTGATGCAGAGAATCAGAGTTTGAAGGTGCTGTGCTGAGCAGGGCCTGAAGCGAAGGCAGAGCAGTGACCCTGTACTTGCTTTAAATCAGCTTGGTGCCACTCTGGCACTGGTGCAGGTTCAAGTGCTGCAAGCTGAGCTGCTCTCTGTCCCTCAGCTGGGTTTTGTGGTCTTCACAATTTTTCTCTTTTTCTGCCAAGAATTCTTCCACTCACTGTTTGATGTCTAATGCACACAGGCTTCACACTTCTGAGGACTTTTAAATTCAAATGTCCCAACTTCAGTCCTGTCTTGAGAGACATCATTATGGCTTGTGCCTGTGTCAGGCTTAGGCAAGCATAGAAGCTTTATTTCTTTAAAAATATTTTTATATTTCAGGTCATCTGATGAATCTCAAGTTACCTTTGATGTGGATTCTTTTACCAAAGCCCTGGACAGAATTTTAGGTGAGATTGCTTCTTTCTTTGAAACAAAAGCCAGCGCTGATTTCTTTGCTGTTGTACTGACACCAAATCATGTGCAGGGGCAGACTCGGAGGAGCTGGATTCTGATGATGTGGATGAAGAGGAGGAGTTTGGTTTCTCAGCTGAGGATGATGAAGAGCTGGATGCTGGGAATGGAAGGCAGGAGCAGAAGGTGTCTCCTGAGGAGCTCGTGGGCAGTCTCAAGGCGTACATGGAGGAGATGGACCGTGAGCTGGCACAGAGCAACGTTGGGAAAAGTTTCAGCAGCCACAAGAGAGGGGTGAGTGTGCCTTGAGCTCTGATTTGCAGCAGTAATTTCCAAGCAGGAAATGTGCTGCAAGTGGCCATTCTGAGTAATGGGATTGGAACCTTCCCACATGCAAGCAAAGTGTGCTGGACCTGCACCATCATACATTTTTTATAAACTGAAACTTACCTAAGCTTGGAATTTGCCCATCTTTTCCAAGGCTTAGTTTTAGTTTGCCCATCTTTTCCTTGTTTTTAGTAGTAGGGCAAGCAGCTGCAGCTTCATTTGTGAGTTCCTGTAGTAGCTTTCTCCCATAGGAAGCTGAGCCAGGACTCAGCAACACTTTGTGTCCTTCTCTTGGAACTCAATGTGGGTAATGGACAGTGGTGATTTCCAGCTGGCATGAGCATTTGGTGTCTGAATTCCTGTCTGTCAGGACTCAGGAGTGTGCTGGACTTTGTTGGCTGCGCAATTGTTGTTTCTTTTGTCCTGTGATTTTCCCATTTGATCTCCTTAAATGTGCTCCTGCAATTTGATGAAGCTTTCTCTTTGTACTCCCTGCAGGCAAGTTCTGTTGGAGCAGCCCCATGTGAGAGTGCTGGCCCTGACTGTGGAGCTGAGGCTGCTGAGCTGGCAGCCCTGGATGTGGACATGAACCTGGTGGCAAACCTGCTCGAGTCCTACAGTGCCCAGGCTGGCCTGGCAGGACCCACCTCGAGCATTTTACAGAGCCTGGGGGTGAATTTACCTGAGAGCACAGAGCTCACTGGCAGCTGAGCAAGGCAGGGAGAGCCTTGGCACCAGACATGGCTGCTGGGGAGATTGAGCACAGACACACGAGCAGGATGGGGGAGAAGAGGCCAAAGGTTTGAATTTGGAGCATCCTGTTCATTCTGTGTCACTTCAGCAGAGTGAATTCACCTGCAAAAGCTTCTGTTTGCACACTGTCTTGGGTGGAAATGAGATTTTCCCAGTGCTGACACAATTTCAGAAAACTGAAAAATGATGTTGAATGCATGACTCAAATGATGTTTTCTTTTATTACAAAACCTCTCTCCCATTTTACCAATCACTGCTCCAATTTGCCACGTTTCTAAAATGTCCTTTTAGCCATTGCTGAGTGGGTTCAATATCTGGGGAGCAGTTCTTGTTCTGAAAATGCTGCTGCCTTCAGGGGCAGGTGGGGAAATACCACATTGCAGGAAGAGTAATTGGATCAAATGTGCAAATATTGGCCAGAAGTATTTTTGAATTTTATTTCAATAAAATCAAAAATACAACGTGATTACTGAATTTTTTGAAGATATGCATAACTTCCTCAGTTCTTGGAGTGAGAGTATTTTTGTAATTGTTTGTTTTCTGAATGAATTCCATTATTGCTGAATGTTGATATACAGCTACTGCTGGCATGATGTGAGCCCAGGCTGAGCAGTTTGGGGTTTTTTCAGTGCAAATGTGGCTGGAAGGCATGCAGCACGTTGCTTGCATCTGGAATGAAAAATCTATTTTAAATATGACTACTTTAGTTTCAACAAGTTAAATTTGCAATAAAATAGATAGAAATTCTTGATACACAAACACCAGCAATGCAGTCCTTCTGGGTCCAAATCAGCTTCTTAATTTCTCTTTATTTCATTTTCATTCAGCAGTTAATGAGTTGTCCTGCACTGATGTTGTGTAATTCACTTTGTCAGCAGTTCAGGGAGAGCACTGGCAGGTTGGACAGGGATTAGAGGTGGACAGCAAGAGCTGGGAAGTGTGAAGAAGGTTCTGCTAAATTTCAAGGAATTTGGACTGCTGAGAGGTGAGAGACTGAGACAAATCTGTGGTGGAAAAATGGGGTTAACAGAGGTTTTTTAATTGAGACAAGGCTAATGAGCAGTTAGTGGTGGAAAACAGAGGTACTTGAACCTTGGGAAGGGTTGGTGTTTGACCAGGGAAGGTGATTTACTCTGAAAATACATAAAATTCTCTACTGATGAGTAGCTAGATCAAGTTTAGATACTTTAAAACATAATTAAGTTGAAGAACACGATCACATTGAGCTGCTGTGTGGCCTGTGCTATAGAAAAGGTCCAAATAGATGGAGAGACTCCCTTAGTGCATGAGGAGAACTCCTAAGCTGGGTTCAGAACAAAGCTGCTCTTTTGCAAACACTCCAGCTGCTGTTGCTGCTTGGATAATCTGACTTTTCCATCGGTGGGGCTGGGATTTCTCTGGGGCTCTGCTCATCCCAACTCTTCCCATTTGTTCAGCAGCTTCCCAGGGGAGCCCTGCAGGGCTCTGGGAGTGCTCCCAGCAGTTTGCCATGGCAGAAGAAGCATTTCCATGCTGCCTCTTCCTCTGCTTTGAGGTAACACACCAGGCATCTCCTCTTTTAATTCTGAGAGTGTTTTTAGTGAAGGAAGCCTGATGGAATTAATTAGGGCAGACAAGAGGTGTGTGGTTCCCTTTCAATGGATTTCTGTCCAAGTGTATTCTGGAGTTGTTTAACTGGTTAATTTTCCCTTATTGTCTGTGTTTCACCTGGGGGAATCCCCATTCACCTGCAATGCTGAGGGCATCAATGGAAAGGAACCCTGCCTTGGCCATTATTTCAGGGCTATCAATGGATGGGGAATCCCCATTTTGTTACTGAAATAGATCAGGGAACACCCTTTGTGATGGTGTTCTATAGATTTGAAATGAGAACAAACAATTTTCAATTTTCATCCTCTTTAAGTTTAAATTGACAAGGAATCTTTATTGTCCCTTATTTTTTAGAGTTTAAATTGGTAGAAACCCCCACTGATTTCATTGAGGGATTGATATTGAGGGTAAAAAAAAAGGGCTGGATAAAAAAGGTGGCACTGAAAGGTAAGAAAAAAAAAGTGTAAAAAACATTTGCAGAAAAGGGTGGGAAATCAAAGTAGGAAAAATAGGTGGCAAGAAAGGGCAGAATAAAAAAATGAGGCGGAAAAAAAGTGGCAAAAAATTGGGAAAAAAGGCATCAAAAAAAGGGGGGAAGAACGGACAGGAAAAAAGCGGGAAAAAATAGAACAAATAAGGGGGAAAAATGGCAGCAGGAAAAGGGGGGAAGAGTGAAAAAATTGAGATGGCATAATGGTGTAAAGGTGGCATTTAGGAAGCAGGAAAGCTCTAGAAAGGTGAGGAGAAAAGGCTGTGAACCATGAGAAGAAAAAGAATGGGAAATATGAGGGGAAAAGAGCAGGAGCTCCAGAGACACCCCCAGAGCTCAGACCCCCTCCCCAATGCCACAGACACCCCCAGGTACCCCCAAGAGAGCCCCTGCAAACCCCACAGACCCCTGGGCCTGGGTTCCTGCAGGAACACTGGGGAACAACTGGGCTCCTTGCAGCGGGATGGAAACAAGGGCCAGGGCTGGGAATGTGTGCCCACTGTGCTGCCAGGCTGGCAATCAGCTGGGTGGGGCCGTGCCATGGAAAAGGCTCCTGAACAGCTGCCAGGTTTGTGGGCTGCAGCTGGAGCTGAGAAGCAAAGGGATTAGTCCAGGCAGGAGAACATCCCATCGTGGGGCACTGCTGCAAAGTGGGCATGTTTGGAACAGAGCCTCTCCTTCAGCAGGCCAACGCTGCCAGATGGAAATTGCCAAGGGCACGAGGCTGGCAAGTGAAGAGCAGAGCTGCTGTGAAGGGAAAGCTCAGTTCATTCAGAGAGATCACACAGGTCACTTGAGTGCAGGTAGGAAACAGAAAATGAGAGATTTCCAGGAAAACCTTTGAACTTTGGTGGGGAAAAGGAGTCGTGATACCCAGTGGCTGCAGGGATGGTGATCTAAATTAGTTCTGAGCCGGCTTCCTTTATTTTTTAATTGGTGAGGTTATTAACCTTACCTGCAGTTGTAAGGCCAAACAGTTTTGGAATCTATTCTAGTTTAATCTAGCTGTCCTCCATGCTGCATACTCACAGCAGCCATATTGAACTGTCATATGATGTGTGAATTTGCTTGTGTCCCTATCCCAAATGTCATCCTTCCTGGGTTTTCAGCTTCTTTTTAACATGCTAGTAAATCTTCTGCATCCCTCTGCAGTATTTCCATGGGGAAAACCACTGAAGAGCACAAGCTAAAGGATGCTACCTCCAGCTGGGCACAGGGAGCAGTGGGAAAGGATGTTCTATCAGCATTTTCTGTCCCTGTGCTGATACTGTTCTCCCAGGGAGGGAGCTGGGAAATCCCTATTTCTGCTCCTGTGCTCTTCCTGATGTGTGTCACAGCTGATGCCAACCCCAGTTTTCCCCCTGTAACGATGATTCTGGACATCTCTGAGTGTACCTGCTGGCCTTGGAAATGCCACTGATGGTTATTGAGGAGAAGGCAAGTCCCAGCATTTCTGTGTGGGAACAGAAACGTGTGGCCGTCCCTCAGTGCAGCTCTTTTAGTGACAGCTGTCAGTGGCCATTCCTGGTGCAGTTCTGTTATCATTTTTTCTTATACCATTCTATTTTATTCCCTTCATACTTCCCACCCTTTTATGTGCTTTACTTTTTAACCAGCACTGCCCCAATGGTCCCTGGGTGCAGCTCCTTTAGAGAACAGGGCCCGTCCCAACAGGCGGCTGCTGCAGCCAGGGCAGGAGCAGGGCAAGGCACATCACAGCGCTGGTGGTGCTCGGAGACTGTTGGCTTTTGCAGTTCAGGCAGATCAAATGAATTCCAATTGTCAGAGATTTCCACCACCTTCTACTGCTCGCCTCTTTTGTTCCATGGATTTGACAGTTCTTCCTTTCCTCGCATGCAACTGGACAGCAAAATGCCCACCTTGCCCCATGGCCACCCCACCACCTTTTCCCTCTTTCTGCCCCCTTTACTTTGCAGCACTTTCTCCCTCCTCCTCCTGTCCCTGCCAGCTCCAGCAAAGCCATTTCCCCACTGGCACCAGCTGCCTCCTGTCCCTCGCTCCCATTTTGCCCACTCTGAACTCCTGGAGCCGCCTGCCCGCGGAGCCGCAGCCGCCGTGGGGCCGGGCAATGGTGCAGGGAATGCTGGCAGGGATTCTGGGGCTGGGCTGGGCCAGGCCAGGTGCCCGGGGCCAGCAAAAGCGCTCTGAGCCTCTGCTCCTGCCCCTGGGCAGGCAACAGAACACAGCAGGAGGCTCGGGGCTCTCAAGAAAGGCAGCCAGAGATCTCTCACCCAACATGGGCAGAAGAAGCTTGGAGTGGGGCCATTAATTTCCATTGAATGTATTATGAAAGAAATCCCAGCAAGGGAGTGAGTAGGCTGCCAAATCCTTAAAATGCACCTTCTCCACACTGTTCTCTCCTTCCTGGGAGAACTTTATCCACAATTCCCTCCCTCCCTCCTCCCCACACAGTGACACAGAGGGATGGGGGTTACAGTCACATCATGTCACTGCTTCCCCCTCAGGGAGACAAATCCTTGTCCTGCTCTGTTGTCACCTTATCGCAGGGGTTCCATACTGTTGTCTCCTTATCGCAGATGTTTCACACTTTCTTGGTGTTTTCTCCTGGGCAGCTCCTCAGAGCACTGACTCTTCATTGTTGACAAAGCAGCCAACTGACTCCAGTTCCCTTCTCAACCTGCCAGCCCACTCTTTTATAGCACTCTTCTTTTCATTGGTTACAGCTGTGGCCTGTTAAAATCAGGCCTGTTCCTAATCTTTGCTAATTGGCCCAGCTGCAACTCCTTAGGGGAAAGATTACTTTCTACACCACCTTTATTTTCTTATGTTCTATCCCCCTACACTGCTCCAGCCTGGGATTCCTCCCACAGGAGGACAGTCAGATCCTTTGTGACAGTGTCCTGGTTCAGGGCAAATTTGGGCTGCACTAGGAAAGCAGATTATTTGGCCCCTCCCTGCAACCAATTTGGGAGGAAATACCTCTTTGGAGAAAAGTGGAAAAAAACTATTTATTAAACAATAAAACCCCTTGCTGCTCCTAAAGAGATGACAAACTGAGAAAGTCCTCCTCCAGGCTGCAGTTCAGCTCACTGAGTCTCCCATCAGTCCCTCTGGTGCTGGAAATGTTGTGCCCCAGGCCCAGCCCGGCAGGCCGCAGGTGTGAGCTGCTGCTGCTCTTCTGGGTGTTCAGTCCAGAGCAGGTTCAAACAGGTCCAAAAAAAGGGAAAAAGGCAAAAAACCAGAGTCCAGGGAACTTCCTTGCCTCAGCTAGCTAAACTAACTAAAAGCCAAGGAGAGCTCAATCCCGTTGTCTGTCCATCTGCAGAAAATACAGTCCCGGAGCAGGAATGTGGAGGAGTGAGAGCAGAATGTGAAAACAAAATGTGCGCTTCTTCTCTCCCCTCTTCACTCTCTGGAAGACGTCTTAAACACACAAAACTTATTATTCAGCATAAACAGAACAAGACGATTGGGGCTAAAAGCATCATATAGTCAGATTGAACAGACAGACCATTCCCCACACTCAGGTGCCGGATGCCAAAAGGAGGATTCCTGTTCAGCATGTGTCAGCAATTCTTCCTCCTCTTCCGAAGACAGTCCAAAAGTGTCCCATTCTGGCCACTAGTTTACGATGAATTCCAAGACCACAGGGGGATTTGAATTTCCCATTGGAGCTCGTTGTGTCATGAGGGCAATGCCCTCACTGCAGGCAGCATCGGTGCCAGGATGGATTGTAGAGACTTTTCCTTTGCAGCCCCAGCCCAGCGCTGGCACTGGGGATGAAGAGGCACTGAGGTGACCCTGAGAGGAAGTGCAAGGCACAGGGCGCAGCTGAGGAAGGACAGCGCTGTGCTGGGCTCAGAGGTGAAGCTGGCACTGCCCAGCGTGGAGAAGGTTCTTTGTGCAGCCCCTGTTACAGGGGAGCTTGGGCCTTGCTGCAGAGATACGGTCGCCGATGTGAGCAGTTCTCACTCCGCAATCTCCTGTCAGCCAGGTACACGCACTCGGAATTGCCAAAAACAGGAACCCTGCAGGGAGGAGCAGAGGCAGCGCTGGCTGCCAGTGGAAGCCCTTGTGCCCCTGTGCCCCCAGGCCCTGCCCGGCTCCCCGGCACTCACCGGGAGCTGTAGCTGCTGCCGTCCCCCCAGTGCAGGCGCTCGCCCCGTCTGCGCAGCCCGAGCCAGTAACCGAAATTCCCACAGAGGCGGGAGAGCAAATCCTGCCCAGGAGAGAGGAGTGGGAGCTGCCCCGGCCCCTCGGGGGGACACGTGCCCGGGGCTGCCCCCGCACGCCGGGGCTCCTTCCCTGCAAGGCCCCGGCCCAGGGCTGCAGCCCCGGCCCTGCGAGCACCGAGCCCGGCCCAGGAGCGCCCCCAGGCTGCCCTCAGCCACCCCACAGCGCCCGCAGCCCCTCACTCACCATGGCCTCCTCATCCTGGGCAATGGCCAGGGAGGCATTGAGCTCGGAGCACCGTTCCTGACCCTGCTCCCACGTGCTGTAATCCCGTGAGAAGTAGTAGCAGACCCCCTTGTACCCAACCCAGCCATGGGGACAGCCCAGAAGAGACGGCGGAGTGGCAGGTGTGACTGGAACCTGTGGTGCTGCAGGGGGAAGAGGAGAAGCTCGGAGGATTCCCCTGTGCAGGGAGCAGGGAGCCCGCTCTGCCCCGAGGGGCTGGGCCCAGGCTGCTGCCCCTCCCTTACCTGCCAGCACAGCCAAGGCCGCCCCCAAAGCCAGCACCAGCACCAGGAGCAGCAGAATCAGCACCGCCGTGCCCACGGGATGGCACCTGAACCGTTCACCTGGAGCAGGAAAGAGCTGCTGGCTGCCAGAAGCAGAGCCGGCCCTGCAATCTGCTCAGCCCATGGCCAGGGAGCAGAGCAGGGAGCCCTGAGGCAGTGTGGGCCTCCCTCAGCTGGCAGCCAGAGAGCCAAGAGCCTGGCCACAGGCAGGGACACAGCTGTGGGCACAGGCAGGGACACAGCTGTGGGCACAGGCTGCAGCAGGGGAACTGCACAGCCTTGGGGGCAGCTGGGGCTCTTGCTTCCAGCCACGGATGGGGCCCAGCAGAGCACGAGGCCTCTTCCAGACATCGGGAAACAGCCACACACCTGCCAGCCCTGGCCTTGGGACGGGACACGGGCCCCAGCCTTTAGACCACAGGGAGACCCTGCACTCACCCAGGAATCTTCTGAGGTTCCTTTTGCATTCATTGTTGGTTGCTGGTGTTCCCTGGGGAGCCAGGGGCTCCCTCACACTCCCATTTTTGGTGCAGAATCCATTCTCCACATCTGCACTGACTGCACACTCACAAGTGGCATCCCCCTGCTTATGGCAAGAGGCTTCTTGGGCCCCAGGCAAGTGTGGAAGTGCGGCTGCTGGTCCCTCCTGGAGATGCTGGGGCCCATTCGCAACTCCACAAATGGAGCAGAATTCACTCTTCTCCAGCTCACAGCCGGCATCTCTCTGCCCAGAACAAACAGCACCTTGCTGCGGAGACATCAGGAGTGCTGCAAGCAGATCCTTTGGGAGCTCGGCCTCGGGAACAGCTTTCCAGCCGCGCTGATGGCACCCTGAAAGGGACACGATGAGAGGTCACTGCTGATGCCGGCCGTGCGGGGGCTCAGGAGGGCGGTGGCAGCTGTGGCTGCGCTGTCGCCGCTGCCCAGAGGTGCGGCAGCAGGTGCGGAGACAAGCGCAGCCTCCGGGAGCTGGGGCAGCACCGACCGCGGTTCGCAGCTGGGCTGGAGCCGCCCCCGAGCTCCGCCGCCGCCTCGCCGGGCTCCGGGTGCCGGCACCGCTGCTGAAGGAAACGAGCGCTCCGCCCGCCGCCCCTCCCATCCCGGTCAGACCCGGGGCACTCGGGCTGGTGCCGCTGTGAGCTCAGACTCCGCGGGCACTCGGGCTGGTGCAAAAGCCTTGCTAAGGAAAAGGGCCCCACTCTGTTGAAGCCGGTCGAGAACCGTCGCCCCTTGGAAGCCCCTTCTGGGGCTCTCAAGAGTGAATTACGGCAGGCATTTTCGGAGTGAGCCTGGCCAGGTGCCCGGTACCAGCAATTCCCACGAGTTCCTTGTGCCGGCTTCCCCCATGTCCCCCCCCGCCCCTCACCGCGGCCCCCCCCACAGCGAGCCCCGAGCTGGGGCAGCACCGACCGCGGGTCCCACCTGGGCTGGAGCCGCCTCCGAGCTCCGCCGCCGCCTCGCCGGGCTCCGGGTGCCGCCACCGCTGCGGAATGAAACCGGCGCTCCTCCGCCGCCTCTCCCACTCCGGCCAGACTCCGCGGGCACTGGGGCTGGTGCAAAAACCTTGCTAAGGAAAAGGGCCCCACTCTGTTGAAGCTGGTCGAGAACCGTAGCTCCTTGGAAGCCCCTTCTGGGGTTCTTAACAGTGAATACGGCAGGCATTTTCGGAGTGAGCCTGGCCAGGTGCCGGTGCCAACCCCGAGCCGGGCTCCGGGTGCCGCCACCGCTGTGGAGTGACCCGAACGCGGCGCTGGCCGCCCTTCCCATCCCGGCCGGACCCCGCGGGCACTCGGGCTGGTGCCGCTGTGCACTCACACTCCGCGGGCACTCGGGCTGGTGCAAAACCCTTGCTAAGGAAAAGGGCCCCACTCTGTTGAAGCCGGTCGAATACCGTAGCCCCTTGGAAGCCCCTTCTGGGGTTCTTAACAGTGAATTGCGGCAGGGATTTTCGGAGTGAGCCTGGCCAGGTGCCCGGTACCAGCAATTCCCACGAGCAATTCCCAGCCGGCTTCCCCCATGTGCCCCCCGCCCGTCTCCGCGGCCCCCCCCACAGCGAGCCCCGAGCTGGGGCAGCACCGACCGCGGGTCCCACCTGGGCTGGAGCCGCCTCCGGGCTCCGCCGCTGCCTCTGCTCCCCGGGCACTCGAGATGGTGCCACTGGGTGCCGAGGGAGGTGTTTGAGCAGCGTTTAGCCGATTTCACAAATCAGCATGCGGGAAAGCAGCGAGGGACGGTGACGACAGCCCGAAGGGGAACAGCAAGCGAGAGGGCAGAACGGCAGAGCAGGGCCGGGCAGGATGAGTCACGGAAATTACCTGACAGTTCTTTTATTTACTCAGACTCCGCGGGCACTGCGGCTGGTGCCGCTCTGCGATCAGGCGCCGGGGGCACTCGGGCTGGTGCCTCAGCACAGAGCCGATGCGGGAGCTGCTTTTGGCCGTTTTGACCGATGTGCGTGCAGGAAAGCAGCGAGGGGCAGCGACGAGTGGGGGAGAGGAGCAGCGAGCTGGGGGGGAAGGGCAGAGCAGGGTGTCTCATGGAAATCACCGCAGTGATTTGTTTTCTTTCACCAAAGTGACTGCTGGCGCCACATTGGGAGTCAGAGTCAGGGGCATATTCGGAAGCAGGAGCCACACGAGGGGAGCAGTCAGGTCACTCCTGTCCTGCAAAAACTTTGCTAAGGAAAAGGGCCCCATGCTGTTGCCGCTGGTCGAGAACGGGAGCGCCAGGAAATCCGCTTCTGGGGCTCTCAAAAGTGAATTCAGGCAGGAATTTTTGCAGTGAGCCTGGCCAGGTGCCCGGTGCCAGCCCCGAGCCGGGCTCCGGGTGCCGCCACCGCTGTGGAGTGACCCGAACGCGGCGCCGGCCGCCCTTCCCATCCCGGCCGGACTCCGCGGGCACTCGGGCTGGTGCCGCTGTGAGCTCACACTCCGCGGGCACTCGGGCTGGTGCAAAACCCTTGCTAAGGAAAAGGGCCCCACTCTGTTGAAGCCGGTCGAGAACCGTAGCCCCTTGGAAGCCCCTTCTGAGGTTCTTAACAGTGAATTGCGGCAGGCATTTTCGGAGTGAGCCTGGCCAGGTGCCCGGTACCAGCAATTCCCACGAGTTCCTTGTGCCGGATTCCCCCATGTCCCCCCGCCCGTCTCCGCGGCCCCCCCCACAGCGAGCCCCGAGCTGGGGCAGCACCGACCGCGGGTCCCACCTGGGCTGGAGCCGCCTCCGAGCTCCGCCGCCGCCTCGCCGGGCTCCGGTGCCGGAACCGCTGCGGAATGAAACCGGCGCTCCTCCGCCGCCTCTCTCACTCCGGCCAGACTCCGCGGGCACTCGGGCTGGTGCCGCTCCGCGCTCAGACTCCGCGGGCACTCGGGCTGGTGCCGCTCCGCGCTCAGACTCCGCGGGCACTCGGGCAGGTGCAAAAACCTTGCTAAAGAAAAGGGCCCCACTCTGTTGAAGCTGGTCGAGAACCGTAGCTCCTTGGAAGCCCCTTCTGGGGTTCTTAACAGTGAATTACGGCAGGCATTTTCGGAGTGAGCCTGGCCAGGTGCCCGGTGCCAGCCCCGAGCCGGGCTCCGGGTGCCGCCACCGCTGTGGAATGACCCGAACGCGGCGCCGGCCGCCCTTCCCATCCCGGCCGGACCCCGCGGGCACTCGGGCTGGTGCCGCTGTGCACTCACACTCCGCGGGCACTCGGGCTGGTGCAAAACCCTTGCTAAGGAAAAGGGCCCCACTCTGTTGAAGCCGGTCGAGAACCGTAGCCCCTTGGAAGCCCCTTCTGGGGTTCTTAACAGTGAATTGCGGCAGGGATTTTCGGAGTGAGCCTGGCCAGGTGCCCGGTACCAGCAATTCCCACGAGTTCCTTGTCCCGGCTTCCCCCATGTCCCCCTCGCCCCTCACCGCGGCCCCCCCCACAGCGAGCCCCGAGCTGGGGCAGCACCGACCGCGGGTCCCACCTGGTCTGGAACCGCCTCCGGGCTCCGCCGCCGCCTCGCCGGGCTCCGGGTGCCGGCACCGCTGCGGAATGAAACCGGCGCTCCGCCCGCCGCTCTTCCCCTTCTGGCCAGACTCCGCGGGCACTCGGGCTGGTGCCGCTCTGCGCTCACACCCCGCGGGCACTCGGGCTGGTGCTGCTCCGCGCTCACACTCCGCGGGCACTCGGGCTGGTGCCGCTCTGCGCTCACACCCCGCGGGCACTCGGGCTGGTGCTGCTCCGCGCTCACACTCCGCGGGCACTCGGGCTGGTGCCGCTGTGCGCTCACACTCCGCGGGCACTCGGGCTGGTGCCGCCGCAGCTCGGGGCTCTCGCTGTGGGAGGGTTTTGGCTCCTCAGAGTGCGGCAGCGATGCCGAGCAGTAGAGGAGCAGCGAGCGGCGCGGCCAAGCGAGTAGCGCGCCGCGGGGACACCGACGTTCCTGTCCCGAAAAAGGAGTGCTAAGAAAAAGGGCCCCACTCTGTTGGAGCTGGGGAAGAAGCGCAGCCCCGGGGAAGCCGCTTCTGGGGCTCTGAACAGTGAATTCTCGCAGGGATTCTTGGGCTGGGCTGGGCCAGGCCAGGTGCCCGGGGCCAGCTCTGAGCCTCTGCTCCTGCCCCAGGGCAGGCAACAGAACACAGCAGGAAAGGCTCGAGGATCGGCAAAGGCCAGGCAGAGATCTCTCACCTGTCACTGGTATAAAGGCACACGACTGGGGGGAATTCTTTGAATTTATTGTGACACAAATCACGGCAAGAGAACGAGCGGCGAAGCAGCAGGGTTCAGCCTCGGCAGCAGGACTGTGCCCTCGGCCCCCGGCAGCCGCAGCAGGGGATAAAGGATCCCCGGGCCGAGCAGCGGCTCTGCCCCAGCACGGGGATGTGTCCGGAGCCCCCGCTCCGGGCCGGGCTCGCAGGGCCGAGCGCGGAGCAGGCGCTGAGCTGCTCCTGGAGCTTCCAGCGCTGCTGGATCCGGCGGGCGCGGCACAGGCACTGCCGGGGGCATCGCTCGGTGCCTGGCGGCGTTTGCCGTCCCCAGGGAGAAACTGAGCCCGGCCCGCAGCGCCAGCTCCTCCTCACCCTTCTATTGCAATTGCTCCATGGTTAAACCAAGGGGAAACTCCCTCTTGTCGCCACTTCAAATTCTTGAGTCAAGGGGAGAACGGAGGGTCCCTCTCCATTTAGATCCCTAAATGATAAGGAGGGTCTCCCCTCAATTTAATCCTGAATAAAAAGTGAACGAAGGAGGATTTTTCCTCAATTTAGGCTCCTAAAATGAGGGGAAATTCAGTTTCCCTCTTCAATTTACCTCAAGAAAGACCATTCTGGGGGCTTTTGGACAAATATTTTGTCAGTGAAGGTCCCTTCAAATGGAGGGACCCCTTTGATGGAACTCTTACAGTGGCACATCCAGAGGTTCCTCTCAAGGGAAGCCCTTTCAGACCAGGGACAGCCGTGTTTGCTCTCAGTTTGAACCAGGAGATGATGAAAATGGGGCTCTTTCCCTCAATTCCAACAGCACCATAAAGACATTCTCCTTACATTTCAACATGAAAATCAAGGAAAACGGTAATTGCCTGCCTAGTGAGACACCCAAAATGATGAAAAAGTTGTGTTTTCCTAAATTGAGACCCTTCAAATCACAGGTGAATGGGGATCCTCCCCAGTTCAAACACAATTACAGAAAAGCTTTCCCCCCTCCATTTCAGTCCCATTTTTAGGGCACTGGGGAGGGACTGGGGGCACTTCCCCCTCCTCACTGCTCACCCCTGGGGCTGCTGCCCCTCGCACAGTGCTGAGCAGTTCCCTCCCAGTTCCCTGCCAGTTTCCCTCTTCCTGGCGAGCCCCGGCAGGGATGGGGAGAGCACTGGGCAGGAGCTGGGAGCGCTGTTCCTTCCCAGGGCTCCTGATATCCCTGCCAGTGCTCCTTCCTGCTCACTCCCGCTGCTCCCACTCTCCCTCCCAGCTCCCTCCTGGCATTCCCTGTGCTCCCAGTTCCCTCCCAGTGTTCCAGGATCTCTCCCAGTGCTGCCAGCGGCAAAGCCCTGGGGGCACAGCGTGCTCTGCTCTTGCAGAGGCGAGACTGGAGCTGTCAGGAGAGCAAACCCGGCTGGGAAAGCGTTCCCTGCACAGGAAGGTGTCTCCCCTCTCTGACCACAGAGGGAGCTCAGCCTCCGCTCTTGACTCCAAACCCTTGAAGCTCCGAGCCCGACTGCCCGAAATTGGCTCGGCCCCACTGCCCAGCGCACTGCTCAGAGCTCACACGGCTGAGGGGGCAGTGCAGATTGAATAATGAACGCTCCTGGGCACGGCTTTAGCTCTGAACTACACACTGTCACACAGGAACAAAACCCTTAACGAGGATGGGTTCCTCTTGCTGGCACAAGGAGAGAAGCAGAAATCTGACAGGAATATTCTTCATCATTCTGCCCAGGCTCTGTCAAATACTCCAGCTCCTGCACCTCGGGAAAAAACTAGTGGCTTCTAAGCAGTGCCTTTGATGTCAGTGAGCAGGTTATTATGGATTAATCTGGCACTGGAAAGCAGCCTTCACACCCTACTGCTCTTGGCATCACCCAAAGAGTTTGGAGGCTGCTGCCCAGGGAGCTCCTGAGTTGTATCTTCCTTGACAATGTTATCTGCCCCTTGTTTAATTGTAAAACATAAATAAAATGCAGGGAACATTGGCCCAGGGTCTCAGGACTTGCATATCACTTCCAAAGAAAGGAAAAAAAGAATGTTAGTCCCAAACCACGGGGTTTAAAAGTCATATTATCTACATGGAGCTTTAAAAGGAAAAGACTGAGAGTAAAATATCAATTACTGTGCCAATGGCACTCCAGCCCATTTCTGTTCTCTTCTTTCACTTGAAGCATCTCTAAGGATATTTTTTAAAACCAAAACAAGTAAACAAAGAAAAAAGAAAAATAACAACAAGAAAAAAATTTAATTCAAGCTGAATGAGAAGCAATCTGACTGCAGGCTTTTGGCACTCCACTGCCTGGGTTCCAGTAAGGGAGCTCATCCCCTCTGCAGTTCCAAGCCAGATCCCAAAGTCCTGAGCATCAGCTTTCAGCTTTTTGAACACTGAACTGTAAGCAAAGCTGCTGGGGAGGGCCATGCTCCAGGCACATCTGTGCCATTTCATCTCTCCAGCTCTCTCAGCTCAGCTCGGCTCTTTCCCTCTCCTTGCTGCCTTTGGCTCATGCATTTCTTGAGGGGCTGCCCTGCACTGACCCGAGCATGAACTGACCATCAGACAAACAGCTTCTGGCACTGTGGCTCTATCCTAAATGCACCATTGCCCAAAGGAATTCCAGGGCCTTAATTTAACTTAAAATGCCTTTTAAAGGAACCTGGTTTGATGCCCTCCATTTCTAAACAAGGAGTGCACAACGCTTCTGTACTCCCTGCCAGGGTCATTCTTTGAGCCTTGCAGAAAGGCTTTAAAGCTGCATAGAGCTTGTTAAGCACCAAAAACTTCATCCAAAATTCAAATCAACTGCATGGGCAGAGCCTGACTTTAAAACCTGTTTTAAAATTGAGTTTAAGAGCAATTGCATTGCCAATTGGCAAGATGAGAAAGGTTTCCTTAGCAGTTGTTGAGATGGCAAAGTAAGGGAGAGGATGGAGCATGGAGTGGGGGGAAGAAGGTGAAAACCTTCATTTGCACAGCGGAGTTTTAACCATCATGGTCACACCTCAAGGAATTGCAGAAACCATTCTAACTCTAGAAAGGGAAAGCTTCCTGGATATTTTTCATTTCAGCACTAGACTAAGGGAGCCCTCAGCAGCAGGAGATGGGAGTAATTTCCAGGAATCAGGCATTTTATTGTGTATGACAAACACTGGGGAAGCCTAAGGGCCATTTGTGGGTTTGATGAGATTATTTTGTAATTGTTCATGTATTAATTTTTTGATGGCATTTAGTTTTTTCCCTGCTGGAGGTTCCTGACTCCCTTAGACAGTTTTGTTAGTTTTTGATGATAACTTTGGAGAGCTCGGTGCTGCTGTGGCTCTCATTAAAAACTCCCTTCTGTTTCTGTTCTGTCCTGGGCCAGCGAGTCTCCCTTCTCTGCTGGGATGGGTTTGTGCCCCACGAGGGCCCGGGTGATCCTTGGCTCACCCTCAGCACTGGTGGCAGTCCCCATGAGCTCACTGTGCACACTCAGTGTGACTGTTTTGGCTCTTGGGAGAGCCCCCATGGGCGCTGCCAGATTGTAATGGCTGGGCTGAAGCACAGCAGGAATTGCAGTGCCCTCTGTGCCAGTGCCCAGCACAGCTGTGACATTCACTGTTCCACTGCCCTGGCTCAGGCTGCCAGGGGGCTGTGGCTGCTCACAGGGGACACCTCCCACCCAAAGGCCATCAGCTGTGGGCTACAGCTCTCGGGGCTGTTCCTTGGTGCACAGTTGGCTTAGTTAAAAGCACAGGCTCTCCATGGATGTCTTGCTCAGTTACAGTCCCTGGCAATGCAGCAGTGATAGCTCTGAGTGGTTTGGGTTGAATTACTGCTGGAGGGCTGCAAGCAAGGGCTAAAGCTATCAGCTCTTGGTTTCATTGTACTGAAATAATAGTTGGGAACACTGAAAATCTAAGAATTATGATTTTTCTCTGCTTAGAATTATATCTTCTCTCTGTTGTGAAGTACTAGTAACTCCTGAGGGCAGAAATTGATGACAAAAGTTTGTTTAGAGGTATGTTAATGTAGAACTTGTTAGTTTGCATCGTGCCCCTGGGGGTAATAAGTCGGGGTTGCTCGGGAGATTTCTGGTGATTTTACAAATTGCATCTGCTCTAAGTTTGTTTGCGATGGAGCCGCCGCTCTTTGTTTTGTGACACGGTGGCGCTGTGAGCCCTTGTTGAAGTTCCCGACAGAGTCTTTTCTGTTATGTTAAATTTGGAGTGACAGTCATCGGTATAATGCCTCTCTTTTTTTGTACTGAAGATAAGTATCAGGTGATTTTGTATTTTTCTCTACTTGAGAACTGTCTTTTTTTAAAGTGACTTAGGTTTTCTTACAGGTTATACATGGCTCTTTAATGGACTCTAAAGCAGTGAGGGTTTCTGCAGTAGTTTTGCCTTGAGCCTCAACAGCTCTTTGGAATTTATTTCCCAGCAGATCTTGGGACTTTGTAAGTTGTTCCCCCAGAGCAGGAGTTTGTATGGTCACGATGTGCTGTGCAGTGCTGAGCTCACCACAAGCTGAGAGCATTCGTGGCACTGTTGGTGGCTGGTGTGGTAAAAGAACCCTTTTACATTTATTGTTTCTATCAGTAAAGGCAAGGCTTTAATTCCATGAGGATGTGCTGTTTCCTTGGGACACTGCTTTTGAACTGCTTGTGCCAAGCGATCTAAAAAGGCAAGAGAAGGTTTAGTTGTGGCTTGTTGAATCAGAGAATTGGCATTTTCATGGGTTCTTGCAGTTGTACAGTTAAAAGAGTCTTTCTGGCTGCATTTCTAATATCTCTTATTCCTGCTCTAGAAAGGGATTCGGCTTGGTCCTCAGCTTTATGTTTTGGAGCATCTCTGGCTAATTGGCTGATTGTTAGTTGGGCTTTAGGACTTCTAGCAGAGCCCTTCATCAGTCTCTGAAGATGCTTTTGCTGTTCCAAGTCCCACAGAATATATTGTGAGTTTGTTAAAATTACAGATGAAAAGTTTACTGCAGTCTGAAGGTGTGAGGTGATAAGAATCATATCTACTTCTCACCACGTTGTTGAATAGGGGGAGTTTAAGCTATAAAAGATTTTCTTAAATTATGAATATTCCAATATGCTATAAGCTCCCACCGAGGATTAGCATTATTTTCCTAATATCGAACTGGCACAGCAAGGAGTTTTCTGTATGGTGAATTAAAATCTTTGTCTTGCATGAGTTTAGGTCTAATCTCATCCCAGTCAGTCAGTTCCCGTTGTGTGTTCATGGGGCTGGGATGGAACGGGGTAAACTCTTCCTCTGATCCAGAGTCCATGCCCTGCTTCATTTCCCCATGGAGGAGTTTGCCAATCGCGGGTTTTTCTCTCGTTCCTCTCTCTCCCGCAGTCAGAGCTCGGGTTTTTGCAGCGCTGGCAGAGCAGCCTCGCTCCTTGAGCTGGGCAGAGCTGCCCTCGCTGCCGGCCGGGCAGGGCTGGAAGATGCCGGGCGGGCCGGGGATGGCAGCGGGGGCTGAGCCGGGAGAGCGGCGGGGGCTGCGGGGCAGCGCCGGGGGCAGCGCGGCTCCGCTCGGGCTTGCGGGGCCTCTGGGCAGGGCTGGGGGGAGGGAGGGCTCGGAGACACGGCTGGGGACGCGCAGGGGCTGCACACAAGAGTGGGGAAGGGGAAAGCCTCGCAGGTTGTTCGAATAAGTTCATTAATACCTCATTTGTACGGAGGGAATACATTTGTGGTTGTATGGTTTTGGTTTATGGTAAAAATATTGTGCAGGTTGAGTTTAACTGGGTCTCAGAGGGAGGGTGAACACAGAGGTGTTATTTATAGTTGGAAATTACTTTTGAACTTAAGATAGTAAACTTTGTAGGTTTTGTTTTGAAATATCATAAGAATTAAATTAGTTTAGAGGGTTAAGGCATTTACCAATGTCTTTGGGGTGCTTGGATATTTTGTGCTGGATTATGTTTTTTATAAACTTGCTTGATGTTATGTAATAGCAGATAATATTGGTTTCTGTTTGAGTTGAGCTAGTGAGGTCAGTGGAAGTTTGTAGTGGTTTTTTGTAAACTAATTCTTTCAGAACTTGTTTCTTTGTAGTAGCCATGAACAAACAATATTTTGAGGTTTTTTACCTGCTTGAAAGAGAGCTGAGTCATTGCTTTCTTTAGAATGGTTGTACTGTTTTGCTGGTTTTCTTAGTTTCTATAGAGACGGGGTAACTCAGAAGTCTATTAAAAGATTTTATTATATTCTCAATCTCAAGAAAGAATGAAACATAAGAACCATAAGCCTCAACGTTATCCTGATAAAAGCTATTTCCTAATTGCAATACCTTATAAATGTTTTTCAAGCTATTTTCTTTTACCACAAAATATTGCTATTACTTCTAACAACAATCACTTAGATTTGTACCTCACATAGTCCTATTTACAATGCATCTATCAGAGCTCTGAATCTCTAAAATATCTACTCTTTTTCTAAAGCATCTTATATATACATATATATATATACATATATATACACTCTGATATACTCTTTTTATATTTTAAAACTTTTTTCTATTTCAATCTCTCAACAATAAAATCCCTATTCCATAGCTTTCCTAAGTCAACACACCTGATCTCAATATTTGCATACAGATATATAAGGCCGTGTGAACTATCAATTTTTAAGATTCTGTACCAATCCGTTCCTCGCAGCTCCGGAGCAGCCAAAGCTCGGAGCAACGCCCGAGGGGCAGCGGGGGCGCGGCAGCGGCAGCCGGGTGTGAGCAGGGCAGGGAGAGGCGAGCTCAGGATCCCGGGCACCCGAGCAGGGGGGACAGGGCCCTGCGGCACTGAGGGGTGACACTGAGGGGCCCGTGCAGGGGCTGCTCTCACCAGCACGGGCTCAGCCCACAGCCCCCCAGCAGGAGAAGCAGCTCTGGGCTGGCTTGTGGCGGTGGCACCGAATTCCCTTCCCCAGGCAGCAGCTCTGACCGTCCCCCTCAGAAGGTGACACAGACAAAGAGCCAGCAGCTGAGAGACCCTTGTTCACAGTCAGGTGCCTGATTCCTGAAGACGGATTCCTGCTCGGCACGCGTCAGCTGTTCTTCCTCCTTTACCAAGGGCAGTCCAATAGTGTCACCGCATTCCGACCAGTTTGTGGATTCCAAGACCCCAGGAAGATTTGGATTTCCCACTGGAGCTCATTGTGTCATGAGGGCAATGCCCTCACTGCAGGCAGCATCGGTGCCAGGATGGATTGCAGAGACTTTTCCTTTGCAGCCCCAGCCCAGCGCTGGCACTGGGGATGAAGAGGCACTGAGGTGACCCTGAGAGGAAGTGCAAGGCACAGGGCGCAGCTGAGGAAGGACAGCGCTGTGCTGGGCTCAGAGGTGAAGCTGGCACTGCCCAGCGTGGAGAAGGTCCTTTGTGCAGCCCCTGTTACAGGGGAGCTTGGGCCTTGCTGCAGACATACGGCCGCTCATGGGAGCAGTTCCCACTCTTGAATCTCCTGTCGGCCAGGTACACGCACTCGGAATTGCCAAAAACAGGAACCCTGCAGGGAGGAGCAGAGGCAGCGCTGGCTGCCAGTGGAAGCCCTTGTGCCCCTGTGCCCCCAGGCCCTGCCCGGCTCCCCGGCACTCACCGGGAGCTGTAGCTGCTGCCGTCCCCCCAGTGCAGGCGCTCGCCCCGTCTGCGCAGCCCGAGCCAGAAATCGCCGTTCCCGCGGAGGCGGAAGAGCAAATCCTGCCCAGGAGAGAGGAGTGGGAGCTGCCCCGGCCCCTCGGGGGGACACGTGCCCGGGGCTGCCCCCGCACGCCGGGGCTCCTTCCCTGCAAGGCCCCGGCCCAGGGCTGCAGCCCCGGCCCTGCGAGCACCGAGCCCGGCCCAGGAGCGCCCCCAGGCTGCCCTCAGCCACCCCACAGCGCCCGCAGCCCCTCACTCACCATGGCCTCCTCATCCTGGGCAATGGCCAGGGAGGCATTGAGCTCGGAGCACCGTTCCTGACCCTGCTCCCACGTGCTGTAATGCCGTGAGAAGTAGTAGCAGACCCCATTGTACCCAACCCAGCCATGGAGACAGCCCAGAACACACTGTGGAGTCGCAGGTGTGACTGGAACCTGTGGTGCTGCAGGGGGAAGAGGAGAAGCTCGGAGGATTCCCCTGTGCAGGGAGCAGGGAGCCCGCTCTGCCCCGAGGGGCTGGGCCCACGCTGCTGCCCCTCCCTTACCTGCCAGCACAGCCAAGGCCGCCCCCAAAGCCAGCACCAGCACCAGGAGCAGCAGAATCAGCACCGCCGTGCCCACGGGATGGCACCTGAACCGTTCACCTGGAGCAGGAAAGAGCTGCTGGCTGCCAGAAGCAGAGCCGGCCCTGCAATCTGCTCAGCCCATGGCCAGGGAGCAGAGCAGGGAGCCCTGAGGCAGTGTGGGCCTCCCTCAGCTGGCAGCCAGAGAGCCAAGAGCCTGGCCACAGGCAGGGACACAGCTGTGGGCACAGGCAGGGACACAGCTGTGGGCACAGGCTGCAGCAGGAGAACTGCACAGCCTTGGGGGCAGCTGGGGCTCTTGCTTCCAGCCACACACCTGCCAGCCCTGTCCTGTGAAGGTGACACTGTCCCCTCCCTAGAGGGCACAGGGGTGGTCTTGCACTCACCCAGTTTCCCTCTGCGTATATTCCCTGTTGCTGATCTGTCCTTGTGGAGTTCTTTTCTAACCACATGAATGGAGCAGAGTTCACTCTCCTCTTGCTCACAGCCAGCATATCTCTGCGTGGAACAATCAGCACCTTGCTCCTGAAACATCACGAGTGCTGGCAAAGCCTTTTAGAGATCGGTTTCGGGAACATCTTTCCAGCCGCGCTGATGGCACCCTGAAAGGGACACGGTGAGAGGTCGCTGCTGGTGCCGGCCGTGCGGGGGCTCAGGAGGGCGGTGGCAGCTGTGGCTGCGCTGTCGCCGCTGCCCAGAGGTGCGGCAGCAGGTGCGGAGACAAGCGCAGCCTCCGGGAGCTCTGCGGTGGCCGCGGCCGCGGCCCCTGTGGCTCTGCAGCCGCTGCAGCCCAGCTCCGTGCCGGGCCGGGCGCTGAGAGCGCCTGCGAGCTGCCGGCTGCTGCTGGCCCGGGGCAGCTGCGGCTCGGAGTCCGCCTGCCGAGGGGCGAGAAGCAGCAGCCCCGGGCTGCTCACCATTGTGCCCCGCATGATTCCCTGCCCCGGCGCCTCGGAGCCCGGGCACACCGAGCGCCGGCACGGCCGCCGCGGCTCCTGCCTGGGCACACGGAGCGGCTCCCGGCACAGAGCGCAGCGCCGAGAAGCCTCGGCCCCGGAGCAGCCAGGATGCGCCGCTTTGTGCCCGCACCCGGCGCCTGCAGCGCTTTGGGCTCTGAGGCACGTTCATGTTCAGCCTGTCATGGTTTAGAACGGGAGGAAATCCAGAGTACTAATATAAAGGTTTTTGTGTAAGTGACAGTCTGTGAAACCACAGAGAAGCTAGACACGCCTCCATGAAACACACATGGTAAACACGAAAAAGCCCAGGAACTCTCTCTTGCCTTTCCGGTCGTTGAGGAGGTGTCGGGCCCCGGTCCCGCTCCCCCTGTCCCGCGGCCGGGCTCCTTTCCCGGGCCGCCTGCCTGCCCGCCCCATCAGCCCCGGCCTGTTCTGGCCGGGCCGGCTCCAGCAGGTGCCAGGCAGGAAGGGGGGGTGGCTGCCGAGCCCTGCTCGGAGCAGCGCTGCCCGCCGCTGTGAAGACCTTGCCGCCGGGGCCCCCGACAGCAGAGACCCCTGCAGCCCGCGCAGAAAACCCAACGCCACCCATGAGCCCGACCCCGACACAGCCCAGCCGCAGCTCCCGCCACACGTCACCGATAAACACCATATAAAAGAACAACATTAAACATCATCGTCAGAGAAAAGTACCAGTTGGGAGGGAGGAAGAAATGCCTTACTTTTCGAGCTAAAATACTCTTATAAGCAAGCCATAGAGAAAAAACCTCTTTTTCCTTGTAATACATAAAACTATAGAAAAATAAGAGAGTTCAATAATATCAAACATATGCCTCCAGGCTAAGATGGGCAAATTGTAAAATAATTCTAATCCCATAAAAAGTTTAAACAGAAAAAAAGAGTAATCTTGTACTTCCAAAAAGGAAAGGAAGCAAATCTCTATTCCCAGAAATAAACAAAATTTTAAAAATAAAAACTTTTACCTTTAGACAACTCATCTATAAAACGATACCCCACAAGTTAACATAACCCACCAATAAGCTGTGGCAAGGTTTCTAAACAAAAAAATCACAAGAGCAAAGTTTCCTGGGAGACTGCTATTCATAACAAAATTTAAAACCACAAAAAACTGTTCCTCTTCTCATAGAAAAGTCTCCATAACCGTAACAAAAATCTTCTCTCCCTAAATAAACTGAAAGAAAAATTAAAAACGGTGAACAGACTGTAATCAAAAGGTAGGGATTTTTACATTATTAGTAAAAACAAAAAAAAAAGCTGTGGGAGGAGGACTATTCTAAAGACCTTATTTTAATTTTTCCTACATTCCCCCCCCCTTTTAGTTACTTTTAACAATGTTTTCTTTGTACACTTTTAAGGTTTAAAACCTACTTTACCTTTCTCCTGATACTATCCCACAACAAAAAAAGGTGTGTTTATAATTAACCAATACCAAGCCCACCACAGTCATTAATACATTAACCAGAAAAATCTTAAACTTAAAAAAATAATCTTAAATTAACAAACCAAACCGCTACACAAAATCAGTGCCTTCACAGCTGCACGAACTTGTGAAGGACTACAACGTTCCAGCCTTGAGCGTGGTACGGAGCAGCCGGGATGAGCCATCGCTGCCGCGGCACCGGCTCCATCCCGGCCATCCGGGCACGGAGGAGAGCGCGGGCAGCCGCTCCCTCGGCTGCGATCCCAGCGCAGGGGGCACACGGGGGAAGCCGGCACCAGGAACTCGCCAGAACCCCCCGGCCCTCAGCGCGGCCCCTCCGCCCGCAGCGAGCCCCGAGCTGGGGCAGCACCGACCGCGGTCCCACCTGGGCTGGAGCCGCCTCCGAGCTCCACCGCCAACTTTTTCCCTAGACGAAAGAAATTAAGGAGCCCGTACGTCGTTCTAACCTTTTACCGGATGGGTGTGGGAGGCTTGCGGAAGATTTGAACCAATCAGCGGGCGGCTTACGCAGGAAAATAGCGGCTTGGAATCGCTGCGCGCATGTGTTCGGAGTCAAGGGGCGGCCGGTAACAAGGTGGGGGCCTCAGCCCGTCTCCCCGGCGCTCCCCGCCGCCTTCTCCGGGATCGGTTCCTTCGCCGTTCCGCCGCCTCCCGTCGCTGCCGGCCCGGATTGCGGGATGCGAACCCGAGTCCCTTTGGGCCCGGCTGAGCGCAGTGCAAACCCCCTGCGGTGGCGGCAGGCGCGGGGCTGCCCCGCCTCACCCCGAGCCCCGGGCGGGTCCCAGCTCGGCTCTCCCCGCTCGGCTTTGCCCTCGCTGCCGCCGGCGCTTTCCCCGCTCCCGGGGCTCGGCTTTGCCCGGCGGCTCCGCTTGGCCCCGGGCGAACTCACTCCCCCCGTGGCTCCCCAGCCCTGCGGCGGGGCGAACCCCCGGCATTTGCCGAAGGGCTCTGACTGCCCCTGGTACTGAAGCCTCACGGAACGTCTCCTGGAACGCCGTAAACATGTGCTGAAATGCTTATTTGAAATCAGAGCTACTTTTCGCGAGCTCTGATTTCTCTGAGAATTGTTACTGGAGAGATTCAAAGCGGTAAATACAGTGCCTTATTGTTATATGCAGCAAAACACAATGCAATTTCTTTAACAGAAATGCTGATAACATTTATCATATGGTATTACACTAAATATAATCTCAAGAAGCTCCCGGTTTGTTGGACGGTTTGCCAAATTCTACATAGTTAGTTATTTTCCGTGAAAATGCACATTAAAAGGTCTGAGTAAATTTATGGTTCCATAAAATTTGTAGCTGCCATGAGTTTTTGTCAACGTTAAATTACATAGGGTCAAAGTATTTGTGACACTTTTCCAATCCCTCCAGTAAGTCTATCAGGCCATTATTTCAACTATGCTTGGTTCATGTTTTCAGTTCCTTTTGGTATTAATAGCAGCAGAATAAGTTTCATTTCCTACTACCCAGAACTTTTTAGCGTTGGTAACATAAAACAAAGTTGGATGTGAGTAATGTCACCTTTATTACTCTATTGGGTTAAATTTTTTACGAATCTTTTATGTCAATGTGGATTTCTGTCAGGTTTGTGTTGCTGAATTTGGACGAGATCAAGTTTCAGTCTTCTTCCCTTTAAGCCATTTCATGTTCTATTCCAGTTTTATTAAGATCAGTTTGTACTCAGTATTAAAGATATAACTATAATGCATCAGCAGTATAATTATAAACATCTAATTATACTGAGGTGACACTGAATTACACTGCAATTAATTTTAGGCGCTAAGTTAATTTTGTTTAAATATGTTTGTTTACATGGCAAGATGTGGTTCTTTCCTTCAGGAGATAAGACAGATCCCACTGAAACAGCTGTGATGAAACACTGATAAACACCTGCTTTTGGATAGAAGAAGATACAGTTTGTTGGGCCCTTGATCCTCTCACAGATTGCACAGGTGTCAGTGCTGCACTGCCTGACAGGATCATTGATTGTGATCTCTTCTGGTTTATCTTCCACAGATAACACAGGAGAGTGGGTGGTTGTTCCACATTATGGCTGTTATCCATTGTAAGCTGTTCAGTGTTTCATTGTATGGATACAGGAATGCTGGAAGAATATTGTTTCCAGTTCCTGAGACAGTCACTGCTGATAGATTGGTTCCATCATGTGAATTCACTCATTTTTATAACAGACATTATTCATAAGACAACATTACCTTATTTATAGCTGGCTTTTCATTAACTTTGACATATCTCTGTGTGACTACCCACAAGACATGGTGTCACTTTGGGCTCTCTCTGTTTTGCTCTCCAGCTGCAGGTGCATCTCTTTGAACAGGCTGTCTGCAGCTGTTCCCTGCACTGCCTGCTCAGCCTTTAGTCCCTTCTCTTGTTCCAGCAGGGTTGCTGTGCCTTCACCCAGGGCTGTCTCATGGTTTTCCTGTGTTTTCAGAGTTCCAGGATGAGATCTCTGGGCTCTGTCAAAAGCCTCATCTGAGCTGAGGTCCTGTGGTCTTTCCCGGCCCTTTTGTGCCACATCCTCATGGCACAGGGCTGTGACCTGCTGAGGGCAAGGCTGCTCCTGCTCTGTGGCAATCAGACACAGCCCCAGGTATTCTCACAGGAGCACTCCAGCTGTTTGCTGTGTTTGGGGCATCTCATAGCTGCTGTTATTGAGAGATTTGTTTTTGAGGTATGTGAGGGAGACCCTCCCAATGAGGGTCTGGCTCTACCTGGTTAGAAAATTGGCAACAAACCCAGATGATTTCTGCCTCAAAACTATATTCAAGTCTCTTGGCCTTGGCACTTTGACCCTATACCAATAGGACAGCTGGATCTATTTTTAAAGTGAGCTTGGACACCTTTCCGGGAATGGCTCTGCAGGTCCTCACTGAAATGAGATTTGTCAGCTGCTGCAGGCTCTGGGTGATGGTGCAGTATTTAAGACATTGATAATCATGCAATTTCACAAATGTTATTAATTACATGAATTATCTGATTTATTCTTGATTACTCTCAGTTTCTTTTTTCACTGCATATATTTTTTTGTTTTGATGTTCCCTTCAGGTTCACAGCAAGAGTCATGCTTGTTATCTTTAAAACAGAAAGGGGAACTGGCTCCTAAAGAATGTCTGGATAATGCAATACATTATACTAAGATATTTTAAAGGCTTTTCTGTGTCACAGTGACGGTGGCTGTGACGAACCTCTCAGGTTCCCCAACTTCAGGCCAGGGTGGTGAAAATGAAAAGGAGCGGGTTCGATGGAGCTGGCCAGAAGGAATTTTCATAAATGGTGAGAAAGCAAAAAAAGGTGAGAAGCCATGCACAATAAGAGGGGCAGGATCCAGAGACCCCAAACAAAGGGGAAGCAACAATAGATACACTCAGGGCTGGAACATTCTAGAGCTGTAACCACATGGGGGAAAGAAGTAAGCACCAGGGGAGCAGAATTTGGGCAACTTAACATAAAAACACCAAAGGCTCATGGGGGACCTCTCAGACTGGCCCTGAATTAAACAAATGATTCCCAGGGCTGGAAACCAATGCCTGGCTCTTTTGGGGTAAAATCCAGCTGAGTCTGAGTCCCAGCTGGGCCAAGTCCCACACATGAGGATCTCCAGGTGAGTGTGCAATGGCAAGGCCTGGCTGATCGATGGACTGAGGCAGAAGGGGTGCATGTGTTTTATCATCAGCAGCTTTAAAGGGGTCACCTGCTCACCTGATCAGGCATCGATGGCCTGCGAGCAAGCGAGGCCCAGGGAGAAGAGAGGTGACCTTGTCCCCTCTCAGCCTTGGTGGCCAGGACGGGGACAGAGGCAGGACTCCCAGCCCATGGCTGTGCCTGGAGACTTGGAGAGGAAACTGAACAGAGGCCTTCTGTCCTACAGTATTTACCACCCTGATGTGGTGTTCTATCAACCCTTCTCAGCTATTCCTGCTCCAGGCTTCCAGAAAGACATTCAGTGATGCCAAGCCCAACATTCCCAACTGCTGGGCTTCCTCCTGCCTGGGCAGCACAGCCCCTGGGTTCCAGCCATAGGGGCTTTAGAGCTATGGTCATTTATTTCCATTCCCTGAGAGACATTGGACATGATCTTTGTGTTCTCCCATGCTGCAAGACCCTTTGTCAGTGGCATGATTGGACTTGAGAATACAAAATTTGGGTATTGATTGACTGTAACCTGTCTTTCATGTGCCTTATCCTGTGCCTAAGAGATAACCAGTTATAACCTTAAAAAGATAATAACTCACAGTAGCAAACTGATTTAACATCAGAATACATACGGTTTTTTTAAACAAAAATAAAAGGGAATTGTTGAGTATGGCTAGAAATCCTATTAAATAAATGCCTTATAATATCATGGTTTAGGGCTGCTGATTGGGTTGGGTGCAGCTCACAGTTTGTCCGTTAATTCCCATGAGAGAGATTCAGAGGAATGAGAATCACTCTGCAGAACAATCTATTGTAGTAAAGAAAAACAGGTTCACACTCTCAAAAACAAGAAATCTGTCCCATGTGAATCAGTGAAGGATATTGTGGGATCTCAGCACCTCAGGATGGAGGTGCAGAGTGGCCGAGATCACCCTTGGGGGGCTTGGGAGTCCTGGAATGTTGCCAGAAGTGTCTGGTGGCTGGACTTTGATCCGACACACGAGACGACACCTGTATGAGGACTGGGAAGGTTTCACTGGGTGTATGGTGAAGGGATAAGTTAATTAGAGTGTAAGACACAGGGTTTAGGATTTCTGTACAGGGGGGTCTAAAGAAGTAAGATGGAGGAACTGGGGTGTGTCCTGTTCTTCTTCTTCTTCTTGGCCTCCATCTTCTGTGGTGATGGTGGCACTTTGGGATTGGTTATTACTAAAAGTGCACCGGTTAATAAGGGTAGAAGGTATTGGGGAAAAATTATAAATATTGTATACGTAACTTCAGGTATAAAGATAAGTGACCGCCCCGGGGGCTCTCAGTGTGCTCATGGCTGGCTGCTGTGCAGACCTCTGTCGGGCTGAAAGAAAATCTTTTAGATAAACAATTAATAACCACCGAGACCAAGACAAGATCAGAAGTCTCTCCTCGTCCTTTGAAGCGCTGGGCTCTTCAAGGCCATCCCTGGGCCTTTCCAGGCCACCTAAACAGCCGAGAAACCGACAAGTGGCGTCCCTGAGCTGTCTCCAGTCAAAAACCAGCCGGGAGAAACAGAAACCATCAGGATATGTGTACACTAAACAAAAATAGAGAGGTTTAGTGGAAATGCAAAATTCCATTTACTGACCAATGAACTAAATGTCAGAATGTTGTGAGCCAATTAGATCTAACACCGTGCCAGCTGATAATCCTGTAAAATATGAGCTGTGCAACAAAGATGAGCCTTTTCTGGATGAAGAAATGGAGTCCTGGCTGATTACGACAAATCAAGGAGGAATTTTCCTCAATTTAGTCTTGTACAATGAAGGGAATTCCAGTTTCCTTCCTCAATTTCCCTGAACAAAAGACCACTCTGGGGGCTTTTGCACATCTTTTTCATCTGTGAAGGTCCCTTCAAATGGAGGATCCCCCTCGATGGAACTCTTAAAGTGGCACATCAAGAGGTTCCTCTCAAGGGAAGCCCTTTCAGACCAGGGACAGCCGTGTTTGCTCTCAGTTTGAACCACGAGATGATGAAAATGGGGCTCTTTCCCTCAATTCCAACAGCACCATAAAGGGTTTCTCCTTCCAATTCAACATGAAAATCATGGAAACCAAGGTGCCACCAAGGGAGGCACTATCAAGGGAGGCACCCAAAATGACGAAAAAGGTGTGTTTTCCTTCAATTGAGACCCTTCAAATCACAGGTGAATTGGGATCCCTTCAGTTCAAACACAATTACAGAAAAGCTTTCCCCCCTCCATTTCAATCCCATTTTTGGGGGGCACTGGGGAGGGACTGGGGGCACTTCCCCCTCCTCACTGCTCACCCCTGGGGCTGCTGCCCCTCGCACAGTGCTGAGCAGTTCCCTCCCAGTTCCCTGCCAGTTTCCCTCTTCCTGGCGAGCCCCGGCAGGGATGGGGAGAGCACTGGGCAGGAGCTGGGAGCGCTGTTCCCTCCCAGGGCTCCTGATATCCCTGCCAGTGCTCCTTCCTGCTCACTCCCGCTGCTCCCACTCTCCCTCCCAGTTCCCTCCTGGCATTCCCTGTGCTCCCAGTTCCCTCCCAGTGTTCCAGGATCTCTCCCAGTGCTGCCAGCAGCAAAGCCCTGGGGGCACAGCGTGCTCTGCTCTTGAAGAGGCGAGACTGGAGCTGTCAGGAGAGCAAACCCGGCTGGAAGGAGCCCGGGGCGGTGGCGCCCGGCAGGGCTGGCCCGGGAGCGCCCGGGGCTGCGGAGATTTCCCTGCAGGGCCGGCCTGGAGCCCACGGGCACAGGGGGAGCACGCAGGGAGCTCGGTGCTGCTCGGACTGCTGTGACAGGGGTGCAAGTATTTAATTTGCTTCTGTTTTACAAGAAGATGGCAAAGCTTCTTTCTTTCTTTTCTTTTCTTTTCTTTTCTTTTCTTTTCTTTTCTTTTCTTTTCTTTTCTTTTCTTTTCTTTTCTTTTCTTTTCTTTTCTTTTCTTTTCTTTTCTTTCTTTGTTTTTCCCCCATCCTCCTTTCCTTTCCGGTAGTTAATCAGCACACGTCACCTACTGAGTACAGAGTCTATGGTTGGGGCAATAACACCCTGAAAAAGCAAGTCCACAACTCTGCAAAGAGAACAGTTATAACAAAGTTACAAAAATATCAAACCCTCAGTGTGTGCTTTGTTTTTCCCCTCCCTTTTACCATTTCCTGCCTGAATGTCGCTTTCTCTGTGGTTGCTGAAGTTGTGTTGGAGCAATGTGGGAGCTGCCCCTCAGCATTCAGAGGCAGCTGTTCCGTGGCTGTTCAGCTGTACAGCGCTGTTACTCCAGTGTGAGCCCACGCTGCCCTTTCCCTGCCCCTGCAGCAGCCCCAGCAGTCGGGGCACTGCGGGAAGGGCAGGCTGGGCACGGAGAGGCGCGGCTGGCACCGCCTGCCATCCCGGCAAGGTGCACGAAAGCATCTTCACCGAGGGACAGCGAGCACGGCTGTCAGCACTGACAGACCTTGGGAGGGCCGGGGCTGCCTGTGCAGCACCGAGGGCACCAAAGGGACAGCAGTCACTTCTGTCACCGAGCTGCCAGGCTGCAAACCGCGGGGGATGCAGGGCTGGGCTCCCAGCGCTGTGGTTTTACCTTATTCGGTCCTTTGTTGTAATTTTTCTCAAGGTTTAATAAACCTTTTTAAAATGTTAAAAGTGAGAGTAGATTCTCACACTGATTTCCAATCTGCTCTTGTAGCAGCATGCTGTCAGTAGTACTGAAGGTTGTTATTGTGAGAGGACAGAGTTGGCAAAGCTTTGCGAAGCTTCTACTCCTCCCTCCTCTTCTTGAAAAAGCTGAGTCCCACAGTGCAAGGTAATGCTCTGTTGCCCTCAGGAAGTTTAGTTTGTGTGATCCATCTTGAAAATGTGACTGAGAAAATACCTGAAATACAGTGTTGATTTCTTTAACATTTTTCCTGAAATCGTCGGTTTCCAGTTGATTTTGATGCTGAAATCTTTCACTGTAGCTACTCTGCACACAAAGAATCCTTTACACATGTTTACTCTTAATGCCAGTAGAAGAGAATTTTCAGTAATTTCCGCAGTTTGCAAATAGGATTTGCGTGCATCAGTAATTGTGGTTTGCAATAGGAGGAAAATTTCTGTTGAACAGCAGAGAAGCTGGACATGGCTCTGTGAAACACACAAGTTAAAGAGGAAAAAACCCAGGAACCTCCTCTTTCTTTCTTTCCCAGTGGGCGAGGAGGTGGCGGGCCCCGGGCCCAGCCCCCGTCTCGGCCGGGCCGGGCCGGGCAGCCCTGCCCCGGGTCGGACCCGTTCCCCCGGGCCGGGCCCTTCCCCCCATCGGCCCCGTTCTGTTCTGGCCGGGCCCAGCAGATCAGGGCAGGAACGGGAGGAATCTGCAGACACGACAAAGGAGCAGGGCTGGCCCGGCTGTGAGAATCTTATCAGCAAATCCCCTCCCCCAGCGCGGATGAAACGGAAACCCCTCAGTGGGGACGTCCCTGTCAGGCGCTGCAAAGCCCTGAATGGGCTGTGCCAACCACAGGGTGAGACTCAGGGCAACAGAAAAAGTCTGGTGAGACAACCCAAATAATAGACTGTAACATCCAGAGCAGGTGAGAGAGAACCAAAGTAGCTCAAAGAAGTCCAGAAAATGGAGTCAAGCTTCCACCAGCTTGAAGATTAACTAATGCTTTGGGGGGGAGTTTGAACTTTATAGTTTCTTGTTGCAATTGTCCTGTTTTAATAGATGAGAATTACAAGCATCTTTTGTGGGAAACATCAGAGGTATTGGGGCAGTTTCCTTAAGGACCAACAAGTAGAGTGAAACATGAAACAGGGGGCAAGACCAGGTTGGCCCCTGTGTCCAGCACTGAGAAGATTCCATAGCCCTGCTGTGGGCAGCAATCCCATAGGCATGGCAAGGTGGGGGCAAGAAAGGCACCCCAGACCTCTGTCATTGCTCAGCTGTCTTTTAATACAACAGGGAGGAGAAGGCAAGAGTGAGCTGGCCTCTGTACTCCCCACTAAGATCCACCTGCTGTGAGTAGCAACCCCATGGGCATGGTAGATGGGAGTAAAAACACCACATCAGACCTCAGTGATCCCATTTTCTTCATTCCAAATAAGTGTGGCTAAAGAAAACCTGAGATATTTTCCTTCTGTTCCCACAGTCCTTGCCCACATCAACAGATGCTGGTATGATTCATTAATTTTATTTTTTTTTTTTGAGAAGAGCAGATTATCAGAATCAAAAATTAGAGCTAATTGTTTGAGACAAATGACTAATAGGAAAAGAAAAGGGTGATGTCTCATAGATGAATGATGTAGGTGTTGGCTCTCACAATTAAGAGACAGATATTATGTGTATGTTTGGAGAAGTTTTGTAGATGAGTAGTGCTGCTACTGCAATATGTCCCCCCCCCATTTCCCTTTCCCTCCCCCTTGCAGCAGCCTCAGTTCCCAGGGCATTTGGGGAGGGCCGGCTCATTGCCAGGAGGGGCCACAGGACAACACCTGAGCTCCAGTCAAGGTGTGAGGAAGTGATCTCCACCTGTGCAGGGCAGAGAAGGAGCTGACTGACAAAACTCTGGGAGGGGCTGAGGGTATAAAAGGCAGAGCATCCATTTTGTAAGTGAGCACATGGCTGACAGTCACTGAGACTCCCAGCGCTGTAATTTTTCCTTATTCAGTCTGTTGTTGTTTTTTTTTGGGTTTTTTTTAAGGAGAAATAAACCTTGAAAAATTTAAATGTGAGGGTCCTTTCTCACATGTTCAAAGGACAGTCTCACCTTCATGCCAGTTTGTGATGATTTCCAAGACTCCAGGGCAATTTGGATTTCCCAACTGAGCTTGTTGCATAATGTAATAAATTATAAATATAGGTATTGGATTTTGCATTTCCATAATAACTTTTGTTTAGCAACCTATTACTGATCACAAAAACCTTGATATATTACCATTTGTAATTACTGCATTTGATATTGTATAATCTGTCAGTTTATGTATGTACTGTATAGCTTTAATAAATAGAGGTGTAATAGATACTCTCAGACTCTAACATAATAGAGACGGTGAAATGTGGAAATGAATTTTTCATTTGTAATTAACTCAGAAAATGGTGTAAAATAATTAAGTGATTTCCCACATTCAGGGACATCCATATCAAAAAGACAAGATAACAGAAACAAGGGCATGGAAAACAAAAGTATTTATTGACCCGCAATTTCGGGGAGTTAAAATACAAAAATATAGAACCACAAGGAAACATGAAATATACTTGTTGAAAGTACAAAATGCCTTGAAGACAATTCAAAAGTTATAAAAACCCAAAACAACACATAAATTTAAGTTACATGGCAATTCTTAAGAACTAATATAAATGTACAAGTAGATCTATAATGAAACACTACATAGAGATAGAAAAAATAGTTTCACTTGATGATGTGGAAAGACAGCCATCACAGGACAGGATTTTAACACTTCAAAGCTCTTATAAAAAGTGTAAATAGTGAGCCATATTTCCCACACATAATGAGGGCAATGCCCTCACTGCAGGCAGCATCGGTGCCAGGATGGATTGCAGAGACTTTTCCTTTGCAGCCCCAGCCCAGCGCTGGCACTGGGGATGAAGAGGCACTGAGGTGACCCTGAGAGGAAGTGCAAGGCACAGGGCGCAGCTGAGGAAGGACAGCGCTGTGCTGGGCTCAGAGGTGAAGCTGGCACTGCCCAGCGTGGAGAAGGTCCTTCCTGCAGCCCCTGTTACAGGGGAGCTTGGGCCTTGCTGCAGATGTACGGACGCTCGTTGGAGCACTTGTCACTCTTGAATCTCCTGTCAGTCAGGTACACGCACTCGGAATTGCCAAGGACAGGAACCCTGCAGGGAGGAGCAGAGGCAGCGCTGGCTGCCAGGGGAAGCCCTTGTGCCCCTGTGCCCCCAGGCCCTGCCCGGCTCCCCGGCACTCACCGGGAGCTGTAGCTGCTGCCGTCCCCCCAGTGCAGGCGCTCGCCCCGTCTGCGCAGCCCGAGCCAGAAATCGCCGTTCCCGCGGAGGCGGGAGAGCAAATCCTGCCCAGGAGAGAGGAGTGGGAGCTGCCCCGGCCCCTCAGGGGGACACGTGCCCGGGGCTGCCCCCGCACGCCGGGGCTCCTTCCCTGCAAGGCCACGGCCCAGGGCTGCAGCCCCGGCCCTGCGAGCACCGAGCCCGGCCCAGGAGCGCCCCCAGGCTGCCCTCAGCCACCCCACAGCGCCCGCAGCCCCTCACTCACCATGGCCTCCTCATCCTGGGCAATGGCCAGGGAGGCATTGAGCTCGGAGCACCGTTCCTGACCCTGCTCCCACGTGCTGTAATCCCGTGAGAAATAGTAGCAGACCCCATTGTACCCAATCCAGCCATGGGGACAGCCCAGAAACAACAGCGGAGTCGCAGGTGTGACTGGAACCTGTGGTGCTGCAGGGGGAAGAGGAGAAGCTCTGAGGTTTCCCCTGTGCAGGGAGCAGGGAGCCCGCTCTGCCCCGAGGGGCTGGGCCCAGGCTGCTGCCCCTCCCTTACCTGCCAGCACAGCCAAGGCCGCCCCCAAAGCCAGCACCAGCACCAGGAGCAGCAGAATCAGCACCGCCGTGCCCACGGGATGGCACCTGAACCGTTCACCTGGAGCAGGAAAGAGCTGCTGGCTGCCAGAAGCAGAGCCGGCCCTGCAATCTGCTCAGCCCACGGCCAGGGAGCAGAGCAGGGAGCCCTGAGGCAGTGTGGGCCTCCCTCAGCTGGCAGCCAGAGAGCCAAGAGCCTGGCCACAGGCAGGGACACAGCTGTGGCCACAGGCAGGGACACAGCTGTGGGCACAGGCTGCAGCAGGAGAACTGCACAGCCTTGGGGGCAGCTGGGGCTCTTGCTTCCAGCCACGGATGGGGCCCAGCAGAGCACGAGGCCTCTTCCAGACATCGGGAAACAGCCACACACCTGCCAGCCCTGGCCTTGGGAGGGGACACGGGCCCCTGCCTAGAGGGCACAGGGGTGACCCTGTACTCACCCAGGAATCTTCTGAGGTTCCTTTTGTGTTCATTGCCCGTTGCTGCAGTTCCCTGGGGAGCCAGGGGCTCTCTCACACTCCCATCACTGGTGCAGAATCCATTCTCCACATCTGCACTCACTGCACGCTCACAAGTGGCATCCTCCTGCTTATGCCAAGAGGCTTCTTGGACCCCAGGCAAGTGTGAAGCCGCGGCTGCTGGTCCCTCCTGGGAATGCTGGGGCCCATTCGCAGCTCTGCTCATGGAGCAGAGTTCACTCTTCTCCGGCTCACAGGCGCCATCTCTCTGCCCAGAACAAACAGCACCTTGCTGCGGAGACATCGGGAGTGCTGCTGGCAGATCCTTTGGGAGCTCGGCCTCGGGAACAGCTTTGCAGCCGCGCTGATGGCACCCTGAAAGGGACACGATGAGAGGTCGCTGCTGGTGCCGGCCGTGCGGGGGCTCAGGAGGGCGGTGGCAGCTGTGGTTGCGCTGTCGCCGCTGCCCAGAGGTGCGGCAGCAGGTGCGGAGACAAGCGCAGCCTCCGGGAGCTCTGCGGTGGCCGCAGCCGCGGCCCCTGTGGCTCTGCAGCCGCTGCAGCCCAGCTCCGTGCCGGGCCGGGCGCTGAGAGCGCCTGCGAGCTGCCGGCTGCTGCTGGCCCGGGGCAGCTGCGGCTCGGAGTCCGCCTGCCGAGGGGCGAGAAGCAGCAGCCCCGGGCTGCTCACCATTGTGCCCCGCATGATTCCCTGCCCCGGCGCCTCGGAGCCCGGGCACACCGAGCGCCGCCACGGCCGCTGCGGCTCCTGCCTGTGGGAAAAATGACCCAATAATTTTGGATTTTGCATTTAATTAACCTATGCATGTTATATAGTGATTATAATGATTTAGATATAGTATCAATTATAACTCTTTCTAGCTGTATGCTTGCATAATATAATCTATACTCTTAAGTATACACTGTATTGCTGACAGACATAGTATTGTAATGAATATCTGTGCAACACTTAGGAAAATAATAGTGTGATCAGTGTACTGTGTTATAGACCTTAGCAAAACATCAGACGTGATAAAGGTTTTTGTGTAACTAAAAACTGTGTAAGGCCATCCACTGACCAACTTGCCCAAGAGATAAAATGACGGTGACAGAAACCAGAGCACCGCAGGACAATTAGAGACTACCACCTTAAAATTTAGGAGAAAATACTAAAATTGTATCAGAGAATGTGAAACAGTAGGATGGAGACACAAGAAGAAATAAAATACATTGACCTGACACCCAAGAAGTCATGCAGATAAGAGTGTGAAGAACTCAGACAAAGGAGTTCCCTGGACACAACAAACTTCAAAGGAATGTTTGGATAATGCATTAAATACACGAATATGCATGTACCTCAGCGATGTAACAGTATTAATAGAATATTATCTATACCCCGGTGTGTTTTTCACTGTTGACCGGCAGCATCCAGCGCAGGAAATATTATCCCTTTTTATCCTATTACTATTACAACCATTATTATTATTGACCTTTCAAAAACACTAAGCAGTGAATTCCATTTTCCTCTCCTGTGAACGGGAGAACCCAGCACAAGGAATTCACCAGAACGCCCCACCCCCCCCACCGCAGCGCCCTCCGCCCGGGGCGAGGCACAACCGAGCGCGGGTCTCACCTGGGCTGGAGCCGCCTCCGAGCCCCGGGCGGGTCCCAGCTCGGCTCTCCCCGCTCGGCTTTGCCCTCGCTGCCGCCGGCGCTTTCCCCGCTCCCGGGGCTCGGCTCTGCCCGGCGGCTCCGCTTGGCCCCGGGCGAACTCACTCCCCCCGTGGCTCCCCAGCCCTGCGGCGGGGCGAACCCCCGGCATTGCCGAAGGGCTCTGACTGCCCCTGGGCACTGAAGCCTCACGGAACGTGTCCTAGAATGCCGTAAACGTGTGCTGAAATGCTTCTTTAAAGTTAGTCTTGTGTTTTTCGTGGACTCTGATTTCTCTGAAAATTGTTACTGGACAGATTCAAAGTGGTAAATGCAGTGCTTCATTATTATTATTATCATATGAAGCATAACACAATCTAATTTCTTTAACAGAAATGCTGATAACATTTACCATATGCTATTACACTAAATACAATCTCGAGAAACTCCGGGTTTGTTGGACAGTTTGCCAAATTCTACAACGTTGTTTCTTTCACTACAATTACCCTATAAAATGTCTTAGTAAATCTCTGGTTCCTTAAAAATTGCAGCAACCATGAGTTTTTCTCAATGTTAAAGTACACAGACTTAACATATTTGTCAGACTTCTGTAATCCCTCCAGTAAATCCATCAGGCTGTTATTTTAACATGTGTTGAAATTGTTGCTTTGTTTACATTTTCAGTGCCTTTTGGTATACATAGCAGCAGACTAAGTTACATTTTGCAGTACCTAGAACTTTTAAGGATATTGATTGTTAGTTCAGCTCTAATGTTTTATTTGAATGTGATTTTAGTGGTGGAAAAATTAAGCAAAATTAGATCTGAGTAATGTTTTATTACTCTATTGAGTTACATTTGGTTATGAGTCATTTATGTCAAGGTGGATTTCTGTCAGGTTGGAGCGTTGCTGAGTTTGGACAAGGTCAAGTTTAAGTCTTCAGTTTAAGCTTTACATCTTCTATTCCAATTTCATTAGGATGAGTTTTTAATCAGTATTGAAGATGTTAACTTTAAATTTTCTTAAGTGTACCTCTAATGCTACTGAGGTGACATTGAATTCTGCTACAATTAAGTCCTAAATTAATTTTGTTTAAATATGTTTGTTTACATGGCAAAATGTGGTTCCTTCCTTCTAGAGATAAGACAGATCCCACTGAAACAGCTGTGATGAAACACTGATAAACACCTGCTTTTGGATAGAAGAAGATACAGTTTGTTGGGCCCTTGATCCTCTCACACATTGCACAGGTGCCAGTGCTGCACTGCCTGACAGGATCATTGATTGTGATCTCTTCTGCTTTATCTCCCACAGATAACACAGGAGAGTGGGTGGTTGTTCCACATTATGGCTGTTATCCATTGTAAGCTGTTCAGTGTTTCATTGTATGGATACAGGAATGCTGGAAGAATATTGTCTCCAGTTCCTGAGACAGTCACTGCTGATAGATTGGTTCCATCATGTGAATTCACTCATTTTTATAACAGGAATTATTCCTAAGACACCATTACCTTATTTATAACTGGCTTTTCATTAACTTTGACATACCTCTGTGTGACTACCCACAAGACATGGTGTCACTTTGGGCTCTCTCTGTTTTGCTCTCCAGCTGCAGGTGCATCTCTTTGAACAGGCTGTCTGCAGCCTTTCCTTGCGCTGCCTGCTCAGCCTTTAGTCCCTTCTCTTGTTCCAGCAGGGTTGCTGTGCCTTCACCCAGGGCTGTCTCATGGTTTTCTTGTGTTTTCAGAGTTCCAGGATGAGATCTCTGGGCTCTGTCAAAAGCCTCATCTGAGCTGAGGTCCTGTGGTCTTTCCCGAGCCTTTTGTGCCACATCCTCATGGGACAGGGCTGTGACCTGCTGAGGGCAAGGCTGCTCCTGCTCTGTGGCAATCAGACACAGCCCCAGGTATCCTCACAGAAGGGATTTCCTCCCAATTTAGCCTCCATAAACGAGGGGAAATGCAGTTTCCCTCTACAAAGACCATTCTGGGGGCTTTTGCACATCTTTTTCATCTGTGGAGGTCCCTTCAAATGGAGGGTCCCCTTTGATGGAACTCTTACAGTGGCACATCCAGAGGTTCCTCTCAAGGGAAGCCCTTTCAGACCAGGGACAGCCGTGTTTGCTCTCAGTTTGAACCTGGAGATAATGAAAATGGGGCTCTTTCCCTCAATTCCAACAGCACCATAAAGGGTTTCTCCTTCCATATAAACATGAAAATCAAGGACAACAGTAATTGCCTGCCTAGTGAGACACCAAAAATGATGACAAAGGTGTGTTTTCCGTCAACTGACACCCTTCAAATCACAGGTAAATCGAGATCCCCCCCCAAGTTCAAACACAATTACAGAAAAGCTTTCCCCCCACCATTTCAATCCCATTTTTTGGGGCACTGGGGAGGGACTGGGGGCACTTCCCCCTCCTCACTGCTCACCCCTGGGGCTGCTGCCCCTCGCACAGTGCTGAGCAGTTCCCTCCCAGTTCCCTGCCAGTTTCCCTCTTCCTGGCGAGCCCCGGCCGGGATGGGGAGAGCACTGGGCAGGAGCTGGGAGCGCTGTTCCTTCCCAGGGCTCCTGATATCCCTGCCAGTGCTCTTTCCTGCTCACTCCCGCTGCTCCCACTCTCCCTCCCAGTTCCCTCCTGGCATTCCCTGTGCTCCCAGTTCCCTCCCAGTGTTCCCAGGATCTCTCCCAGTGCTGCCAGCGGCAAAGCCCTGGGGGCACAGCGTGCTCTGCTCTTGGAGAGGCGAGACTGGAGCTGTCAGGAGAGCAAACCCGGCTGGGAAAACTACACACTGTCACACAGGAACAAAACCCTTAACGAGGATGGGTTCCTCTTGCTGGCACAAGGAGAGAAGCAGAAATCTGACAGGAATATTCTTCATCATTCTGCCCAGGCTCTGTCAAACCCTCCAGCTCCTGAACCTCGAGAAATAACAAGTGGCTTCTAAGCAGTGACTTTGATGTCAGTGAGCAGGTTATTCTGGATTAATCTCAGACTGGAAAGCAGCCTTCACACCCTACTGCTCTTGGCATCACCCAAAGAGTTTGGAGGCTGCTGCCCAGGGAGCTCCTGAGTTTTATCTTCCTTGTCAATCTTATCAGCCCCTTGTGTAATTGTAAAAACATAAATAAAATGCAGGGAGCATTGGCCCAGGGTCTCAAGACTTGCAGACCTCTTTCCAAAGAAAGGGAAAAAGCAGTGTTTGTCCCAACCCAGAGAACATGAACATATATATTCATGCAATGTACATATATTTTTAAAGGTAAAGGAGGAAGAGTAAAATATCAATTACTGTGCCATTAGTGCTCCAGACTATTCTGTTCTCTTCTTTCACTTGTAGCATCTCTAAAAATACTTTAAAAGCAAAAAGAACAAAAAAGAAGAAAAAACAAACAAAAACCGAAAAGAGACAAACAAAAAAAAATTTTAAAAAAGCAAACCACCAAGCAAACAAAAAAGCCCCATTGAATTTAAGGTGAATGAGAAGCAATCTGGCTGCAGGCTTGTGCCACTCCACTGCCCGAGTTCCAGTAAGGGAGCTCAGCCCCTCCCCAGTTCCAAGCCTGATAAAGTCCTGAGCATCAGCTTTTAGCTTTTTGAACGCTGAACTGTAAGAAAAGCACGGGCGGGAACGGTGCCGGGCACGGAGCAGCCGCCTCCGTCCTAGCGAGAGCAGCCGCGATGAGCCATCGCTGCCGCGGCACCGGCTCCATGCCGGCCATCCGGGCACGGAGCAGAGCGCGGGCAGCCGCTCCCTCGGCTGCGATCCCAGCGCAGGGGGCACACGGGGGAAGCCGGCGCCAGGAACTCGGCAGAACCCCCGGCCCTCAGCGCGGCCCCCTCCGCCCGCAGCGAGCCCCGAGCTGGGGCAGCACCGACCGCGGTCCCACCTGGGCTGGAGCCGCCTACGAGCTCCGGTGACGCTTCGCCAGGCCCCGCCGCAGCTCCAAAAGTAAACGAACCTTTATGTCCGCCATTTCGCCATAACTCAGAGGCCGGGGCGGTCTGGGAGGGTCGTGGCCGATTTCACCGTCAGCGTGAGGGGAAGCAGCGAGGGGAGGGGCGGCAGCGGAGACTGGAAAGGCCGTGTGCAGCAGCAGCGGGGGAGGCGGGCGCCCTCAGATACCGCCCACATTCTAATAAGCATTCTCCTCCACGCCCTCCGCTATGGGGCCCTTGGGGCGGGCTTTTCGGGACGGTACCCGCCCCCGCGGAGCCTTTATGGTTCAAGCAGATTAAATGAATCCAAATTGTCAGCGATTTCCACCACCTGCTATTTCTCCCCTCTTTTCCTGTATGGATTTGACAGCGCTTGGTTTCCTCCCACAGAACTGGAAACCAAAATGCTCTCCTGCCCCATGGCCATCCCCACCGCCTTCCATCACTCCAGCCTTGTCCCTCTTTCTCTCCCCGTTACTTTGCAGCACTTTCTCCCTCCTCCTCCTGTCCCTGCCAGCTCCAGCAAAGCCATTTCCCCCACTGGCACCAGCTGCCTCCTGTCCCTCGCTCCCATTTTGCCCACTCTGAACTCCTGGAGCCGCCTGCCCGCGGAGCCGCAGCCGCCGTGGGGCCGGGCAATGGTGCAGGGAATGCTGGCAGGGATTCTGGGGCTGGGCTGGGCCAGGCCAGGTGCCCGGGGCCAGCAAAAGCGCTCTGGGCCTCTGCTCCTGCCCTCGGCCCGGCCGCCTCATGGCGGCCCCGCCCCCGCCCTGCGAGCTGCCGGCTGCTGCTGGCCCGGGGCAGCTGCGGCTCGGAGTCCGCCTGCCGAGGGGCGAGAAGCAGCAGCCCCGGGCTGCTCACCATTGTGCCCCGCATGATTCCCTGCATCGGCGCCTCGGAGCCCGGGCTCACCGAGCGCCGGCACGGCCGCTGCAGCTCCCTGCCTGTGTGAACGGGGGAAGCCGGAATAAGGAACGCGCCAGAACCCCCCGGCCCCCTCCGCCCGCAGCGAGCCCCGAGCTGGGGCAGCACCGACCGCGGGTCCTACCTGGGCTGGAGCTGCCGCCGAGCTCCGCCGCCGCCCCGCTGGGCTGCAATTGCCACCCAGCGCCGTTCCCGCCCCGGCTTGACCCAGACGGCACGGTGGCTGCCATCCGCGCCGATTTGCCCAGCAGCAATGAATGGAGGCCGCGTGGGTGATGGCACGCTTTGCGCCGATTGGACCAAGCAGAGGGAACACACCCATCGGGGTGAGGCTGGAGTGGGGAAAGAAGGAGAAAACTTTCATTTTCACAGTGCGTTTTAACCCTCATGCTCACACCCCAAGGAATTGCAGAAACCATTCTAATCTCAAGAAAGGAAAAGCTCCTTGGATATTTTTCATTTCAGCAGGAGCCTAAGGAAGCCCTCAGCAGCAGGACATTGGGATAACTGCAAGGCTGGTTTCTGGAGCAGAGGGAGCAGGGATTGCTCCTCAAAGCCCGACCTTCACCCAACAGCATCCAGAAGGTGGAAAAACAAGGATACGACACAGCTTTATGTGAGGAATGGGTTATCGAAAGGTTTTATAAGGAAAGAACAAGGTCTGGGAAACAGGAAGGCAAATGAGCCCTCTTCAGATTCGAAAACAAAAAGGAGGAAAGAAAATGGAGGCACTAAATTCCAACACAGCCGGCACGGCCGCTGCGGCTCCTGCCTGGGCACACGGAGCGGCTCCCGGCACAGAGCGCAGCGCCGAGAAGCCTCGGCCCCGGAGCAGGCTGCATGCGCCGCTTTGTGCCCGCACCCGGCGCCTGCAGCGCTTTGGGCTCTGAGGCACTGGGTTCAAGTTCATGCCGTGCCAGCCCCGAGCCAGGCACGGACACCTCCCGCCCGAGCAGCGGCCCCGAGCCCGCCCTCAGCACCGAGCGGGGCACACCCGATCCCGGGTGCCACCTGGGCTGGAGCCGCCCCCGAGCTCCGGGTGCCGCCGCCGCTCCGGTCCCGGTCAGAGCCGCCGCTCCCGGCCGCAGCCACCGCAGGGCGAAGCCGATCTGGGTGTGGGAGGGATTTTGGCCGTGTTGAACAAAGAGCGCCCGGAGAACCAGCGAGGGGCGGTGAGGAGAGGAGGAGAGGGAGGCGGCCCAGTCTGTCTGCACTGCCCAGAGAGGGCCTTTCGGCAGGGAGCCCGAGCAGCTGGAACGCACACTGGGGTGGTCGTAAATAAAAAGAGATGTTGTGCCGGGATCCGGAGCAGATAAGAAGGAACCCTGTCGGCGTCCAAACCACTCATGGAGTCTTTCCAGGGTGCAGCAATCACAGCTTGTGAGTCAGCCCTCCAGGGATGGAACTTTGTTAGTTATTGTTTGTAAATGGAGATGGGCTGGTTGGAGATGTGCTGGTTGGAAGCCTCCTGGGGCACGGTGATCATGAAATTACAGTGTTCTCGATATTTGGTGACATCAGAAGGAACATCAATAACGTTTTTACATTAGACTTCCTGAGGGGAGACTTGGGCCTATTTAGGAGACTTATTCCGAGAGTTCCTTGGGAAGCAGCCCTTAAAAACAAAGGAGTTCAGAAAGGGTGGGCATGCTTCAAAACAGATATCTTTGGCCAAGGAGCAGTCCCAGCATCCAAAAAAATGAGTCATCAAGGCAAGCATCCAGCCTGGATGGGCAATGAGGTTTTGAATGAACTTAGAAATAAAAGGAGGATGTATCATCTTTGGAACGAGGGTCAGGTTTCTCAGGAAGTATTTAAGGGAGTTGCTAGGGTATGCAGGGAAAAAAACAGGGAGGTCAAAACTCAGTTTGAACTTAAATTGGCAACTTTTGTAAAAGATAATAAACATGTGTTTATATATTAATGGTAAAAGGAAGGGTAGGACCAGCTTTTGTTAGGTGCGGGAGGAAACTTAGTAACTGCAGATGAGGACAAGGCAGAGGTGTGTTTTGCAGAGAAAAGAAGAAACCTCACAACTTTATAAAAGTTGTAAAGCCCGGTATGCTTTTATTATGACTCGCATGGGACGCAAGCCCCTCCCCAAAAAGGCATGCGTGCCTCTGAAGACCTCGGGTCTTCTTTTATCCCCCTTCCAAATGCATATGCATACAGTTCCACAATAAGTTCATACATATTCATTCCGTGTGACATTTAGCACCAGTTCTTCTTTATCAAAGGCATTTCTAAGTCGGGGGCTAATCGACCTTGTGGTCTTTTCTGTTTTTCTTTCTCTGTCTCCTTGCTGTCTCTGCATGCGAGTTTTTCCTTCAGCTTTGGCCTCACAGACTTTTCACCTTTCTTAGACACTTCACCTAATTCAGAATGGATCTTTACTCTGTCTCATTCCCCCCTTTCCTAGGAAATAAGTAAATTCTTTTACTGAATGAAAACCTTCACGACAGTAAGTGTCTTTAGACATAAATTTGGCACATTGTAGGGGAATTACGCATTCCTTGGGGCAAACAAACCCATTCGTACCTTTTGTACGGTTCTGCTTTATTGACGGATGGAACGGAAAAGGCAAAGTGACCTGTGTCCTGTGGATGCAAGGGAATAGTGTAAAAACAATCTTTGAGATCAATGATCAATAGATCCCATGATTCAGGAATCATAGTGGGAGATGGAAGATCAGGTTGCAAGGCACCCATACCTAGCATTACTGCATTAACAGCATGTAAGTCATGTAGCAACCTCCATTTCCCACTCTTTTTTGTGGGCAAAAATTGGAATGTTCCAAAGGGTAGTGGATGGCTTTATGTGTCCTTCCTCAAGCTGTTCTTGCACTAATTGTTGGATTATGGGCAACTTTTCTTTTGACAGCGGCCACTGCTAAATCCAAACAGGTGTGTCAGTGGTCCAGGTAATTTTAAGGATCGGCTGCCCTTCAGTGGCCGCTGTTAAAAAGGCTGTGTAAAAATGGTAGCTTTTAATTGACTTAACAGATCCCTACCAAGTAGACCTAATAAGGTACCAGGAGTTTGCATAACATAAGGCCTTGTAGACACATTTACTCCATTTGGTAAAGTAAAAGTAATTACTTCCCTGCTTATCTGAGTTGCCTGAGTCCCTCCAATACCTGCAATGCCTAAAGAAGGATCTACCAATGCCCAATGTTTTGGCCATATTGTGTTTGAAATGATGGTTACATCTGCTCCAGTGTCAATTATGAGTTTCTTTGTAATAGAATCACCATTAAGATATGTCAGGGTTACCTGTTTGTCTGGTTTACCTCTTGTGATGTCCGTGGCCCAATATACTTCTGGTCTACCTGTGGAACCAAAGCTTCCTGTTCCCCATTCCTTGTAGCCTGTACAGGGGACACAAGACTTAAAAGGAACAAGCTGAGCAATTCGTCAACCTTTGGAAATAGATACAGGAGGGAAAAGTGTCCGAACCATAATTTTAACAACCCCTTGATAGTCTGCATCAATAACCCCAGGAATTACATCCAATCCCTTTTTACTGGCAGATGATCTCCCTCACAGAAAAGCACTAAGCCCATCCCCCAAGGGTCCTTCTATGTCACAGACATATTTTCATAAAAATCCTTTCTTTAGGATTTTTCTCCCTTCTGAGAAGCTGTGGCCTCAGCAACAAAATGTAAACAATGGTTATCTGCTGCTGTGGAATGTAACAGGTGGATTTGTGATTGGTCTCCTGTGGCTGTTTGGATTTACTGACCACTCACGGCAGAGTGGAGTCTCGCTCTCTGCTGGGACACAGACCTTTGTTATTAATTCATTTCTATTCTTAGCTTAGCCAGCCTTCTGAGAACTTTTCTCTCCATTTCTTTTTAATATAGTAATAATGTAATATATATCATCAAGCCTTCTGAACATGAGGTCAATATTCTAGCCTCTCTCACACTGTGAAAACCCTTGTGACTGCTGTCACACTTTTACATTAGTATCTATCAGGTGCACAGCAGAGCCCGTGACGGTCACGTCTACTGTGGTTTCCATGTCCACTCCAGCGCTTCCAGTGATCTGAGTGAGTAAAGTCCACCTCCCCATCTGTGGGAAGCTGAGCTATCCAGGCAGCTCTCTGTACTTGTTTTGTGACACCTGGAATGAAGGCGCTCCGAGACCTGTTTCCCTGGAACTGACATTCTTTAGTATTGTGGTTATCTTCCTTACAGATGGAACAAAATTTTTTCACATTTGCATAGTGACACTGACTCCTAACACACCGTATTTTACCACATTCAAAGCACTTAATGTTCTTTCCTTCAGCTCTTTTACAGTTTAGAAAGCAATGGTTTTACTGCATCCTGGACTGCAGCAGCTGCTTCAGCTGCTTTTTCTCTCTCTGTAGTTCTAGCCATAAGTTCCAGGATTTCTGTAACATCAGCTCCCTTCTTTAATGTTCCCCAAATCTGCCGAGTTTTACCATTAGCATTGTCAAAAACAAACATATTAAACACTTGTACCTTTGTGTCTGAATCCAAATCAGGATGATCATAGATAGCTTCATGCAATCTGTCTACAAATTTATCAGAGTCCTCATTCATCCCTTGGCAAATCTGTGTAAAAGACTTAGTGTGTAGCCCATCTGCAAGTGCAAGGATAGCATTATATGCCAGTTGTTGGCTCATCTGTAAGACTTGAGCAATGCTCCTGGCCTGGGCAGCGGCAGTAGCCCAGGGCCCTTTGCCAAGTAACTGTTGTGCTGTTAAACCATACAGAGGATCACCCTGCACTCTAGGTCTTGCTGCTTCCTGAGCACACTTTACCTCTCAGCTTTTATGAAACATCACCTGCTGATGGGGTGGCATTATAAGTCGTATTAGGATATACACATCAGTGGGAATTAATGTGTTAGATGTAAAAATATACTGCAGAAGTGACTGTGCAAGTTGGGATTTTAAAGCAAATTGTGAAATTGCAGCTCTTAACCTTTCTAAAATCTTCCAATGGAAAGGTTCCCAAACTCTACCTGCAGCATTAGTTACTGCAGGAAAAGCTTCCACATCATTTGAGAGAAAAGTCCCTTCTACAATAGCTTCTGTAATAACTCCCTTCCACTTTGATTTCTGAGCTGCTTCTATTTCAGGGTCACATTCCAACTCTAATTCCACATTTTTTACAGCATGAGAGAGAGGATTTCGTTTAACTGACTTGAGTGCTAGCTCAGGGACAAACTGAGAGGGTGGTAACCACTTTGCTGGTTGTCTGTCTGAACGTACTATCATTGGCAAGTCCATTTTCTCAAAAGAAGAGTCTCTTTTGGGGACAACTGAATCCTTTTGTTGAATTACCAATTTTTGCAAATTGTCGACTGAAGATTTTGAATCCTCTTTGAATAAAATATTATTCATAATAACATAGCTTTCCTTATCCTTTTCACTTACAGCATATTTAGTTTCTAAGTTATGTTATCAACAGTTTCTTCACTCTGTGTACAACTGTCCTTTGGTCTGCAGGCTGACCCCCACAAGGAGGCAGCAGCTTCGTCATTCCCGCTCTGAGCAGGAGGAGCAGTCGGTGCAATGCTCGATTCTGAGCTGAGGGGTTGTGGGCTGTGTGAGGGAATATCTAAGGTGGTAGAAAACAGTTGCTGAACTGAAGTTCCTGGAAATGCATGAGGCTGTTCTGACTCAGAGGCAAGGGCTGCACAAGCTGCAACAGCAGCTTTCCTCTCTGCCTTTAAGGCTTGTAATACCTCAATGATAGTTTTCCACACAGTAGCATATTTAGATGCCTCTCTTGCCTCACTACTGCCAGATGCAATGCAGTCCAACAACATCCACCCCACAGCTTCCCATGTCAAAATCTCAAAAGCAACCTGTGCTCCTGCTATGAGATTATGGTCCCAAGCCCAGTGCAATAGTCCCTTCAACTTGGAAGCATCACACTTCAGTTCTCTCTTCGAGAGGATATGTTGGAGGAGTTTCTGAACACCTTCCCTTTCCTGTTCAGACCCCATCTCCTCCCTGGCCGCTCACCTTGATCAGGGTGAGATTCAAGTCATCTAGGACTGGAGCTCCAGTAACCCTTTCCTCTCCCCAGGGCAGTGAGGATACTTTCGACGGCTTCTCTGCTCCTCGAGGGTTGGCTCTGATCCTCTGCACAGCAGCCAAATTGCCGACCTCGAGTCCCTTTAGTGCTACAGCATTGGGCCTGCCCGCGTTCTCCACCAGAAATGCGGGGTGCAGAGGTTCAGGGACATCACACCATAACCAATATGATCCAGTGAAGCTGAATTCATTATCCCTAAAAAGACTCTATTTATAATAAATCTCTACTGTCGATGTGTCTCTAGCTAATGCATGATAGGTTAATACTGGCTGTTCATGCGCCTAAATTAGAAGGCTGATTGGATCATCTAATTTTTCATGTGTCTTGCTGTGGTCATCTGGCCCACCCATGACTCACTTTTTTCTTACCTTCCCAAGCTTGCTGACAAACTTGCTGAGTTATGATGACTCCTCTTCTTGCATCTTTTTCAAGGATATACCGACCCCATTTCTGAATATGTCCATTATTCATTGTTTGTGAACGTGTCCATTGTCCATTAGTACAAGCAGGCTGGATTGTGCATTGGCTGAATATGGCCACTGTCTAGCAAGAACTCCTCAATCTGCAAAAAACTCTCAACATATGAGGGTCAAGCATAGGGGAAGGGAAAGGAGTAGAGGGAGAGAAGGTTTTAAAACAATGAAGAAAATGCAGAAGGGTTCACAAAAGCATCGAGACATCAGGGTAATCTAAATTCTACCCCTAATGACCCAAGACCCACCTGTTTCTATTTCCATGAGAAGGGACACCTGTGGAAATTTTGCAGGAAAAGGAAGCAGGATAAAAAGAAGTTTCAGGAGGTGTAGGGGTGTCAGGGACTGTATTTAATGAGGACTGAAACACCAAAAGAGCCTTGGATAAAATGAAGAATTGGTCCTCACAAGGACAAGCACTTTGTGATCATTTTTTTACAATTTTATGTTTATATGGGAATATTTGAAATCAAAAAACAAATTATTCAGGGATGTTTCATATGTTAAAAAAGTGAACAAAAAGGTGTTGAGGACTCATCCCCCCTGAGGGCTGCTGTATAGTATACAGGCCATTTAGAAGGATCCAGATTGGTTTTACCAATTACCCAGAGTGGGCAGGTGGAAATATCTATTAGTCATTAATTGACTCAGTGGGTAAAAGCATTCCCTGCAGCTTGGGCTACAGCTCAAACAGCAGCCACAATTTTGTTGAAGCATATTATTCCAAGATTTCAATTAGAATTTGAAATGATAAAAGCAAATAATTTGGGGCAAAATTTTTTATAATAATGAATGTATGTTTTATGTAGTTTGGTCAAACTGAGTGTGTGTTTGATATGTGTGATTTGTTTTGTTTGTCAAAGTAATTGTGTTACAGCAAAGAGAAAATGTGCAACGTGTACCAAAGGCTAGATAAAAAGTATAGTTTATGTCAACCAGAATTTTTCTTTATACAAGCCACTAATTGTAAGCTTGTAACTACTTGCTTACACTTGTTACTTGAATGTGACTATTGTAAGGAGAGGTTGTATCAACATTGCCGCAGGGGTTACCCAACATCAGGGTTGTGTCTGGAGCGTAAACACACTGATAAGTCATATAGTAGTGAGTTCAGCTGGAAGATACAATCAGCCTGACTACAGATGGAAAACTTGGTAGTTTCATAAAATTTTAACCTTTGGTCAAACACCAGCTTGCCATCAATTCTGGAATCATTGGGGTGAATAACCCCGCTGTGTTTGGAGACCAAACAACATCACAAAGAACGAATTCAGCGTCTCCTGAGACACTGGGATCAGGGACTGATGCCAGCAGCAGAGGTCCAGAAAGAAACAGAGCACTGGACGTGTGCTGGGCATGGCCTAGGCCGTGCCCCGTGGGCTTGTATTGTCTGTACTCGTGGTGGAAGGTAACCAAAATAGAAGAAGGTGAAAATCAACTGCTTTGTTTAACCTGCTTAAATCACTTATGTGACCAGCATACAATAGCATGACTTTTCAGTGATTTTATAGGAACACCTTTAAGTAATAGAGATAGAACCTTTAATGCAGCTGTTCAATGAATAGAAGACAGAGACCAATGAGCTTTAGTTGTAACAGCCTATGAACAGGCAAGAGAGCAAGTGTGCCATTCTGTGATAGACAGTTGTTTTATCACCAAAACCTGTTGGGGGGAAGGAAATCTATGAGTCACACCATTGATTTGTTTCTGCTACAGATGGGCATAGCAGGTGTGTTTACCAGAGACAAAGATGATTTAGTAATTATCCACAACATCAGAGTAAACAGTAACCAGTAAGTTAGATCTTATAACAATCTCATTTTTTTATTGCTTAACTAAATTGTTTTAGTATTTGTTTTATAGAAAAGAGTGTTAAAACATTTCCTGTGGTTGGCACATCTCTGAAGTCCCTTTTATTTAATTTAAAAAAAAAAAAAAAATCCTGTCAATTAACCCATGGAAAGCGATAGGACTGTGCCTCCAGACTGCAAGGATCCTGTGCTATCATCCTTGCACCCAGGTGGGCTACACAGAAATAGTATCCTGTGCTATAATCATTGTATCTGAGGGGTACACACAGAAATACTATCCTGTGCTATAATCACTGTATCTGATGTGTGCACACAGAAATAGTATCCTGTGCTATAATCATTGTATCCAAGGGGTAAGAGTGGAGATTGGCTCAGCAGAAATGGTACCAGCAATGAGGTTCCAGGACACAAACTCTGCTCCCGAGAAGACAATCTCAGTCCTTGGCTGCAGCCCAAGGGGCCGTGAGAGAGGTGGAGAGTCCAGACTCCTGAGGTACCTGCTCCTGACATGGATCCTGGTACCCTGTGCATCTGCAACCCCTGCAATAAATGCTGCCAACTCCTGTGGGACAGCCACAATTCAATGACTGTTTTTGCAGTACATCACTCTGTGGATGCTGAATGTTACAACCAGACAAGTTTACAAACTTGCCACAGAAATGGCTGAGACTATTGGGAGTGGGAGTTAATCTAGGATTGGGCCAATGGACGCCTTCCAGCCCAGACTGCCCCACAGAGAGAGAATTCCTTTGTTTCCCGGAAAGAGAAGAGTGGGGAAATTTAGAGCAAAACCAGCAAGGTAAGAATAAAGGGAAAAATCCAAGAGTGTTGTATAACCAATGAAGGCAGCAAAATAGCGACTGGGATTTGCCAACCTCAGGTAGAAATCTTTTTGTAGACTTAATGCAAAACATAACAACCAAGCTGGATTTATCAAGGGTGGATTTATGGGTGAACTCAAATGGCTGAAAGATGGTCATGGAGGGGTGAAAGTCTTGCTCCAGAACACTTTTAAAAAGGGAAATACATACAAATTTCTGAGAAAATAAAATGGCCTGGAGGGTGTACTTTAAATCACCAGGTAATTGGAGCAGTTTGTATAACTTGAGAAGGAAAGACCTATACCAAGAACTATACCAAAGAGGTGGGACATACCACCTGTGAATCTACCTTAATTGTAAATTCAAATAATAGAACTATGACCTGATGGCCAAACAAAACCCATGGGTATTGGAGAACAACAAAGAGAAACAATTGCAAGTGGGACAATCAAATTAATCTATGCTGGTATAATAGTTCTGCAGCTGGCCCTTACCATTCCATAGAAAATATAGATCCCAATTGGAATCAACCATACAATATAAGTAGAACATGGAAGGCCCCAGATGGGCTATATTGGATTTGTGGACAGTGAGTGTGCAGTCAGTTACCCCAGAGATGGAAAGGGACCTGTAGGTTAGGAGTTATCCAACCCTCCTCCTGCACCCTGCCCTGGTCCAAGGGAAATCCACTGGAGAAAGCCCCACTTGATAAAGCCATGGGCAAAAACAAGGCAAACATAAACCTTTTGATAAGGGGCAGCTATAAATGCAGTGAAAATGAATGGCACTCAGAAAGGATCATAAACATTTCTGATCCAGCTGTTTGGGCTCAAAACAGATCTGGGAAATATAGAACTCCAAACTATATGTTAAATCAGTTGATAAGACTGCAAAAGATAATTGAGGTCAGTTTGAACAAAAGAGCTACCCAACAAAGCATGCACCTGCTAGTAACAGTCTATCAGAGCAGATTGGCCTTGGGCTATCGAATGACTGAAAAAGGAGGAGTTTGTGAAAAATATAACACATCCAAATGCTGTCTAAAACCAAAAAAACAATGGCAAAGTGTTGATCAAAAGAAGCTAATTGTACCTGTTAAAAGTTGGAACCTCTTTGGGGAAATCTGGTGGTTTATACTAGCTGGACTCATTATTGGAATTGTTGCCTAGACCATTTTTTATCTCCTGCGTTATGTAAGTGAAAATACCACATATTGAATTTAATCAAAAAGAGAAATGAGAAAATGTGAAAAACTGGATTTTTGGGGATGTAGAAGATACTGAGATTCAGCCTTTTCATAGAAAGCATGAATCAATATGATCAAAAGAGAAAATGGGAGAAATTGTGCTAAATGAATATGATTCATGCTAACAATTATAACTATATTGATGTTTTAGAAAATATTTGTTTAAAAGTTATAGAGGAAAAGGATATGTAATTAGTATCATGAAACAGATGTTCTCAGATGTTCATGGAAAAAAAGGATAGAGGATGGAGTACTGAGATAAGCAATATCTTAAAACAGAATCAGCCTTGGGAGGAACAAAGTTGGGATGAGTCCCAAAGCAGAATTGGTCTTGAGATGGACAAAATTGGGATGATTCAAGGTACATATGACATAATAAACCTCATTTTTGGAATATAAAGCTGGCTTCTATTACACAAGACTTGGGGTTCATGTACAACCTGTGGGGTTGTTCAAAGGACAGTGAGGATGAGGAGAAGCCTTCATCACAAACAACCCCCGAAAGGCCAAAAACCCTTTAGTAACAGGCGGAGCATGCACTGGGCAGCGCAGTGACATAGATTTCAATAATCGAAAACAGGAGAGGATTTACAGGAAATTATTTATGAGTATGTGTAAGCATAGAGTATATAAGTTGTGTTTGGATCCTTTTGCCTTTTGTACATGAGGCAGGGTTAGAAAAACCCTCCCCATAACCCGATTGATCAGTTTTGCTTATGCTTTATCCAAACCACTGCCAAATTATTTTATATCTGCTTGATTATATTTGATTGTATTATTTTATATAAAATTGCTGCTCGATTAAAATTGGTGCTAAATTCTAATTTTGTGGTTTACTAAATTCGACATATAGGGACCTCATTCATAACAGTGTAGTCACTTTTGTTTTATTCTCTGTGAGAGGACACAAAGTCGCAAAGCTTTGCTAAGCTTTGCTCCTCCCTCCTCTCCCTGAAAAAGCCAAGTCTTACAGTGCCCTGTGTAGTGGTTTGGGTGCTGATCAATCACTAGTGCACTCATTTCCTGCTGCTGTGAGATAGGATTAGGAAAAAGTGAAAGCAGGCTTAAAAGTTAAAAAAGGTGTAAAGAAAATTTTATTAATAGTATCTAAAAGGAATAAATTAGCAAGAATTAAAGCAAACCTTTTAGAAAACTTCTAAAACCTCTACTCCTCCCACAACTTTTTTTTTTTCTCCACTGACAATGTAAAGAAACAAAACCAAACATTTCCAGTTAGTTTACTACCTCTAAAAAATCTTTCTTCAGTTCATTTAGAGAGAGAAGTCCCTCTTCTTAGTGTTATGGACACTTCTCCACAAGAGGAAAGTTTTCTCCTGGTTCCTAATTTGGTCACAAATTGCAGCTGCACAGGTGAAATTTATCATGAAGCTTCTGTCATTTTCTACATCCTTCCTACAGCTTGTTTATGGGTCATATTGACTTATGGGGTATTGTTTTAAATATGAACTGGTTAAAGGCAAAAGTGATTATTATTTATTTCCAAAATAATTTTCATCCCTGGGAACAGACATTTTCTCCTGGCATTATGGGATTACTCTTCTCTCTTTCTCTATTCAAACTTCTCATGGGAATTACAGCTACTTTAACATTTGCTTACTTTAGTGTGGAGGCCTTTGTTGGATATCAATTTGAACCCTTCATCTCCCCATAGTTTTATGCATTATAGGGAAAAAGTGTCTTTTCTCCATAGCTTATAAGGGGATTTCAGCTTTAAAATCAAAGCATCTCCTCGTTCCTTTCAATTTGGGACTTAACTTCCCCCTCACTGACTGTGATGTTTTCATGTTGTTCTTTTACACGTTTGTATCTTGTTCTTTTCTCTCACACGAGTTAGTACTGAAGCACTGAAAGGGTTTGTGTGCTGCTTGGAGCCTGCAGGTGTTTGCCCTGACCCCGTTCCAGACCCGGAGCTGCGGCTGGGGAGCGGCTCCGATCTGATCAGCCCGGCCGGAGCTCAGCACCAGCAGCAGCAGCAGCAGCAGCACCAGCAGCACCAGCAGCAGCAGCAGCAGCACCAGCACCAGCACCAGCACCAGCAGCAGCACCAGCACCACCAGCAGCACCAGCAGCACCAGCAGCACCAGCAGCACCAGCACCAGCACCAGCAGCACCAGCAGCAGCAGCAGCACCAGCAGCAGCAGCAGCACCAGCAGCAGCACCAGCACCAGCACCAGCAGCACCAGCAGCACCAGCAGCAGCACCAGCAGCACCAGCACCAGCACCAGCACCACCAGCAGCACCAGCAGCAGCAGCAGCAGCACCAGCAGCAGCAGCACCAACACCAGCACCACCACCAGCACCAGCACCAGCAGCACCAGCAGCACCAGCAGCAGCAGCAGCGCTCGGGGCTGGTCTGGCTGGGACAGGGGCGGCTTCTCCTTGCCCTGCCCGATGGCTGCGGCCGCTTCTCTGCGGTAAAATCCCGATGCTGGCCTGGGGCTGCTCCCGGGGCTCGGCTGGGCCGGGCTGGGGCTGTAACAAGCAGTGAGATGAGAGCAAGGCCGGTTCCGTCCGGCCCGCAGCATCCCCCTCTCCCTGCCCGGCAGCGGGGCCGGGATGGGGAAGGGGCCCAGCCCTGCCCGTGGCAGCGCCCGCCCGGCTGTGGTACCTCACTCTGTGCCAGAAGGGGAAAAGGAAATTCCCGGGTTCCTTTGGTCTTTATCAGTGTCTTTAACAGAGGCATGTTCCGTTTTTAGTGGTTGAACAGACGGTTAGTCAGACAGAAACCATTTTTATCACTTCCCCAAATTCTTCCCATGTCAAACTGTGACTCGCTGTAATGCTCTCTTGCCCTCATTTAGTTTGTGTGAATCATCTTGAAAATGCAACTGAGAAAATACCTGAAATACAGTGGAAAAACCACTGTTCCCTCTCCTGGTAAAATGTAGAAGTTTAATAAAGGACTTTAATAGGAGACAAAGACAACAAAGCAGAGGTTACAGCCAGGTGTGTCTTGGCCCTGGCGCACACCTGCTAGTTTGGAAACACAAATTATATAGCATTTCTATTGCACCAGCCTGGTGCATATTTAAACTTTTCCCCAACACCTGCTAGTTTGGAAACACACTTATACAGCATTTCCACTGCATCAGCCTGGTGCATATGTAACTTTTTTCCCAAACTAGTTTACATGCCCCAAGAACTGTTTAGCCTGGCTCATCCTCGGGTCCTGCTTTTTAGATCATGCACATTTCTTGGTTGTGGTTTTAGTCCATTTTATCATCACCTTCAGTTCTTGGGCCTGGGTCCACAATGCCTTCAGAAGATGAGTGCTGATAGATGGCATCATCTATTCCCTGGATATTATCTCAACCAAGCAGGCATTTTAACACAAGCATGTCTATATCAGCTATTTCTAAGTTTTAGTTAGCAACAGAAATATAAACTGTATCCTTATAGCAAAGTTACTTTAACACCACACATACAGAATCCATTTTAATATTTGCAAAAAGCCAATACTATAATATATATATCTGTGTTCATTTTTTAACTTTAACTTTACCTGAAATTGTTGTTTTCCAGTTGATTTTGATGGTGAAACCATTCATTGTAGCTACTCTCCATACAAACAAACCTTTAGACATGTTTACTCTTACTGTGAGTAGAAGAGAATTTTCAGTAATTTCTGCAGTTTGTAATAGTAGTCTTAGAATTTTTGTGCTTCAGTAGTGCTCATGCAGCCACACTTCATGTAAAAATAGAATTCCCAAAAATCAAATGCTTCAAGTTTGAAGTAAAATGTTTCTATATGTTCTTTTGTGTGTCAGAGAAGATTTGGGCTTAAAAGATGAAAATCTGCCTCTGTTAAAAACAAGGAGAAATTTTACTTTTAGGAAACCCTCGTTTTACCTCAGATGTCTGTGACTCGTTATTGGTTTTGCCCCCTGAATGTGAATGCAATTTTCAGCACCAGCTGGGCTTTGTTGGAAATGGTATTGGGGACCCACAAGAAAAGTTCCTCATTTCAGTGGCTGAGACCATGGTGAGGTTTTTAGCATTTCCTTCTCTCAGGTGGGATCTGATGCCCTGAGGTGGCCTTGTCTCCTCAGGGATTTCATGCCCTGAGGAAGCAAAGGCTGATGGAATGTGCTTGATCCTCTCCTGTCTAATGGGGAGGAGCAGCACCCAGCAGAGCTGGAATCACCTTCTCCATTCCTGATTTCTGCTGCCAACAGATCACTGGGCTCTCTCAGGGTCCAGAAGTCACTTTGCCTTTTGGATGGATGGCCTGAAGGCACCCAGGGACTGCAGGCTGGGACTGCTTCAGAAATCCCTTTGGCTTGGAAGGATCCTTCTACCTGAGAGCTGAATGGGCTGTGCCAGCCCCAGAGCGAGAGGGACTCACAGCAACAGAATTAAAGGCAGTGAGAGAACCCAAAGAAGAGACTGTAACATGCAGAGCAGGTGAGAGAGAACCAAGGAAGATTGAAGACATCTGAAAAGTGGAGCCAAGCTGCCACCAGCTTAAAGATTGCTTAACTAACACTTTAGGCAGGGAGTTTGAACTGTATCAATTATTGATGTAATTGTCCTGTTTTAATAGATGAGAATTACAAGCATCTGTTAAGGGGAAGTACACAGGATACCATCAGATGTATTGGGGCAGTTTCCTTAAGGACCAACAAGCAGAGTGAAACAAGAAATAGAGGGCAAGACCAGGTTGGCCCCTGTGTTCACCACCGAGAAGATTCCATAACCCTGCTGTGGGCAGCAATCCCACAGGCATGGCAAGGTGGGGGCAAGAAAGGCACCCCAGACCTCTGTCATTGCTCAGCTGCCTTTTAATACAACAGGGACCAGAAGGCAAGACTGAGTTGGCCTCTGTACTCACCACTAAGATTCCCCTGCTATGAGTAGCAGCCCCATGGGCACGGTAGATGGGGTTAAAAAGCCAAACCAGACTTCCATGATCCCATTTTGTCCATTCCAAATAAGTCTGTCTAAAGAAAACCTGAAATTTTTTCTTCTGTTCCCACTATCCTCATCCTCATAAACAGATTCTAGTATGACTCATTAAAATTTTATTTGAGAGATTATCAGAATTGAAAATGGCAGTAATTCTTCAAGTCAAATAAGTCAGGAAAAGATGGTTTTCCTTAATAGATGAATATTGTGATGGTTGGCTCTCACAATTGAGAGACAGATATTAGGTGTATGTTTGGAGAAGTTTTGTAGATGTAGAGTGCTGTTACTATAATATATCCCCTCACAGACCCCCTTTCCCTCCCCCTTGCAGCAGCCTCAGTTCCCAGGGCATTTGGGGAGGGCCGGCTCATTGCCAGGAGGGGCCACAGGACAACACCTGAGCTCCAGTCAAGGTGTGAGGAAGTGATCTCCACCTGTGGAGGGCAGAGAAGGAGCTGACTGACAAAACCTTGGGAGGGGTTGAGGGTATTAAAGGCAGAGCATCCAGTTTGTAAATGAGCATGTGGCTGACAGTCACAGAGACCGCACCCCCAGAGCCGTAATTTTTCCTCATTCAGTCTGTTGTATTTTTTTTTAAGTTAAAAAAACCTTTAAGATTTTAAAAGTGAGGGTGGTTTCTCACATCTTCCAATGATGGTCCAAATTTCTTACCTTCAGGCCAGTTCGTGATGATTTCCAGGAGCCCAGAGTAATTTGGATTTCCTACTTGAGCTTGTTGTATAACATTTTATATATTTTTTATATTTATAACAAACAAAAAATTTATTTATAACAAATATAGGCATTGGCTTTTACATTTATGTATTTGTTTTGCAAGTTATTATGGATCACAAAAACCCTGATATAGTACAACTTGTAATTACTTCTTTTGATACAATATTATCTGTCAGTTTACCTATGCACCCTATAGCTTTTACAAATAGTGCTGTAATATATACTGTCTTAGACCACAGCATAATTGAGACTGAAATGTTGAAATTATTGTTTCATGTAATGTCTCTGTCCCTCTGGGAGCCTCTCAGGAACCCTCGGCCAGTCCCCAGTCCCTGATACCGTGGGGGCAGCCCCGACCCGGCCGACAGCGGGGAGACACTCGAGGGTACTGAGGGCAGCTGGGCTGGTCACCTTTGCAGCAGAGGAGACACCAGGGACATCGGGAGAAGATAAAGGGCTGACTCTTAGCAGGGGTTAAACCAAGGTTTTATTCAGGGGCTCTGGGGAGCTCCTGCACCTCAGGGGCTCCTGCTGAGAGCCCCGGGAGAGGGGCCAAGGTTACATTTAAAGGGAGGTGGAAACTGAAAGTAGATAACATTTACTGACAAATAAGTGACCCTAAGGGATGGGAACTGGGGCATGGACATTTAGGACAGCCTATGGGGCAAGGCTTGGGGGGCTGACCCCTGGCCTCTGGCTGATCACTCGACAACCTGGACTGAAACTTCTAGATGGAGGGGATGGGATGCTGAGTGATTGAAGAGAGCCAGGGTGGTGATCTGGGGATGATCTCAGCCAGGGAAATGGATTACACAGGTAAAGGGAGGTGGGAACCATCTGGGATAAACCATTTGGGAAAAATATGGGGATACAAAACAAAACTACTTCAAAGTATTACAAAGTAAAAAACACACTACAGCAATGTAACTAACTCAGAAAATGGTGTAAAATAATTGATTTGCCACATTCAGGGACTTTCTTATCAGAAAGATAAGTTCAACAGAAATAAAAACCAGAACATGGAACAAAAAGACTTTACGGACCCTCGTTATCAGGGAGTGAAAATACAATAAGATAGAACCACAAGAAAAAATTAAATATATTACTTTAAAGTACAAGATGGCCTGAAGACAAGTCTATTAGAATATGGTAGCAAGGTCTGGCAGGGTGTTCTCCTCACCTGAACAGGCCCCCACAGGCAGGAGGAGCTCCCCTATTCTCCTCTGGAAAATGGCTCACCAGAAAGGAGCAGCACTTTCCAGAGGCGCAGAGCGTTCCGCAAGACTTCTTGGGGTCAGTCCCAAAGTCTCTCTGGAGAATGATGCAGCCAAAGCCCTTCCAGTGGATGCTCAGTGGATGCCTTAAAGTCTTCCCAAGTTCTGAGATTCCGAGAAGCTTCTTGGGGCTGCAGAGTCGGTCAGCTGCACATTGGGCGCCAAAAAATTGGAATATGATCCCAGTATTACCAGATGGAACGTGCCTGGGCTCGTCTGGCCCTTGCTGCTGGACCAAAGGCGGCAGGTGTGGTGTTTCACCTCAGAGACACCTTTGGCTGGCTGGATGCTGCAGATAGGCACTTGGGAAAAGTCCAGGCAAGCAGGAACTCAATATTACCTCTGGTGCGAGGTGAAGAGGAAAAGGAGATGGATTCTCCCATAGGGTTTAATCCAGAGTTTTATTCCATGGTCACAGATCTCTGAATCTTGTAACAGCTACAACAGAATGCTGACTGCATGGTGTCAGTGTCCTTTTAAGCTCCAGGAGAAGGGGGAGGGAAGGGATAGGTGTGCCACCAACCAGGTGGGAAGGGGGGAGTCTCAGGGGACAATGACACTTAGACAGGCCAATGAGCCCAGGGCTGAGAAGCATCTTTTGAACTTCTGCCAATCACAGCACGCTGGAAGGTTAAGCTGGACATACAGCACTTAGCAGGAGGCAAGGGGATGGGAAGGGAGAAGGTACTGCCACATCTCGGAAAGGACTGGGATGGCTAAAAAAGGAAATTGCAACACACGGCAAAAGTTAAAAACAAACAAAACAACGTGTAAATTCAAAGTTATGTCTGAATTCTGAAAAACTCGTATAAATATGCATGTAGCTCTAAAATATGGAAAACACAGTTTAAGTTAACTGTGTGCAAATAGGCAAGCATCAAAGGGTGGGATTTTAACCCGTAATGAACTATTGAAAAAGTGTACATACTAAGACATGTTTCTCACATATCATGAGGGCAATGCACTTCCTGCAGGCAGCATCGGTGCCAGGATGGATTGTAGAGACTTTTCCTTTGCAGCCCCAGCCCAGCGCTGGCACTGGGGATGAAGAGGCACTGAGGTGACCCTGAGAGGAAGTGCAAGGCACAGGGCGCAGCTGAGGAAGGACAGCGCTGTGCTGGGCTCAGAGGTGAAGCTGGCACTGCCCAGTGTGGAGAAGGTCCTTTGTGCAGCCCCTGTTACAGGGCAGCTTGGGCCTTGCTGCAGACATACGGCCGCTTGTTGGAGCAGTTGTCACTCCTGAATCTCTCATCAGCCAGGTACACACACTCGGAATTGCCGAGGACAGGAACCCTGCAGGGAGGAGCAGAGGCAGCGCTGGCTGCCAGGGGAAGCCCTTGTGCCCCTGTGCCCCCAGGCCCTGCCCGGCTCCCCGGCACTCACCGGGAGCTGTAGCTGCTGCCGTCCCCCCAGTGCAGGCGCTCGCCCCGTCTGCGCAGCCCGAGCCAGTAACCGAAATTCCCACAGAGGCGGGAGAGCAAATCCTGCCCAGGAGAGAGGAGTGGGAGCTGCCCCGGCCCCTCGGGGGGACACGTGCCCGGGGCTGCCCCCGCACGCCGGGGCTCCTTCCCTGCAAGGCCCCGGCCCAGGGCTGCAGCCCCGGCCCTGCGAGCACCGAGCCCGGCCCAGGAGCGCCCCCAGGCTGCCCTCAGCCACCCCACAGCGCCCGCAGCCCCTCACTCACCATGGCCTCCTCATCCTGGGCAATGGCCAGGGAGGCATTGAGCTCGGAGCACCGTTCCTGACCCTGCTCCCACGTGCTGTATTCCCGTGAGAAGCCGTAGCAGACCCCATTGTAGCCAACCCAGCCATGGGGACAGCACAGAACCGACAGCGGAGTGGCAGGAGTGACTGGAACCTGTGGTGCTGCAGGGGGAAGAGGAGAAGGTTTTGAGGATTCCCCTGTGCATGGAGCAGGGAGCCCGCTCTGCCCCGAGGGGCTGGGCCCAGGCTGCTGCCCCTCCCTTACCTGCCAGCACAGCCAAGGCCGCCCCCAAAGCCAGCACCAGCACCAGGAGCAGCAGAATCAGCACCGCCGTGCCCACGGGATGGCACCTGAACCGTTCACCTGGAGCAGGAAAGAGCTGCTGGCTGCCAGAAGCAGAGCCGGCCCTGCAATCTGCTCAGCCCACGGCCAGGGAGCAGAGCAGGGAGCCCTGAGGCAGTGTGGGCCTCCCTCAGCTGGCAGCCAGAGAGCCAAGAGCCTGGCCACAGGCAGGGACACAGCTGTGGCCACAGGCAGGGACACAGCTGTGGGCACAGGCTGCAGCAGGAGAACTGCACAGCCTTGGGGGCAGCTGGGGCTCTTGCTTCCAGCCACGGATGGGGCCCAGCAGAGCACGAGGCCTCTTCCAGACATCGGGAAACAGCCACACACCTGCCAGCCCTGGCCTTGGGAGGGGACACGGGCCCCTGCCTAGAGGGCACCGGGGTGGCCCTGTACTCACCCAGGAATCTTCTGAGGTTCCTTTTGTGTTCATTGTTGGTTGCTGCTGTGCCCTGGGGAGCCAGGGGCTCCCTCACACTCCCATCCCTGGTGCAGAATCCATTCTCCACATCTGTGCTTGCTGCACGCTCACAAGTGGCATCCCCCTGCTTATGCCAAGAGACTTCTTGGGCCCCAGGCAGATGTGGAAGCGCGGCTGCTGCTCCCTCCTGGGGATGCAGGAGGTTCTTCACACAGTCTTGAGTGGAGAAGAATTCAGAATGAAGCTCGTAGTCAGCTTCCAGGTCGTGGTCAGAATCGCAAATACCACTATCTGTTTTCAGAGACATCAGCAGCTCTGCTGAAAAGTCCTTTGGGAGCTCGGTCTCGGGAACAGCTTTGCAGCCGTGCTGATGGCACCCTGAAAGGGACACGGTGAGAGGTCGCTGCTGGTGCCGGCCGTGCGGGGGCTCAGGAGGGCGGTGGCAGCTGTGGCTGCGCTGTCGCCGCTGCCCAGAGGTGCGGCAGCAGGTGCGGAGACAAGCGCAGCCTCCGGGAGCTCTGCGGTGGCCGCAGCCGCGGCCCCTGTGGCTCTGCAGCCGCTGCAGCCCAGCTCCGAGCCGGGCACGGACACCTCCCGCCCGAGCAGCGGCCCCCAGCCCGGTGCCGCACGGGCGGGAACGGTCCCAGGCACGGAGCAGCCGCCTCCGTCCTAGCAACAGCAGCCGGGATGAGCCATGCGAAAAATGCATATTTTATGATTGGCTGTTTGCTAATATTAAAATTAATATTATATGTGTTATGTTAGAACAGTATGCTGTACTAAGTTTCTTAAGTAGTGTGTTAAATACAGTTTTAGGTTATAACATAATTTTAAAATAGAAACTATGCTGTGTAAGATACGTTTTAAAGAGAGGCCTTGCACTGAGATAGCAGCCACAGGACACCTAAATCTTTCAGTGAAAAAGAATACATGCCCCCCTTATCAGAACAAACGAACTTCTTCCTGCTTCTCTCAATCCTTAAGACTCTGTCAGTATGCAGAGGAAGAAGCTGACACTGACCAGACAGAATCCTGTATTTGAATGGAGTTCATGCATCGTGTATGAGGTGCATGAATATTCAACAGGCTATTGCTTTTAAGGGTTAATCCTCTGTTAACGTGTGTTTTTTCCCGGACTTATTTTGCCCAGAAAAAGGTACCTAGACCTTCTGTAACTCTTTTGTCTCGTATTCTTCTAAATCCTAATTGTCCAAATTATTATTACCCTAATTATATTACTATTTTTATAACCATTTTATTACTATTAAACTTTTAAAATTTTCAAAACAAGTGATTGGTATTTTTCACATTTTGGTAGCAGAGGATGGTTACTAACACCTCGCTGCCAGTGCTTTAGGAGAGTCAGGGTGGGGAACGCGCCCTGCCCTGTTTGGCAGCCTCGCTCTGTCTCCCCTGGGGTGACCAACAGACGCAGGTTACGATCTGTGGACAAGAGGAGGCAATAAAACAAAGAGAAGGGAAAAAGGCTCCCCACAGCCGCGGTAATTGGCCCCCTAAGACTAGTAGTGCGCACGAAGAAGCCGGGAAGGAAAAGGGATTGGTAAGTATTTCTCGGGGGGGGGGGGGGGGGGGGCAGGTACGGGGGGATGAATGTGTGTGAATGAGAGGCGGGCTGGTTACCCCAGATCTGCCAAGTGAGCAAGGAGCCTTTCAAGCTGCATTTCCTTCTTTTCGTGAGAAAATAGGCCAGTAAAGAGAAGAAGCGAGAGATAAAAGGAGTGAGAGAACCCCCCGGGGTAACTGGGACTGGGTCTCAGGGAGGGGTTGGACCCCTCGGAGGTAGGGAGCAAGGTTTCCTGGCCCAATCCACTAGGAAACGGGACAGGAGGGGCCCCTAAAAACCTGCTGGGATGAGGAATTTATATTCCAATAGCATCCAGGGTTGGGCAAAATTCTGCCGGATTGAGGATATGCCCGAGAGCATCCGGGGTTGGACAACGCAGCTGGATTGAAGGATATCCATGAGCACCGGGACTGGCCAGTAACACCTGAAATTGTAACTGGTGATTGGAATGTAAAAGGTTCCTTATTGATGTTTTGTTGTGCATGTGAGAGTGAGTCACACACAGAATCAGTCATTGTCCCCCGGGTGGGTGGGGGCTGTGGCAGAACATGTATGTGACCTGCAAACAGACCATTGTTCTCTCTGGAGTGTGGAGAGAGCCGTGGCTAAAGAGTGTGAGTGACACAGAGACAGCCTGGTGTCACAGGTGAGGGGCTAAAGAGTGTGAGTGACACACAGACAGCCTGGTGTCACAGGTGAGGGGCTAAAGAGTGTGAGTGACACACAGACAGCATCACAGGTGAGGGGCTAAAGAGTGTGAGTGACACACAGACAGCCTCACAGGTGAGGGGCTAAAGAGTGTCAGTGACACACACACAGCCTCACAGGTGAGGGGCTAAAGAGTGTCAGTGACACACGCAGGCAGCCTCACAGGCCACAGGGACCCGCAATTCCCTGGTGACAGGGATCTGCTTTGGGTCCTGAGGGTGTGAAAGAATGTGTGAAAGTGAATGAGAAATAAAAGTGAGTGAAAGTAGACAAATGAAAGTATGTGTAATGTAGATTGTTTTTTTTAAGCCTTACTATATCTCCTTGGAGGGAGGTGTACTGTATTGAAAAGTAGTGTGAGAAAAAGGGGGTTTTTATTTTTTTATGTGTGTAGTCAAAAGAAAGTGGTGTTCATGTTGCTAGTGAAAGTGAGAAACAGAGGGAGAGGATGAATAAAAATCATCTTGAAAATGGGACAGAAAACCAGTAAGTTGGATACAGGAAAAAAAAAAGGCAGCAAAAAGCCTACTAGCAGAGATACCCCAAAATAGCCCTTTGGGATTTATGTTAGCTAATAGAGATACAACTTCTTGCAAAAGGATAAAATACAGGCTATGCAATAGTTGATGGGAAAAACATGCAAACTATTGAAAAAAGGAAATTAACCTTAAACTAGTAAGCTCAAACTTGTGAATTATATACTTTAAAAAGAGCACTAGAATATTTAGCACAAAAGAAAACAACCATATATACTGATTGAAGGTATGCATTTAGAGTAGTACATACCTTTAAAAATTTTGGAAAGGGAGAAGATTACTTAATTCAAGAGGAAAAGGATTAGTACATGAGGAACTTATTTTAGAAGTTTTAGACGTATTAAAATTACTTCAAGAGATAGCTATAGTACATATTAAGGGACACTAAAAGGTAAAGACTCCAGCAATAAGAGGAAATAATTTGGCAGATCAGGAAGCTAAGGATGCAGCAGAAAATGGAGCTGAAAGAGTTATGTTAATATTAACTCCAAATGTGGAAAAATTGGAAATTCCAAAGTTTAGTGAAAAAAGATGTGTCGAAGTAATAACTTTGTTTTGTGAATGGGAATTATTAGTGCCTGTTGAATGAGAGATACCTGAGGAACGGTGGGAAACCACAGTTAAGGAGTGTCAAAAACAATTGGCCTAGAAATTAGTAAAAAGGAAGTGACAAGGCAAAAAGAGGGCAAGCCTGGGCTGAGCACTGTACTCGCTACTGAGAAGCTCACACACACCTGCTGTGGGCAGCGGCCCCATAGGCAGGGAAGGTGGGGGTATAAGCCATACCAGACCCCTGTTATTCCTTTTTCTTTCACTCATTTGTTGTCTTTTCCCTTTCAGGATCCTGGCAAGATCATGTCACAAATTCTACCAAAAGCACTTCACAGAAAGAAACCAAAGCTCCTCTTTTATCACCCACACCCTTGTCAACAGCCACTGTTATAACCCATCCAAATTAAGAACCTGTAAGCAAAATGGGGAAAATTATTAGATTGCAAGAAACTTCTGGAAAAGTGGTAATAGATTTGGAATTGAATGTCCAAAAGGAGAGAGATAGATTTGTTTTACATTTAATCATAAAGACACAGTTCAAGAGTTGGTAAAAAAACAACTAGTAAACAAAAAATAAAATCAGCACAGAAATCTACCTCTGTATTGACCCCAAATTATATGCTGAATCATATTATAATACTCCGAGCAGTTATAAAATTATGACAAATAAAGCTGCTCAGGCATCGGAATTAATATCAAGCCAGCAAAGCCAAACAAAAACTGTGGTGTATCAGAATAAGTTGGCTTTGGACTGTTTATTGGCTAAAGAAGGGAGTGTTTGTAGAAAGTTTAAATATCAGATTGTTGAAAATAGATGACAACAGAGCTGTTCTTCTGGGAAAAGCATAAGGTATCAGAAAAATAACCCAGGTACCAATCCAAAATTAAAAAACAATGTTAAAACCTAGCTGAAAGGGTAATGTGTTAGAGGTAAGATGATAGAAGGAATTAGGATTTTTCCTTTTATGTGTTACAACTGTTTTGATATTTCTTCCTTGTTTAATCCCCTGTTTTATTTGATTGCCAGCATAGTCCAAAGGATGCAAGCATTCAGTCTATTCGGTCTTCTGTTGTATTTTTGACGAGGTTGAATTAAGCTTTCTAAAATTATGAAAAGTGAGCAGCTGTTTCTCACAGGCTCCATGCCGGCCATCCGGGCACGGAGGAGAGCGCGGGCAGCCGCTCCCTCGGCTGCGATCCCAGCGCAGGGGGCACACGGGGGAAGCCGGCACCAGGAACTCGGCAGAACCCCCCGGCCCTCAGCGCGGCCCCCTCCGCCCGCAGCGAGCCCCGAGCTGGGGCAGCACCGACCGCGGTCCCACCTGGGCTGCAGCCGCCTCCGAGCTCCGCCGCCGTCGCAGATTTGAGGTGATGTGATCAATGAAATGCGGGAACGCAGCCAGTCCTGGGGCGGCCGTTTTGCACCCCGACCCCGCCCCGGCCGCTCTCCCCGGGATTCCCGCTGCCTTCTCCGGGATCGGTTCCTTCGCCGTTCCGCCGCCTCCCGTCGCTGCCGGCCCGGATTGCGGGATGTGAACCCGAGTCCCTTTGGCCCGGCTGAGCGCAGTGCAAACCCCCTGCGGTGGCGGCAGGCGCGGGGCTGCCCCGCCTCACCCCGAGCCCCGGGCGGGTCCCAGCTCGGCTCTCCCCGCTCGGCTTTGCCCTCGCTGCCGCCGGCGCTTTCCCCGCTCCCGGGGCTCGGCTTTGCCCGGCGGCTCCGCTTGGCCCCGGGCGAACTCACTCCCCCCGTGGCTCCCCAGCCCTGCGGCGGGGCGAACCCCCGGCATTTGCCGAAGGGCTCTGACTGCCCCTGGTGCTGAAGCCTCACGGAACGTGTCCTAGAATGCCGTAAATATGTGCTGAAATGCTTATTTGAAGTTAATCTTGTGTTTTCCGTGAACTCTGATTTCTCTGAGAATTGTTACTGGAGAGATTCAAAGCGGTAAATGCAGTGCATCATTATTATCACGTGCAGTATAACACAATCTAATTTCTTCAGCAGAAATGCTGATAACATTTACCACATGGTATTACACTAAATACAATCTCGAGAAGCTCCCGATCTCTTGGACACTGCCAAATTCTACTTTGTTGTTTCTTTCGGTATAATTGCGCTTTAAGAGGTTTTAGGAAATTTCTGATTCCTTAAAATTTGTGGCCACTATGAGTTTTTCTCAATGTCATAGGGTCAACTTATTTGTTACACTTTTCCAATCCCTCCAGTAAATCCATCAGGCCGTTATTTCAGCCATGCTTGGTTCACATTTTCAGTGCCTTTTGGTATTAATAGCATCAGAATAAGTTACATTTTGTACTACCCAGAACTTTTAAGGATATTAATTGTTAGTTCAGTTCTGTTTCATTTGAATATGATTTTAGTGTTGGTAACATTAAAGAAAGTTGGATGTGAGAAATGTCACCTTTATTACTCTATTGAGTTAATTTTTTTAATAATCTTTTATGTCAATGAGGATTTCTGTCAGGTTTGTGTTGCTGAATTTGGACAAGATCAAGTTTCAGTCTTCTTCCGTTTAAGCTGTTTCATGTCCTATTCAAGTTTTATTATGATGAATTTTTATTCAGTATTAAAGATGTAACTATAATGCATCAGCAGTATAAGTATAAACCTCTAATTCTACTGGTGGTGGTGGAGATGATACTGAACTACTCTACAAATAATTTTAGGCCCTAAGATAATTTTGTTTAAATATGTCTGTCTACAGTGCAAGATGTGGTTATTTTCTTCTAGAGACAAGACAGATCCCACTGAAACAGCTGTGATGAAACACTGATAAACACCTGCTTTTGGATAGAAGAAGATACAGTTTGTTGGGCCCTTGATCCTCTCACAGATTGCACAGGTGTCAGTGCTGCACTGCCTGACAGGATCATTGATTGTGATCTCTTCTGCTTTATCTCCCACAGATAACACAGGAGAGTGGGTGGTTGTTCTACATTATGGCTGTTATCCATTGTAAGCTGTTCAGTGTTTCATTGCTGTGGATACAGGAATGCTGGAAGAATATTGTCTCCAGTTCCTGAGACAGTCACTGCTGATAGATTGGTTCCATCATGTGAATTCACTCATTTTTATAACAGGCATTATTCATAAGACAACATTACCTTTTTTATAGCTGGCTTTTCATGAACTTTGACATATCTCTGTGTGACTATCCACAAGACACGGTGTCACTTTGGGCTCTCTCTGTTTTGCTCTCCAGCTGCAGGTGCATCTCTTTGAACAGGCTGTCTGCAGCCGTTCCCTGCACTGCCTGCTCAGCCTTTAGTCCCTTCTCTTGTTCCAGCAGGGTTGCTGTGCCTTCACCCAGGGCTGTCTCATGATTTTCCTGTGTTTTCAGAGTTCCAGGATGAGATCTCTGGGCTCTGTCAAAAGCCTCATCTGAGCTGAGGTCCTGTGGTCTTTCCCGAGCCTTTTGTGCTACATCCTCATGGGACAGGGCTGTGACCTGCTGAGGGCAAGGCTGCTCCTGCTCTGTGGCAATCAGACACAGCCCCAGGTATTCTCACAGGAGCACTCCAGCAGTTTGCTGTGTTTGGGGCATCTCATAGCTGCTATTATTGAGAGATTTGTTTTTGAGGTATGTGAGGGAGACCCTCCCACTGAGGGTCTGGGCTCTGGCCAGGCCCTGGCTCTACCTGGTCGGAAAATTGCCGACAAACCCAGATGTTTTCTGCCTCAAAACTATATTCAAGTCTCTTGGGCTTGGCAATTTGACCCTATGCCAATAGGAGAGCTGGATCTATTTTTAAAGTGATCTTGGACACCATTCCGGGAATGGCTCTGCAGGTCCTCACTGAAATGAGGTTTGTCAGGTGCTGCAGGCTCTGGGTGATGCTGCAGTATTTAAGACATTGATAATCATCCAATTTCACAAATGTTATTAATGACATGAATTATCTGATTTATTCTTGATTACTGTCAGTTTCTTGTTTCACTGCAGCAATGTTTTGTTTTGATGTTCCCTTCATGATCATAGCAAGAGTCATGCATGTTATTTTGAAAACAAAATCAAGGGGAATTGGCTCCTAAAGAATCTCTGAATAATGCAATATTTATACTAAAAGTATTTTTAAAGGCTTTTCTGTAGGTGTCACAGTGAGGGTGGCTGTGACAAACCTCTCTGGTTCCCTGACTTCAGGCCAGGGTGGTGAAAATGAAAAGGAGCGGGTTCGATGGAGCTGCACAGAAAGAACTTTATTAAAGGGTGAGAAACAACAAACGTGGGGAAGCCATGCACAATAAGAGGGGCAGGATCCAAAGACCCCAAACAAAGGGGAAGCAACAATAGATATACTCAGGGATGGAACATTCTAGAACTGTAACCATATGGGGGAAACAAGTAAGCACCAGGGGAGCAGAACTTGTGCAATTAAACATAAAAACACCAATGGCTCACGGGGGAACTCTCAGGCTGGCCCTGAATTAAACAAATGATTCCCAGGGCTGGAAACCAATGCCTGGCTCTTTTGGGGTAAAATCCAGCTGAGTCTGAGTCCCAGCTGGGCCAAGTCCCACACATGAGGATCTCCAGGTGAGTGTGCAATGGCAAGGCCTGGCTGATCGATGGACTGAGGCAGAAGGGGTGCATGTGTTTTATCATCAGCAGCTTTAAAGGGGTCACCTGCTCACCTGATCAGGCATCGATGGCCTCCGAGCAAGCGAGGCCCAGGGAGAAGAGAGGTGACCTTGTCCCCACTCAGCCTTGGTGGCCAGGACAGGGACAGAGGCAGGACTGCCAGCCCATGGCTGTGCCTGGAGACTCAGGGAGGAAACTGAACAGAGGCCTACTGTGCTACAGTATTTACCACCCTGATGTTGTGTTCTACCACCCCTCTTCAGCTATTCCTGCTCCAGGCTTCCAGAAAGACATTCAGTGATGCCAAGGCCAACATTCCCAGCTGCTGGGCTTCCTCCTGCCAGGGCAGCACAAACCCTGAGCTCCAGCCATAGGGGCTTTAGAGCTAAGGTCATTTATTTCCATTCCCTGAGAGATATTGAACATTATCTTTGTGTTCTCCCATGCTGCAAGACCTTTTGTCAGTGACATGATTGGACTTGAGAATACAAAATTCGGGTATTGATTGACTGTAACCTGTCTTTCATGTGCCTTATCCTGTACCTAAGATATAACCAGCAATAACCTTAAAAAGATAGTAATCTCACAGGAGCAAACTGATTTAACATCAAAATACATAAGTTTTTCTTTTTAACAAAAAGAAAAGGGAATTGTTGCATATTGGTAGAAATCCTGTGAAAAAAAAGCCTTATAATATCATGGTTTAGGCCTGCTGATTGGGTTGGGTGCAGCTCACAGCTTGTCTGTTAATTCCCTTGAGAGAGAATCAGAGGAATGAGAATCAGTCTGCAGAACAATCAATTGTTGTAAAGAAAAACAGGTTCACACTCTCAAAACCAAGAAATCTGTCCCATGCAAATCAGTGAATATGTGTAAACTAACTAAATATAGAGAGGTTTAGTGCAAATGCAAAATGCCACTTACTGACCAATGAACTAAGTGTTAGAGTGTTGTGAGCCAATTAGATCTAATATGGTGCCAGCTGATAATCCAGTAAAATATGAGCTATGCAACAAAGATGAGACTTTTCTGGGTGAAGAAATGGAGTTCTGGCTGATTACGACAAATCAAGGGGGAATTTTCCTCAATTTAGTCTTGTAAAATGAAGGGAATTTCAGTTTCCTTCCTCAATTTCCCTCAATAATAGACCACTCTGGGGGTTTTTGCACGTCTTTTTCATCTGTGAAAGTGCCTTCAAATGGCAGCTCCTTCTCGATGGAACTCTTACAGTGGCACATCAAGAGGCTCCTCTCAAGGGAAGCCCTTTCAGACCAGGGACAGCCGTGTGTGCTCTCAGTTGAACCTGGAGATGATGAAAATGGGGCTCTTTCCCTCATTTCCAACATAGAGGGTTTCTCCTTCCAATTCAACATGAAAATCATGGAAACCGAGGCTCCACCAAGGGAGGCACCCAAAATGATGAAAAAGGTGTGTTTTCCTTCAACTGACACCCTTCAAATGACAGGTGAATGGGGATCCTCCCCAGTTCAAACACAATTACAGAAAAGCTTTCCCCCCTCCATTTCAGTCCCATTTTTAGGGCACTGGGGAGGGACTGGGGGCACTTCCCCCTCCTCACTGCTCACCCCTGGGGCTGCTGCCCCTCGCACAGTGCTGAGCAGTTCCCTCCCAGTTCCCTGCCAGTTTCCCTCTTCCTGGCGAGCCCCGGCAGGGATGGGGAGAGCACTGGGCAGGAGCTGGGAGCGCTGTTCCTTCCCAGGGCTCCTGATATCCCTGCCAGTGCTCCTTCCTGCTCACTCCCGCTGCTCCCACTCTCCCTCCCAGTTCCCTCCTGGCATTCCCTGTGCTCCCAGTTCCCTCCCAGTGTTCCCAGGATCTCTCCCAGTGCTGCCAGCGGCAAAGCCCTGGGGGCACAGCGTGCTCTGCTCTTGCAGAGGCGAGACTGGAGCTGTCAGGAGAGCAAACCCGGCTGGGAAAGCGTTCCCTGCACAGGAAGGTGTCTCCCCTCTCTGACCACAGACCGAGCTCAGCCTTCGCTCTTGACTCCAAACCCTTGAAGCTCCGAGCCCGACTGCCCGAAATTGGCTCGGCCCCACTGCCCAGCGCACTGCTCAGAGCTCACACGGCTGAGGGGGCAGTGCAGATTGAATAATGAACGCTGCTGGGCACGGCTTTAGCTCTGAACTACACACTGTCACACAGGAACAAGACCCTTAACGAGGATGGGTTCCTCTTGCTGGCACAAGGAGAGAAGCAGAAATCTGACAGGAATATTCTTCATCATTCTGCCCAGGCTTTGTCAAACCCTCCAGCTCCTGCACCTCAGGAAATAACAAGTGGCTTCTAAGCAGTGACTTTGATGTCAGTGAGCAGGTTATTATGGATTAATCTGGCACTGGAAAGCGGCCTTCACACCCTACTGCTCTTGGCATCACCCAAAGAGTTTGGAGGCTGCTGCCCAGGGAGCTCCTGAGTTGTATCTTCCTTGTCAATCCTATCTGCACCTTTTTTAATTGTAAAAACAGAAATAAAATGCAGGAATCATTGGCCCAGGGACTTAGGACTTGCATATCTCTTCCAAGAAAAGGGGGAAAAATGTTATCATATTTCTAGAGTCCCATATCTTCTGGGTGGTTTTCTCACACACAGCTCTTCACAGCAGTATTGTTCCTGCTCCTTCATCAGGGCTCCTCCAAGGCTGTCACTGACCAGCCAACCCAGCCCCTTTTATCCCAATTATCTTCATTAGCCACAGCTGCCACCCAATTAAGGATATCACAGCTGCAGCCCACTTAGAACAATTAGGATCAGGGCAAGGCCACTTATACAATACATAGATTTTACTAGGGCTGCTACTGTATTTACCCCTTTTCTTTTACTTACAGATATTCAAATACAATATAGATATTCAAGTACAATACATACATTTCTCCATGACTCAACGGCCATGTACAACACACACAGCTCCTTGCTCAAAGGCCATATTCTCACAGCTCTTTGACTCAAAGGCCACGTTTCCTCTATATCTCTAGGCTGTCCTAGCTTCTATTATGTCTTGTTGTTATATTTCTAGAGTCTCAGCTCTCAGGCTATCACAGATCTCGGCTGTCCTATCTTCTATCACGTCGGGGTCGCCACTGGTTGTTATCCTATTTCTAGAGTCCCATACCTTCTGAGTGGTTTTCTCACACACAGCTCTTCACAGCAGCATTGCTCCTGCATCTTCATCAGGGCTCCTCCAACCCACCTAGGTCCCTGACCTACCAACCCACCCCCCTTTTATCCCAGTTATCTTCATTGGCCACAGCTGCCACCCAAATAAGGACATCACAGCCGCAGCCCATTTAGAACAACTAGAATTGGGACAAGGCCACTTATACAATACATACATTTCACTAGGACTCCTATTATAAAAGAAGAGTGTTTCACCCAAACCACAGAGTTTAAAAGTTCATGTTATGCACATATATTTTGAAAAGGAAAAGAGGAAGAATAAAATATCAATTACTGTACCAACGGTGCTCCAGCCTATTTCTGTTCTCTTCTTTCAATTCTAGCATCTCTAAGGATACTTAATAAAAGCCCAAAACTAAAAGAACATTGAATTTCAGCTGAAGAAGAAGCAATCTGGCTGCAGGCTTGTGGCACTCCACTGCCTGGGTTCCAGTAAAGGAGCTCATCCCCTCTGCAGTTCCAAGCCAGATCCCAAAGTCCTGAGAGAGCATCAGCTTTCAGCTTTTTGAACACTGAACTGTAAGAGCCTGTAAGCTGGGGAGTGCCGTGCTCCAGGCACATCTGTGCCATTTCATCTCTCCAGCTCTCTCAGCTCAGCTCAGCTCTTTTCCTCTCCTTGCTGCCTTTGGCTCATGCATTTCTTGAGGGGCTGCCCTGCACTGAGCAGAGCATGAACTGACCATCAGACAAACAGCTTCTGGCACTGTGGCTCTGTCCTAAACGGACCATTGCCCAAAGGAATTCCAGGGCCTTAATTTCACTTAAAATGGCTTTTAAAGTAACCTGGTTTGATGCGCTCCATTTCTAAACAAGGAGAGCACAGCGCTCCTGCACTCCCTGCCAGGGTCATTCTTTGAGCCTTGCAGAAAGGCTTTAAGGAAGCACAGAGCTTGTTAAGCACAAATAACTTCATCCAAAATTCGAATCAATAGCATGGGCAGAGCCTGACTTTAAAACCTATTTTAAAACTGAATTAAAGAGCAGTTGCATTGCCAATTGAAAAGATGAGAAATGTTTCCTTAGCAGTTGTTGAGATGACAAAGTAAGGGTGAGGATGGAGCATGGAGTGGGGGAAAGAAGGGGAAAACCTTCATTTGCACAGTGGGGTTTTAACCATCATGGTCACAGCTCAAGGAATTGCAGAAACCATTCTAATCTCAAGAAAGGGAAAGCTTCCTCGGTATTTTTGATTTTAGCAAGTGCCTAGGGAAGCCGTCAGCAGCAGGAGATTTGAGTAATTTCCAGGAATCAGACATTTTATTGTGTATGACAAACACTGGCGAAGTCTAAGGGCCATTTGTGGATTTGATGAGATTATTTTGTAATTGTTCATGTATTAAGTTTTTGATGGCATTTAGTTTTTTCTCTGCTGGAGGCTCCTGACTCCCTTAGACAGGGTTGCTAGTTTTTGATGATAACTTTGGAGTGCTCGGTGCTGCTGTGGCTCTCATTAAAAACTCCCTTCTGTTTCTGTTCTGCACTGGGCCAGCGAGTCTCCCTTCTCTGCTGGGATGGGTTTGTGCCCCACGAGGGCCCGGGTGATCCTTGGCTCACCCTCAGCACTGGTGGCAGTCCCCATGAGCTCACTGTGCACACTCAGTGTGACTGTTTTGGCTCTTGGGAGAGCCCCCGTGGGCGCTGCCAGATTGTAATGGCTGGGCTGAAGCACAGCAGGAATTGCAGTGCCCTCTGTGCCCGTGCCCAGCACAGCTGTGACATTCACTGTTCCACTGCCCTGGCTCGGGCTGCCAGGGGGCTGTGGCTGCTCACTGGGGACACCTCCCACCCAAAGGCCATCAGCTGTGGGCTACAGCTCTCGGGGCTGTTCCTTGGTGCACAGCTGGCTTAGTTAAAAGCACAGGCTCTCCATGGATGTCTTGCTCAGTTACAGTCCCTGGCAATGCAGCCGTGATAGCTCTCAGTGGTTTGGGTTGAATTACGGCTGGAGTGCTGTAAGCAAGAGCTAAAGCTATCAGCTCTTTGTTACAGTGTACTGAAATAATAGTTGGGAACACTGAAAATCTAAGAATTATGTTTTTGTTTCTGCAGAGAATGAAAAAGTCCTGTCTCTGTTTTGAAGTACTAGTGACGCCTGTGGGCAGAAATTGATGACAAAAGTTTGTTTAGAGGTATGTTAATGTAGAAGTTGTTAGTTTGGATCGTGCCCCTGGGGGTAATAAGTCGGGGTTGCTCAGGAGATTTCTGGTGATTTCACAAATTGCATTTGCTCTAAGTTTGTTTGGGATGGAGCTGCCGTTCTTTGTTTTGTGTCACGGTGGCGCTGTGAGCTCTTGTTGAAGTTCCAGAGAGAGGCTTTTCTGTTACGTTAAATTTGGAGCGACAGCGATCGGTATAATGTCTCTTTTTTTGTACTGAGGGAAAGTATCAGGTAATTTTGTTTTTTTCTCTTCCTGAGAACAGTCTTTTTTTAAATGACTAAATTTTTTACAGGTAAAACATGGCTCTTTAATGGACTCTACCTGGAAAGCAGTGAGGGTCTCTCCAATACTTTTGGTTTGAGCCTCAATAACTTTTTGGAATTTATTTCCCAGCAGATCTTGGGACTTGGTAAATAGTTCTCTCAGAGCAGGAGCTTGTATGGTCACGATGTGCTGTGCAGGGCTGAGCTCACCACAAGCTGAGAGCATTCGTGGCACTGTTGGTGGCTGGGCTGGTAAAAGAACCCTTTTACATTTATTGTTTGTATCAGTAAAGGCAAGGCTTTAATTCCATGAGGATGTGCTGTTTGCTTAGGACACTGCTTTTGGACTGCTTGTGCCAAGCGATCTAAAATGTACGAGAAGGTTTAGTTGTGGCTTGTGGAATCAGAGAATTGGCATTTTCATGGGTTCTTGCAGTTATAGAGTTAAAGGTCTTTCTGGCCGCATTTCTAATATCTCCTATTCCTGTTCTAGAAAGGGATTCGGCTTGGTCCTCAGCTTTATGGTTTGTACCATCTCTAACTACTTGACTGATAATTAGTTGGGCTTTAGGACTTCTAGCAGAGCTCTCCACTGATCTGTGAAGATGCTTTTGCTGTTCCAAGTCCCACAGAATATATTGTGAGTTTGTTAAAATTACAGATGAAATGTTACAGCAGTCTGAAGGTGTGAGGTGATAAGAATCATATCTACTTCTCACCACGTTATTAAAATACTGGGAGTTTAAGCTGTTGTCTTTAAAAGCTTTCCTTAACTTCTCAATATCCCAATGTGCTGTAGGCTCCCACCGAGGATTAGCATTATTTTCCTTATGTCGAACTGGCACAGCAAGGAGTTTTCTGCATGGTGAATGAAAATCCTTATCTTGCATGAGCTTAGGTCTAATCTCATCCCAATCCGTCAGTTCCCGCTGTGTGTTCACGGGGCTGGGATGGAACGGGTTAAACTCTTCCTCTGATCCAGAGTCCGTGCCCTGCTTCATTTCCCTGTGGAGGAGTTTGCCAATCGCGGGTTTTTCTCTCGTTGCTCTCTTTGCCGCAGCCAGAGCTCGGGTTTTTGCAGCGCTGGCAGAGCAGCCTCGCTCCTTTAGCTGGGCAGAGCTGCCCTCGCTGCCGGCCGGGCAGGGCTGGAAGATGCCGGGCGGGCCGGGGATGGCAGCGGGGGCTGAGCCGGGAGAGCGGCGGGGGCTGCGGGGCAGCGCCGGGGGCAGCGCGGCTCCGCTCGGGCTTGCGGGGCCTCTGGGCAGGGCTGGGGGGAGGGAGGGCTCGGAGACACGGCTGGGGACGCGCAGGGGCTGCACACAAGAGTGGGGAAGGGGAAAGCTTTGCAATTTGTTTAAATAAGTTAATTATTACATCAGTTGTATGGAGGGAATACATTTTTGGTTCTATGGTTTTGCTTTATGGTAAAAGTATTGTACAGGTTGAGTTTAACTGGGTCTCAGAGGGAGGGTGAACACAGAAGTATTATTTATAGTTGGAAATTGCTTTTGAACTTAGGATACTAAACTTTGTAGGTTTTGTTTTGAAATATCATAAGAATTAGATTAGAATGTTAAGGCATTTATCAATGTCTTTGGGGTGCTTGGATATTTTGTGCTGGATTATGTTTTTTAAAGCTTGCTTAATGTTATGTAAGAGGAGATAATATTGGTTTCTGTTTGAGTTGAGCTAGTGAGGTCAGTGGAAGTTTTGAGTGGTTTTTGTAAACTAATTCTTTCAGATGTTGTTTCTTTGTAGTAGCAATGAACAAACAATATTTTGAGGTTTTTAACTGCTTGAAAGATAGCTGAGTTATTGTTTTCTTTAGAATGGATGTACTGTTTTGTTGGGTGTTTTAGTTTCTATAGTGACAGGGTAATTCAGAAGTCTATTAAAAGATTTTACTATATTATCAATCTCAAAAAAGAATGAAATATAAGAACCATAAGCCTCAAAGTTATCCTGATAAAAGCTATTTCCTAACTGCAATACCTTATAAATGTTTTTCAAGCTATTTTCTTTTACCACAAAATACTGCTATTACTTCTAACACCAATCACTTAGATTTTTACCCCACATAGTCCTAATCACAATGCATCTATCAGAGCTCTAAATCTCTAAAATATCTACTCTTTTTCTAAAGCATCTTTTATATATATATATATATATATATATATATATATATATACACTCTGATGTACATTTATATTTTAAAATTATTTCTAATTCAATCTCTCAACAATAAAATCCCTATTCCATAGCTTTCCTAAGTCAACAGACCTGATCTCAATATTTGCATACAGATATACAAGACCGTGTGAACTTTCTATCAATGTTTAAAGATTCTGCACAAATCCGTTCCTCGCAGCCCCGGAGCAGCCAAAGCTCGGAGCAGCGCCCGAGGGGCAGCGGGGGCGCGGCAGCGGCAGCCGGGTGTGAGCAGGGCAGGGAGAGGCGAGCTCAGGATCCCGGGCACCCGAGCAGGGGGGACAGGGCCCTGCGGCACTGAGGGGTGACACTGAGGGGCCCGTGCAGGGGCTGCTCTCACCAGCACAGGCTCAGCCCACAGCCCCCCAGCAGGAGAAGCAGCTCTGGGCTGGGTTGTGGCGGTGGCAGCGAATTCCCTTCCCCAAGCAGCAGCTCTGACCATTCTCAGACAAAGGCGAGAGAGAGAAAGAGAGAGAGAGAGAGAGAGCAGCTGAGAGACCCTTGTTCACAGTCAGGTGTCTGATGCCTGAAGAGGGATTCCTGCTCAGCACGTGTCAGCGGTTCTTCCTCCTCTTCCACAGACAGTCCAATTGTGTCACCACATTCCGACCAGTTTGTGATTTCCCGGAGCCCAGTGCGATTAGGATTTCCCATTGGAGCTCGTTGTGTCATGAGGGCAATGCACTCCCTGCAGGCAGCATCGGTGCCAGGATGGATTGCAGAGACTTTTCCTTTGCAGCCCCAGCCCAGCGCTGGCACTGGGGATGAAGAGGCACTGAGGTGACCCTGAGAGGAAGTGCAAGGCACAGGGCGCAGCTGAGGAAGGACAGCGCTGTGCTGGGCTCAGAGGTGAAGCTGGCACTGCCCAGTGTGGAGAAGGTCCTTTCTCGCCAGAACCCCCCGGCCCTCACCGCGGCCCCTCCGCCCGCAGCGAGCCCCGAGCTGGGGCAGCACCGACCGCGGGTCCCACCCGGGCTGGAGCCGCCTCCGAGCTCCGCCGCCGCCTCGCCGGGCTCCGGTGCCGCCACCGCTCCGCTCCCGGGCAGACACAGCAGGCACAGCTGCTGCTGTCACCGCATTTCTGCACAGCGGGGAAACGGGAGACGCCGCTTTGGCCCATTCAGCGTGCGGGGAAAGCGGCGAGGAGATCGCATGGATGTGCAATTAGTGTCAGGAAAGATGTTCTCAGATGTTCATGAGAATGTTGGATACAGGATGGAGTATTGTGATAAGCAATATCCTAAAATGGAATCAGTCTCTGATGAGCAAAGTTGGGATGATTTCACATGTCTTATGTGTAAAATAATACAGCTTAGTTCGAGCATAGTGCTTACTTACATAACACAAAGGTTAATGCACATGCCCAACCTGCCAGGTTATTCAGAGGACAGTGAGGAAGACAGTGAGCCTTTCTCTGAGGAGACCCCCAAAAAGCCAAAAGACCCCTCAGCAACAGACGGAGCATGCACTGTGCAGTGCAGTGACATAGATTTAAAGAACCAAAAATAGGAGGGGATTTACAGGAAAATACTGATGAATATGTGTTATCATTCAGTATATAAGTTGTGTTTGGATCCTTTTGTCCTTTGTACGTGAGGCAGGGTGAGAAAAACCCTCCCTGTACCTCGATCGATTTTGATTATGCTTTATCCAAACGACTGCCAATTGTTTTTTTTTTAATTTTTGCATCTGTTTGATTATTTTTAATTGTATTATTTTATATAAAATTGTTGCTCAATTAAAATGGGTGCTAAATTCTATTTTGTGGTTTATTAAATTAGACATATAGGGACTTCATTCATAAAAATTTGGAGCCAGAACCCAGGAACTCCGGCCCTGGGAAGGATGGCTAGCCTTGGGAAGGAGCTCCACACCAGTTTTTAGGTGTTCCCAAGGCCAGACCCGACTCCCTTGGAGAAGGAGTTCCAATTTTGATAAAGCATAAGCAAAGGAATCTAGCAGTAGTAAGCACACAAAGGGGCTGCCTTAAGAGTGCCAGCTAAAGTTGAGAGCACCCATAAAACTTCTGTGTGCACAAAAATCCCCATGAGAAATGGAAGCTGTGAGTATCCCAAGGTGGGCCGAAGGCAGTTGTGTGCTTGCATTTGTGTTTGTGTGTATGTGTGGGGTGCTTATGACGTGACCTCACACTCCGAGGGCCGCGGTAGTCACAGTCCTGCAGGGGCATCAGCCACCTAAGGAGAGGTGTTTGTGTGTTTGTGTGAGAGTTTGAGACTGACCTAGTCACAGAGCAGGTGGGGACCGGTGTTTGTGTGTTTGTGTGTTTGAGATGTGACCTCATCACACAGCAGGTGAGTACTTCCCTTTGTGTGTTTGTGTGAGTGTTTGAGATGTGACCTAGTCACGAAGCAGGTGGGCACCTGCATTTTTAAGTTTGTGTGGTTGAGATGTGACCTCATCACAGAGCGAGTGGGGACCTGTATTTGTGTGTCTGTGTGAGTGTTTGAGATGTGACCTCATCACAGAGCGAGTGGGCACCGCCGAGGGTCGCGGTTCCGCAGTCCTGGCCAAGGAAGGAAGGGACAGTTTTGTTGTGTTAAGGGTTTTGACCAGGCTTTGTAATTCCTGTGAGAAGGGGGTGAGCAGATGAGCTGACCCAGCTGTGCCGTGCATGTATAAAGGGTGGGTGAGTGTGGTTTAATTTTAGCAATAGTAATAAGAAAAGGGCTTAGTAAGTGAGAAAGGAGGATTGTGGAGGCTGAAGCCAGAAAGAGCGAGAGGCAGGAGCTTGTCGGGGTGAGTGGAATCAGGCAGGAGCAAGTGGCTGACAAGAGATGAGCAAGTATTAGAGCGGATTAAACCACGAGTGAAAAGAGTGAGTGAGGATTTCCCAGGTGCCTGGAGCTCCTGGTTATTTACCTGCCAGAAACGAGGGCAGGAGAGGTGGCATCTTGTACCTGGGAGCGAGTGCTCAGGAGGGAGGCTCACAGGGTTAGTCAGAAACAAGGGGATTTCCGAACAGTGTGGGGAGAAATTCTCTGGGACAGTCCCTTGGGGATGGTAGTGAATTTTAACTGTTGCAACATTTTTAAGAGGTTTGCATTAGCTTTCAGAAATGAACCCCAATACTAGATCTTGGGGAGACGTGATGAGCATATTAGATGACTTGGGAAATTTAGAGGAAGAGCTTCAGAAAATTGTAGAAAAAGTGCAGGAACTGTTTGTGTGCAAAGATTCTATGTGTATGAGTGCAGGGTGTGGAGGTTCAGGGACATCACACCATAACCAAAATGATCCAGGGAAGCCAAATTCATTATCCCTAAAAAGACTCTATTTATAATAAATCTCTACTGTCCATGTCTCTCTAGCTAATACATGATTGGTTAATCCTAGCTGTCTACGCATCTAAATTTGAATGCTGATTGGATCATCTAATTTTTCACACATCTTGCTGTGGTCATCTGGCCCACCCATGATTTACTTTTTTCTTACTTTGCCAAACTTGCTGACAAACTTGCTGAGCCCTGATGACTCTTCTTTTTTTATCTTTTTCAAGAATATACCAACCCCATTTCTGAATATGTCCATTATTCATTGTTTGTGAACGCGTCCATTGTCCATGAGTACAAGCAGGCTGGATTGTGCATTGGCTGAAATGGCCACTGTCTAGCAAGAACTCCTCAATCTGCAAAAAACTCTCAACATATGAGGGTCAAGCATAGGGGAAGGGAAAGGAGTAGAGGGAGAGAAGGTTTTAAAACAATGAGGAAAATGCAGAAGGGTTCACAAAAGCATTGAGACATCAGGGTAATCTAAATTCTACCCCTAATGACCTGAGACTCACCTGTTTCTATTGCCATGAGAAGGAACACCTGTGGAAATTTTGCAGGAAAAGGAAGCAGGATACAAAGAGGTTTCAGGTGGAGTAGGGGTTTCAGGGGCTCTATTTAATGAGGACTGAAACACCACAAGAGCCCTGGATAAAATGAAGAATTGGTCCTCACAAGGACAAGCACTTTGTGATCATTTTTTTTAACTGTTATGGGTATATAGGAATATTTGAAATCAGAAAACAAATTACTCAGGGATGTTTCACATATTAAAAAGTGAACAAAAAGGTGTGGAGGACTCATCCCTGTGGGGGCTGCTATATAGTATACAGGCCATTGAAAAGGATCCAGGTTGATTTTACCAATTACCCAGAGTGGGCAGGTGGAAATATCTATTAATTGACTCAGTGGGTAAAAGCATTCCCTGCAGCTCGGGCTACAGCTCAAGCAGTGGCCAAAATTTTGTTGAAGCATATTATTCCAAGATTTGGATTAGAATTTGAAATTATAAAACCAAATAATTTGGGGCAAAAGGTTTTATAGTAATGAATGTATGTTTTATGTAGTTTGGCCAAACTGAGTGTGTGTTTGATGAGTGATTTGTTTTGTTTGTCAAAGTAATTGTGTTACAGCAAAGAGAAAATATGCAATGTATACCAAAGGCTGGCTAAAAAGTGTCATTTATGTCAACCAGAATTTTTCTTTACACAAGCCACTAATTGTAATCTTGTAACTACTTGCTTACACTTGTTACTTGAATGTGACTATTGTAAGGAGAAGTTGTATAAACATTGCCACAGGGGTTATCCACCATCAGGGTTGTGTCTGGAGCGTAAACACACTGATAAGTCATACAGTAGTGAGCGCAGTTGGAAATACAGCTTGACTACAGATGAAAAACTTGGTAATTTTGTAAATGAAATTTTAACCTTTGCTCAAACACCAGCTTGCCATCAATTCTGGAATTATTGGGTTGAGTAATCCCACTGTGTTTGGAGGCCAAACAACATCACAAAGAACGAATTCAGCATCTCCTGAGACACTGGGATAAGGGACTAATGCCAGCAGCAGAGGTCCAGAAAGAAACAGAGCACTGGACGTGTGCTGGGCATGGCCTAGGCTGTGCCCCGTGGGCTTGTATTGTCTGTGCAGTTTAACTCGTGGGGGAAGGGAACCAAAATAAGAACAAGGGAAAAATCAACTGCTTTGTTTAACCTGCTTAAATCACTTATGTGACCAGCTTACAATAGCATGACTTTACAGTGATTTTATAGGAACACCTTTAAGTAATAGAGATAGAACCTTTCATGCAGCTGTTCAATGAAGAGAAGACAGAGACCAACGAATTTTAACTGTAACAGCCTATGAACAGGCAAGAGAGCAAGTGTGCCATTGTGGAACAGATTCTTTTGTTATCACTGACAGCTGTTGGGGGAAGGAAATTTATGAGTTGCACCATAGATTCATTCTCACTACAGATGGGCCTTGCAGGTGTGTTTACTGGTGGAAGAGATTATTTAGTAATTATCCCCAATGTCACAGTAAGTGACATCCCCAAAAGCAACCAGTAAGTTGGATCTTGTAACAATATTTTTTTATTGCTTAACTAAATTGATTTAGTATTTGTTTTATAGAAAAGAGTGTTAAAACATTTCCTGTGGTTGGCACATCTCTGAAGCCCCTTTTATTTAATAAAAAAAGAACTGTCAATTAACCCAGGGAAAGCGATAGGACAGTGCCTCCAGACTGTAAGGATCCTGTGCCATCATCCTTGCACCCAGGTGGGCTACACAGAAATAGTATCCTGTGCTATAATCATTGTATTGAGGGGTGCACACAGCAATAGTATCCTGTGCTATAATCACTGTACTGAGGGGTGCACACAGAAATAGTATCCTGTGCTATAGTCCCTGTATCCAAGGTTTAAGAGCGGAGATTGGCTCAGCAGAAATGGTACCAGCAATGAGGTTCCAGGACAGAGATTGTGATACCCAGAAGACAATCTCAGCCCTTGGCTGCAGCCCAAGGGGCTGTGAGAGAGGTGGAGAGTCCAGACTCCTGAGGTACCTGCTCCTGACATGGATCCTGGTACCCTGTGCATCTGCAACCCCTGCAATAAATGCTGCCAACTCCTGTGGGACAGCCACAATTCAATGACTGTTTTTGCAGTTCATCACTCTGTGGATGCTGAATGTTACAACCAGACAAGTTTACAAACTTGGCACAGAAATGGCTGAGCCTATTGGGGGGGAGTTAATCTAGGATTGGGCCAATGGACGCCCAGACTGCCCCACAGAGGGAGAATTCCTTTGTTTCCCAAAAAGAGAAGAGTGGGGAAATTCAGACCAAAAACAGCAAGGTAAGAATAAAGGGAAAAATCCAAGGGTGTGGTATAACCAATGAAGGCAGCAAAATAGTGACTGGGATTTGCCAACTTCAGGTAGAAATCTTTTTGTAGACTTAATGCAAAAATCACAACTGAGTTGGATTTACCAAGGTTGGATATATGGGTGAACTCAAACAGCTGAAAGATGGCCATGGAGGGGTGAAGGTCTAGGTCCAGAACACTTGTAAAAAGGGAAATAAACTCAAATTTCTGAGAAAATAAAATGGCCTGGAGGGTGGACTTTAAGTCACCAGGTAATTGGAGCAGTTTGTGTAACTTGAGAAGGAAAGAACTATACCAAAGAGGTGGGACATACCCCCTGTGAATCTACCTTAATTGTAAATTCAGATAATAGAACTATGACCTGGTGGCCAAACAAAACCAATGGGTATTGGAGAAAAACAAAGAGAAACGATTGCAAGTGGGACAGTCAAATTAATCTGTCCTGGTTTAATAGTTCTGCAGCTGGCCCTTACCATTCCATAGAAAATACAGATCCCTATTGGAATCAACCAGACAATATAAGTAGAAAATGGAAGGCCCCTGATGGGCTATATTGGATTTGTGGACAGTGAGTGTACAGTCAGTTACCCCAGAGATGGAAAGGGACCTGTAGGTTAGGAGTTATCCAACCCTCCTCCTGCACCCTGCCCTGGTCCAAGGGAAATCCACCGGAGAAAGCCCCACTTGATAAAGCCATGGGCAATAACATGGCAAACCTAAACCTTTTGAATAGGGGCAGCTATAAATGCAGTGAAAATGGATGGCATGCAGAAAGGATCATAAACATTTATGATCCAGCTGTTTGGGTTCAAAACAGATCTGGGGAATAGAGAACTCCAAACGATACATTAAATTGCTTGATGAGAGTGCAAAAGATAACTGAGGTCAGTTTGAACAAAACAGCTACCCAACAAAGCATGCACCTGCTAGTAACAATCTATCAGAGCAGATTTGCCTTGGACTATCGAATGGCTGAAAAAGGAGGAGTTTGTGAAAAACATAACACATCTAAATGCTATCTAAAAATAAATGGCAATGGAAAAGCGTTGATCAAAAGAAGCAAATTGTACCTGTTAAAAATTGGAACCCCTCTAGGGGGAAATCTGGTGGTTTATACTAGCTGGACTCATTATTTGAATTGTTGCCTAGACCAGTTTTTATCTCCTGTGATATGTAAGTGAAAATACCACATATTAAGTTTAATCAAAAAGAGAAATGAGGGAATGTGAAAACCTGGATTTTTGGGGATGTAGAAGATACTGAAATTCAGTCTTTTAATAGAAAGCATGAATCAATATGATCAAAACTGATAATGGGAGAAATTCTGCTAAATGGATATGATTCATGCTAACAATTGTAACTATATCAGTATTTCAGAGAATATTTTTAAAATAGTAATAGAGGAAAAGGATATGTAATTAGTGTCATGAAACAGATGTTCTCAGACGTTCATGAGAAAGTAGGATACAGGATGGAGTATTGAGATTAACAATATCCTGTAACAGAATTGGTCTTGGGATGAGCAAAGTTGGGATAATTCCAAGTGTGGAATCTGAAATACCAGTCTTAGCTATGAAATAATAAGGCTTAGTTGGAACATAATGCTGACTGATATAGCACAAAGCTTAATGCACATGCCCAACCTGTCAGGTTATTCAGAGGGCAGTGAGGAAGACAGTGAGCCTTCATCTGAAGAGACACCTGAAAGGCCAAAAGACCCCTCAGCAACAGGCAGAGCATGCATTGTGCAGTGCAGTGACACAGATTTCAATAATCAAAAACAGGAGGGGATTTACAGGAAATTACAAGTACGTGTTAGCATACAGTATATAAGTTGTGTTTGGATCCTTTTGCCTTTTGTACGTGAGGCAGGGTGAGAAAAACCCTCCCCGTACCCTGAGTGATTGGTTTTGCTTATGCTTTATCCAAACCACTGCCAAACTATTTTATATCTGCTTGAATTTATTTGATTGTATTATTTTATATAAAATTGCTGCTCAATTAAAATTGGTGCTAAATTCTAATTTTGTGGTTTATTAAATTAGACATGTAGGGACCTCATTCATAACAGTGTAGTCACTTTTGTTTTATTCTCTGTGAGAGGACACAAAGTTGGCAAAGCTTTGGTTAGATTCTACTCCTCCCTCCTCTCCCAGAAAAAGCCAAGTCTTACAGTGCCCTGTGTAGTGGTTTTGGTGCTGATCAATCACTCGTGCACTCATTGCCTGCTGTGAGATAGGGTTAGGACAAAGTTAAAGCAGGTTTAAAACTTTAAAAGGGTATAAAGAAACTTTTATTAATAGCCAGTAAAAGAAAACAAGTAGCAAGAATTAAAGCAAACCTTTTAGAACACTTCTAAAATTTTTCCTTCCACAACTTTTTCTTTTACACTGACAATGTAAAGAAACAAAACCAATAATTTCGACTTAGTTTACTACCTCTAAAATAGTCTTTCTTCAGTTCATTTAGGGGGAGAAGTCCCTCTTGTTAATGTTATGGAGACATCTCCATGAGAGGAAAGAGTTTTCTCCTGGTTCCTAATTTGGTCACAAATCCCAGCTGCCCGGGAGAAATTTATCATGAAGCTTCTGTCATTTTCTACATCCTTCCTACAGATCACTGGGCTCTCTCAGGGTGCAGAAGTCACTTTTCCTTTAGGATGGATGGCCTGAAGGCTGCAGGTTAGGGCTGCTTCAGAAATCCCTTTGGCTTGGAAGGATCCTTCTACCTGAGAGCTGAATGGGCTGTGCCAACCCCAGAGCGAGAGGGACTCACGGCAACAGAATTAAAGGCTGGTGAGAGAACCCAAAGAATAGACTGTAACATGCAGAGCAGGCGAGAGAGAACCAAAGACTGAACATGTCTGAAAAGTGGAGTCAAGCTTCCACCAGCTTGAAGGTTGTTTAACTAACACTTTGGGCAGGGAGTTTGAACTTTATCATTTATTGATGTAGTTGTTCTGTTTTAATAGATGAGAATCACAAGCATTTTTTGAGGGGAAGTACACAGGGAACCATCAGAGGTGTTGGGGCAGTTTCCTTAAGGACCAACAAGTAGAGTGAAACAAGAAATAGAGGGCAAGACCAGGTTGGCCCCTGTGTTCACCACCGAGAAGATTCCATAGCCCTGCTGTGGGCAGCAATCCCATAGGCATGGCAAGGTGGGGGCAAGAAAGGCACCCCAGACCTCTGTCATTGCTCAGCTGTCTTTTAATACAACAGGGAGGAGAAGGCAAGAGTGAGCTGGCCTCTGTACTCCCCACTAAGATCCACCTGCTGTGAGTAGCAACCCCATGGGCATGGTAGATGGGGGTAAAAAAGCCACACCAGACCTCAGTGATCCCATTTTGTCCATTCCAAGTAAGTGTGGCAAAGAAAAGCTGAGATTTTTTTCCTTCTGTTTCCACTCTCCTTGCCCACATCAACAAATGCTAGTGTAAGTCATTTTTTTTTTTTTCTTCTGAAGAGTTGATTATCTGGATTGAAAATGATAGTTAATTGTTTGAGCCAAAAGCACATAGGAATGGAAAAGTGTGGTTTGTTATAGATGAATGATGTGATAGTTGGCTCTCACAATTGAGAGACAGATATTATGTGTATGTGAGGATAAGTTTTGTAGATGATTAGTGCTGCTACTGCAATATGTCCCCCCCTATTCCCCTTTCCCTCCCCCTTGCAGCAGCCTCAGTTCCCAGGGCATTTGGGGAGGGCCGGCTCATTGCCAGGAGGGGCCACAGGACAACACCTGAGCTCCAGTCAAGGTGTGAGGAAGTGATCTCCACCTGTGGAGGGCAGAGAAGGAGCTGACTGACAAAACTTTGGGAGGGGCTGAGGGTATGAAAGGCAGAGCATCCATTTTGTAAACAAGCCCGTGGCTGACAGTCACAGAGACATCCAATGCTGTAATTTTTCCTTATTCAGTCTGATGGTGTATTTTTTTGTTAAGGTTTAATGAACATTTAAAATTTTAAAGGTAAGGGTCCTTTCTCACATCTTCCAAGGACAGTCCAAAATTCTCACCTTCAGGCTGGTTCGTGATGATTTCCAGGAGCCCAGGGTGATTTGGATTTCCCAATCCAAATTGCTTTTTGTAGAATGTAATGAATAACAAATGTAGGTATTGGCTTTTGCATCCATATACTGATTTGTTGTTTGCAAGTTATTATTGATGTCAAAAATCCCGATACAGTACAAACTGCAATTCCTGCTTCAGATGTAATATAATCTGTCAGTTTATCTATGCACCCTAGAGCTTTTATAAAGAGAGGTGTAACAGACACAATCTTAGATCAGAGCATAATAGAGACTGGGATATCTTGGAATGATTGTTTCATGTAACTAACTCAGAAAATGGTGTCAAATAATGAAGTGATTTCCCGCATTCAAGGACTTTCTTATCAGAAAGACAAGATAAAAGAAACAAGAGCATGGGGAAAAAAAGACTTTATCAAACCTCATTTTCAGGGACTGAAAATACAAAAAGATAGAATCACAAGAAATGATGCAATATAACAGCTTAAGGTACAAGATGGCCTGAAAAAGTTAAAAAAACCTAAACCAGCAGGAAAATTCAAAGTTATGGTGCAATTCTTAAAACCGGTTAAAAAATTTACATATATATATATAACTTCATAATTTATTTTAGATTATAAATCTTAAATATTAGAGCTACATGCACTCCTATAAATGTACATATAGCTCTATATAGGTAACAGCATATAGAAAGTGTAGGTTGAGTTAACCCTGTGCAAGCAGACAAGCACCCCAGGGCAGGACTTAAACCCATAATAAACTTTTATAAAAAGTGTAAATGGTGAGCCGTATTTCCCACATATAATGGGGGCAATGCACTCACTGCAGGCAGCATCGGTGGCAGGATGGATTGCAGAGACTTTTCCTTTGCAGCCCCAGCCCAGCGCTGGCACTGGGGATGAAGAGGCACTGAGGTGACCCTGAGAGGAAGTGCAAGGCACAGGGCGCAGCTGAGGAAGGACAGCGCTGTGCTGGGCTCAGAGGTGAAGCTGGCACTGCCCAGCGTGGAGAAGGTCCTTTGTGCAGCCCCTGTTACAGGCGAGCTTGGGCCTTGCTGCAGACATACGGCCGCTCATGGGAGCAGTTCCCACTCTTGAATCTCCTGTCAGCCAGGTACACACAGTCGGAACTGCCGAGGACGGGAACCCTGCAGGGAGGAGCAGAGGCAGCGCTGGCTGCCAGGGGAAGCCCTTGTGCCCCTGTGCCCCCAGGCCCTGCCCGGCTCCCCGGCACTCACCGGGAGCTGTAGCTGCTGCCGTCCCCCCAGTGCAGGCGCTCGCCCCGTCTGCGCAGCCCGAGCCAGAAATCGCCGTTCCCGCGGAGGCGGAAGAGCAAATCCTGCCCAGGAGAGAGGAGTGGGAGCTGCCCCGGCCCCGCGGGGGGACACGTGCCCGGGGCTGCCCCCGCACGCCGGGGCTCCTTCCCTGCAAGGCCCCGGCCCAGGGCTGCAGCCCCGGCCCTGCGAGCACCGAGCCCGGCCCAGGAGCGCCCCCAGGCTGCCCTCAGCCACCCCACAGCGCCCGCAGCCCCTCACTCACCATGGCCTCCTCATCCTGGGCAATGGCCAGGGAGGCATTGAGCTCGGAGCACCGTTCCTGACCCTGCTCCCACGTGCTGTAATCCCGTGACAAGTAGTAGCAGACCCCCTTGTACCCAACCCAGCCATGGGGACAGCCCAGAACCAACAGCGGCGTCGCAGGTGTGACTGGAACCTGTGGTGCTGCAGGGGGAAGAGGAGAAGGTTTTGAGGATTCCCCTGTGCAGGGAGCAGGGAGCCCGCTCTGCCCCGAGGGGCTGGGCCCACGCTGCTGCCCCTCCCTTACCTGGCTGCACTGCCAAGGCCGCCCCCAAAGCCAGCACCAGCACCAGGAGCAGCAGAATCAGCACCGCCGTGCCCACGGGATGGCGCCTGAACCGTTCACCTGGAGCAGGAAAGAGCTGCTGGCTGCCAGAAGCAGAGCCGGCCCTGCAATCTGCTCAGCCCACGGCCAGGGAGCAGAGCAGGGAGCCCTGAGGCAGTGTGGGCCTCCCTCAGCTGGCAGCCAGAGAGCCAAGAGCCTGGCCACAGGCAGGGACACAGCTGTGGGCACAGGCAGGGACACAGCTGTGGGCACAGGCTGCAGCAGGAGAACTGCACAGCCTTGGGGGCAGCTGGGGCTCTTGCTTCCAGCCACGGATGGGGCCCAGCAGAGCACGAGGCCTCTTCCAGACATCGGGAAACAGCCACACACCTGCCAGCCCTGGCCTTGGGAGGGGACACGGGCCCCTGCCTAGAGGGCACAGAGGTGGCTCTGTACTCACCCAGGAATCTTGAGAGTTTCCTTTTGCATTCATTGCCCGTTGCTGCTGCTGTGCCCTGGGGAGCCAGGGGCTCCCTCACGCTCCCATCCCTGGTGCAGAATCCATTCTCCACATCTGCACTCACTGCACGCTCACAAGTGGCATCCCCCTGCTTATGCCAAGAGGCTTCTTGGGCCCCAGACAAGTGTGGAACCGCAACTCCTGATCCGTCCTGGAGATGCTGGGGATCGTTTGACGCAGCAGGAATGGAGCAGAGTTCACTCTCCTCCACCTCACAGCCAGAATCGCTGTTTGCAGTAGAAACACTCCTTTGCTTCATCAACATCAGGAGTGCTTCTGACAGATCCTTTGGGAGCTCGGCCTCGGGAACAGCTTTGCAGCCGCGCTGATGGCACCCTGAAAGGGACACGGTGAGAGGTCGCTGCTGGCGCAGCAAGGAAAGCCGCTCTGGGGTAGCCGCGCAGTGAAGCAGCGCACGGAAATGCTCGCACGGAAAGCAGCCAATCGCGGCACGGAGCTGGAGCCGATGTAAGCGGTACCGGCCTGTCGGCGTTGGAGCAGTGCTGCCGGAAAGCTACAGGTCGCTGTCAGTTCTGTGGTTTTTTTTTCGAAACCCTGAGGTTGGGCGAGGGAGTTCGCGCAACTGAGTTGTTTTGTCGACCGAGGACTGCACAGTGCATGTTGTTACCGTGCAGGACAGGCTGGGAGGGAGCCTTGTCGAGCTTCCTGGCGTTTTGCCCGAGCCCATGAGTCACAGGGCGTCTGTGAGGCTGCCAGGGTACAGACTTTGTTAGAATTGTTGCAGTGGAGATGGGCTGGGGGAAGATGTGCTGGTTGGAGTCCTCCTGGGGCCTGGTGATTATGACATTGTAGCGTTCTTGATATTTGGTGATATCAGGAGGAGCATCAATAAAGTTTTTACATTAAACTTCCTGAGGGCAGGCTTTGGCCTATTCAGGAGACTTATTCTGAGAGTTCCTTGGGAAGCAGCCCTTGAAAACAAAGGACTCCAGGTAAGGTGGGGATGCTTCAAAGCAGAGATGAGGGCACAGGAACTGACTGTCCCTGTGTGCCCAAAGAGGAGTCGACAAGGCAAACATCCAGCCTGGATGTTCAGCAATGTTTTGCAGGAACTTAGGAATTAACGGAGGACGTATCAGCATTGGAAGGAGGGCCAGGTTTCTCAGGAAGTGTTTAAGAGGGTTGCCAGGGTATGTAGGGAAAAAATGAGGGAGGCCAAAGCTCAGTTTGAACTTAATGTGGCAACTTCTGTAAAGGATAATAAAAATGTTTTTACATATATATTAATGATAAAAGGAAGGGTAAGACCAGGTTTTGTTCTCTTTTGGATGCAGGAGGGAACTCAGTTACTGCAGATGAGGAGAAGGCAGAGGTGCTCATTGCCTTCTTTGCCTCAGCCTTTAGTAGGAACACAGCTTGTCCTCAGGACAAGTGTCCTCCTGGGCTGGTGGATGGTTCCAGGGAGCAGAATGGGCCCCCTGTTATCCAGGAGGAGGCAGCCAGAGAACTGCTGAGCTGCTTGCATGTTCATAAATCTGTGGGACCAGAGGGGATCCATCCCAGGGGGATGAGGGAGCTGGCAGGTGAGCTTGGGACGCTGCTCTCCATCATTTACCACCAGCCCTGGCTCACTGGGGAGGTTCCAGATGGCTGGAAGCTGGCCAGTGTGACACCCATCCACAGCAAGGGTGGGAAGGAGGATCCTGGCAATTCCAGGCCAGTTAGCCTGGCCTCAGTGCCCAGTAAGGTCACGGAGCAGTTCACATTGATTGCAGCAGGCAGCACTTCCAGGATGGCCAGGGTGTCAGAGCAGCCAGCAGGGGTTTAGGAGGGCTGGGGCGTGTGTGACCAAGCTGGTCTCCTTCCATGAGCAGGTGACCCTGCTGGAGGGTGCAGGAAAGGCTGTGCATGTGTCTGTCTGGGCTCCAGCAAGGCCTTTGGCAGTGTCTGCCACAGCTCCCTCCTGGAAAAGCTGCAGCCCAGGGCTGGCACAGGAGCACTCTGTGCTGGGCTCAGCCCTGGCTGGATGGGCCCGAGAGTGGTGCTGAGGGTGCTGCATCCAGCTGGGGCCAGGCACCAGGGGTGTCCCTCAGGGCTCTGGGCTGGGGCCAGCTCTGTTCAGTGTTTGCACTGACCCCATGGATGAGGGCATTGAGGCTTTCCTTAGTGAATCTGCAGAGGACTCTGAGCTGGGAGCTGTGTCCATCTGTGGGAAGGCAGGAGGGCTCTGCAGAGAGACCTGGAACTGTTGGATGGATGGGCAGAGTCCAAGGAGATGAAGTTTAATAAATCCAAGTGCCCAGTGCTGCATTTTGGCCACAACAACCCCTGCCATGCTCTGGGCTGGGGACGGTGTGGCTGGGCAGTGCCCAGGCTGAAAGGGACCTGGGGGTGCTGGTGACAGCCGGCTGAACGTGAGCCAGCAGTGTGTCCTGGTGGCCAGGAAGGCCAAGGGCTCCTGGCCTGGATCAGGAATGGTGTGGCCAGCAGGAGCAGGGAGGTCACTGTGCCTCTGTGCCTGGCCTTGGTGAAGCCACACCTGCAGTGCTGTGTCCAGCTCTGGCCCCTCAGCTTGGGAAGGACGTTGAGACGCTGGAGCGCGTCCAGAGGAGGCAACAAGGCTGGAGAGGGGCTGGGAACACAAACCCTGTGAGGAACCCCTGAGGGAGCTGGGGGTGCTCAGCCTGGAGAAAAGGAGACTCAGGGGTGCCCCCATCACTCTCTACAGCTCCTGAAAGGTGGCTCTGCTCAGGTGGGGTTGGGCTCTTTCTCCAGGCAGCATTGACAGAACCAGAGGACACAGCCTTAATCTGCACCACGGGAAATATAGGTTGGATATTAGGAAGAAGGTTTTTTCACATAAAGAGTGGTAAAGTCCTGGAATGGTCTCCCTGGAGAGGTGTTGGAGTCACCATCCCTGGATGTGTTCAAAAACAGCCTGGATGTGGCACTGGGTGCCAGGGTTTAGTTGAGCTGTTGGGGCTGGGTTGGACTCGATGAACTTGGAGGTCTCGTCCAACCCAGCCCAGAGATTCTGTGATTGTGTGAGCGCGGGCAGCCGCTCCCTCGGCTGCGATCCCAGCGCAGGGGGCACACGGGGGAAGCCGGCACCAGGAACTCGGCTGGACCCCCCGGCCCTCACCGCGGCCCCCTCGGCCCGCAGCGAGCCCCGAGCTGGGGCAGCACCGACCGCGGTCCCACCGGGGCTGGAGCCGCCTCCGAGCTCCGGGTGCCGCCGCTCCGGTGCCGGCCAGACACAGCGGGCACAGCCGCTGCTGCCGCAGTTTTAAGCCGGTGTCGGTGTGGGAGGGATTTTGGCTGGGTTTGATCAATCAGCGTGCGGCGAATCAGCGAGGGGCGGGGAGGAGGGGAGAGGCCACGTCGGGTCACCTCTGTCCCTTTCCCGTAAATCCCGCGTTGTAAAAGCGGCGCACCTGCGTGGGAGGAGGAGTTTCTGGGGCTGTCAACAGTGAATTACGGCAGAGATTCTTGGCGTGGGCAAACCAAGGATAAGCCAAGGGTAAACTCTCTCTTGTCGCCAGTTCAAAGGATTAAATCAAGGGGAGAACAGGGGTTCCCTCTCGATTTAGATCCCTAAATCATGGATAAGGAGGGTCTCCTCTCAGTTTAATCCCGAATAAAACGTGAATTGGGGGCTTCTCCTCAATTTAGTCTCCTAAAAATAGGAGAAATGCAGTTTCCCTTCTCAATTTCCCTCAACAAAACATTCTGGGGGCTTTAGGACATCATCTTCCTCTGTGAAGGTCCCTTCAAATGGAGGGTGCCCTTCGATGGAACACTTACCGTGGCACATAAAGATGTTCCTCTCAAGGGAAGCCCTTTCAGACCAGGGACAGCCGTGTGTGCTCTCACTTTGAACCTGGAGATGATGTAAATGGGGCTCTTTCCCTCAATTCAAACAGCAAAATAAAAGTTTTCTCCTTCTATTTAAGAATGAAAATTACGGAAAACTGTGATTGCCCGCCAAGAAAGGCACCCAAAATTATGAAAAAGGCGTGTTCTCCCTTAATTGGGACCCTTCAAATCATAGGTGAATGGGGATCCCCCCAGTTCAAACACAATTACAGAAAAGCTTTCCCCCCTCCATTTCAATCCCATTTTTGGGGGCACTGGAGAGGGACTGGGGGCACTTCCCCCTCCTCACTGCTCACCCCTGGGGCTGCTGCCCCTCGCACAGTGCTGAGCAGTTCCCTCCCAGTTCCCTGCCAGTTTCCCTCTTGCTGGCGAGCCCCGGCAGGGATGGGGAGAGCACTGGGCAGGAGCTGCGAGCGCTGTTCCTTCCCAGGGCTCCTGATATCCCTGCCAGTGCTCCTTCCTGCTCACTCTCGCTGCTCCCACTCTCCCTCCCAGTTCCCTCCTGGCATTCCCTGTGCTCCCAGTTCCCTCCCAGTGTTCCCAGGATCTCTCCCAGTGCTGCCAGCGGCAAAGCCCTGGGGGCACAGCGTGCTCTGCTCTTGGAGAGGCGAGACTGGAGCTGCCAGGAGAGCAAACCCGGCTGGAAGGAGCCCGGGGCGGTGGCGCCCGGCAGGGCTGGCCCGGGAGCGCCCGGGGGCTGCGGAGATTTCCCTGCAGGGCCGGCCTGGAGCCCACGGGCACAGGGGGAGCGCGCAGGGAGCTCGGTGCTGCTCGGGCTGCTGTGACAGGGGTGCAAGTGTTTAATTTGCTTCTGTTTTACGAGAAGAAGGCAAAGCTTCTTCTTTCTTTCTTTCTTCCCCCGTCCCCTTTGTGTTTCTTCTTCCTTTCTTCCTCCCCTTTCCTTTCCTTTCCTTTCCTTTCCTTTCCTTTCCTTTCCTTTCCTTTCCTTTCCTTTCCTTTCCTTTCCTTTCCTTTCCTTTCCTTTCCTTTCCTTTCCTTTCCTTTCCTTTCCTTTCCTTTCCTTTCCTTTCCTTTCCTTTCCTTTCCTTTCCTTTCCTTTCCTTTCCTTTCCTTTCCTTTCCTTTCCTTTCCTTTCCTTTCCTTTCCATCTACCTTTATCTTTCTGTCTTTCCTGACCATTAGTCACTCAGCACAGCAGCTACAGGATACAGAGTCTGTGGTTGGGGCAATAACACACGGAAAGAAGCAAGTATCCAAGTCTGCAAAGAGAACAGCCGCAGTTACAAAAATAGCAAACACTCACTGAGTGTGTGCTCTGTTTTTCCCCTCTCTTTTACCATTTCCTGCCTGCATGTCTCTTTCTCTGTGGTTGCTGATGTTGTGCTGGAGCAATGTGAGAGCTGCCCCTCAGCATTCAGAGGCAGCTATTCCGTGGCTGTTCAGCTGTACAGCGCTGTTACTCCAGTGTGAGCCCACGCTGCCCTTTCCCTGCCCCTGCAGCAGCCCCAGCAGTCGGGGCACTGCGGGAAGGGCAGGCTGGGCACGGAGAGGCGCGGCTGGCACCGCCTGCCCTCCCGGCAAGGTGCACGAAAGCATCTTCACCGAGGGACAGCGAGCACGGCTGTCAGCACTGACAGACCTTGGGAGGGCCGGGGCTGCCTGTGCAGCACCGAGGGCACCAAAGGGACAGCAGCCACTTCTGTCACCGAGCTGCCAGGCTGCAAACCGCGGGGGATGCAGGGCTGGGCTCCCAGCGCTGTGGTTTTTCCTTATTCGGTCCTTTGTTGTAATTTTTGTCTAGGTCTAATTAATATTTTTAAAATGTTAAAAGAGAGGGTCGTTTCTCACACTGATTTCCAATCTGCTCTTGTACTACACACTGTCAGTAGTACTGAAGGTTGTTACTGTGAGAGGACAGAGTTGGCAAAGCTTTGCGAAGCTTCTGCTCCTCCTTCCTCCCCTTGAAAAAGCCGAGTCCCTCGATGCTATGTAACCTCTGTTACTGTCTCAGGAAATTTAGTTTGTGTGGCTCATCCAGAAATATGACTGAGAAAATACCTGAGATACACTGTTAATTTCTTTAAGACTTTTCCTGAAATCGTTGGTTTCCAGTTGATTTTGATGCTGAAACCATTCATTGTAGCTGCTCTGCACACAAACAAACCTTTACACATGTTTATTCTTACTGTCAGTATAACAGAATTTTCAGTAATTTCTGCACTTTGCAATAGTAGTCCTAGGATTTCGCGCATCAGTAATTGTTGTGGTTTGCAATAGGAGGAATATTTCTGTTGAACCTGTGAGAAGCTGGACACGGCTCTGTGAAACACAGAAGTTAAAGAAGAAAAAAGCCAGGAACTTCCTCTTTCTTTCTTTCCCAGTGGGCGAGGAGGCGGCGGGCCCCGGGCCCAGCCCCCGTCTCGGCCGGGCCGGGCCGGGCAGCCCTGCCCCGGGTCGGACCCGTTCCCCCCGGGCCGGGCCCTTCCCCCCCATCGGCCCCGTTCTGTTCTGGCCGGGCCCAGCAGATCAGGGCAGGAACGGGAGGAAGCTGCAGAGACCACAAAGGAGCAGGGCTGGCCGGGCTGTGAGATCTCATCAGCAAATCCCCTCCCGCAGCGCGGCTGGAACCGAAACCCCAACAGCCACAACCCACAGTGTAACCCTGCGGTGAGAATTCAACACAGAAAAATAAGTGAACAATCATGAAACCAATCCTATCACAGTCCCAGCTGCAGCGTCCCGTCACATAGACCCTTAGCAAAATGTTAAACCTTTCTATACTTCAATCCTACCTTGAGTAAAAAAAAACAAAACAAGCCAAGATACAAGCATATAAAAAAACCAACATACAACCATCAAAATCAGTAAAGAAGATGTTAAATCCCAAATTTACAACAAGGGAACAATACCTTAATTTTAAGACTGCAATCCTATTATAAACTATGAAGAAAAAAACCCCTCATTTTTTCCTATAGCACATTAAACTATAGAAAACTGAAAGTATTCAAATAATATCAAACCTCCTTCAAATAATAAAACCTCCATACTAAAATAAACAAATATTAAAATAACTATAATCCCATAAAAAAACTTTCAACAAAAAAGATAGAAAAATAATCCTATACTTCAGGAAAATGAAAAAAAAAATCTCTGTTCCAAGAGATGAAAATAATTTTAAAAATGAATTATACATTCTTCTACCATTTAACAACTTATCTTCAAAACAATACCCTGTAAATCAACATAGTTCACCAACAAACTATTAAAAAGATAATAAAAATAAGAAAAACTTCACAATAGCAAAGTTCCCCAAACAACTACTATCCATAACAAAATTAAAAAACACAAAAAATCTGTTTTCTTTCATCGTATAAAGGAGTCTCCATAACCTTAACAGAAAAGAATTCTCTCCCTAAATAAACTAAAAAAAATATTTTAAAAGTAATAAACTAACTAGAAATTTTAAGTTTAGTTTCTTGACATTATCAGTAAAAAAAAAAAAAAAGTAAAGGAAAGAAAAGTGTTCTGAAAAGTTTATTTTAAGTCTTACTACTTTTTTTCTTTCAGTTACTTACTGTCAATAAAATTTTATACCCTTTAAAGTTTTAAAACTACTTTAGCTTTCTCCTAATCCTATCTCACAACAAAAAATAAATACCTTAAAAATTCAGAAACACTAAAACCCATCACACTCACCAACACATTAATTTAAAAATCTCAAAATTAAAGAAATCTTAAATTGACAAACCAACACCAACCAACACTACAGTAGTGATCATCCAGCCACACTTCACGTAAAAATAGAATTGCCAAAAAACAAATATTTCAAGTTGGAACAAAAGTATTTATGGATTTAATGTTCTTTTGTGTGTCAGAGAAGATTTGGGCTAAAAAGATGAAAATCTGACTCTATTAAAAACAAAGAGAAATTTTACTTTTATGGAATCCTCATTTTACCTCAGATGTCTGTGATTCGTTATTGGTTTTGCCCCCTGAATGTGAATGCAATTTTCAGCACCAGCTGGGCTTTGTTGGAAATGGTATTGGGGACCCACAAGAAAAGTTCCTCATTTCAGTGGCTGAGACCATGGTGAGGTTTTTAGCATTTCCTTCTCTCAGGTGGGATCTGATGCCCTGAGGTGGCCTTGTCTCCTCAGGGATTTCATGCCCTGAGGAAGCAAAGGCTGATGGAATGTGCTTGATCCTCTCCTGCCTAATGGGGAGGAACAGCACCCAGCAGAGCTGGAATCACCTTCTCCATTCCTGATTTCTGCTGCCAACAGATCACTGGGCTCTCTCAGGGTCCAGAAGTCACTTTGCCTTTTGGATGGATGGCCTGAAGGCACCCAGGGGCTGCAGGCTGGGACTGCTTCAGAAATCCCTTTGGCTTGGAAGGATCCTTCTGCCTGAGAGCTGAACTGAGAAACAGACAGATGTAGTGAGGCCGGGAGCTCACTCAGAACTGTTAGGAGGATCCCAGAGAAAAAGATCCCTAGTAAAGACTGCAGTTGTTTTTATAACAAAATTTCAAGCAGAAGTTTCTGGACTCCAGGGGAGCCGTGGAACAGTTTAGCAGTGTCAGAAACAGCAAATCCACTCTTGGCCAGGCATTATGGTTAGGGTTAGCAGCTAACCCTAAAACTGTTCCCGTGGCACTGTCAGCTCCTGTCAGCATGATCAACCAGCAGGAAACGCAGGTGACCACAAAATGTGACATTCTCTAGTTAAACTGCTAACTAGAAACAGCTCATTTTCTCCACGTGACTACCCTCTGACAGCTAGCTCTCAAAGGCTTGGTTACACTGCAGGGATTCAGATGCTCCTAGAATGTCTAGTGCTGCTGTAGAAAGCTAAATATATGCCTTGTAAAAGTGTACCTTAAGTCAGCACTGACAGCTGTAGATCATAAAGTGGCTTTCTCTCTGAGTCAAGCAAAACTTCTTTAGAAAACAGGTGACTTTATGTGGATGAGAATTCTTTATCAGAAATTACAGTTGTTTTCCACTCAAATTTCCATGCATAACACAGACACCTTTCCACCGTTCAGTCTGAGATGAAATCTTGATGAACATCTTCGTTTCAAAGTCCCTGTCCCCCTGCAGAGAGGCCTGGAGCTTTCCTTTCCCTGTGCCCAGGGCACTGTGAGCTGCCCTCCCCAGCACCAGAGCCACACGTTCCCCTGCCCAGGTGAGGAGTGAAAGGGGCCCTGGACAGAGCACAAGCTGCTGAGGCAGTGGGCTCAGGCTGTTGTGAGTTCCTGCCCCAACAGCCCATGGGAATGCAAGGGGTGAAAAATGCCCCGAGTGCTGAGCACCAGCAGTGACCCTCAATCAACCTTCCCAATGCTCTCCCTCGAGCTCCTCAGGCTCTGGGGAACACAGGACAGCAAAAGGGGCTCAGTTTGGCCCTGGGAGGGTGAGAGGCAAGCAGCAGAATCCAGCCTGGTCTCTCTCTGACCTTTCCTTTAGCACAGGCCTGTGTGTCCCCAGCCCAAAGGCACAGAGGGGGCTCTTTAAACGGTGCCACAATGTCCCCGTGCCCACCGTGTCACTGTCCCACGAGGAGAGAGCCCGGGGGCATCGGGGCCAGGAGAGCTGTGCCAGAGAGCTGTGCCCGAGTGTGCCCGGCCCTGTGTGCCTGAGTGTGCTGTGCCCAGGTGTGAGGGCACACGTCCTGCTCTGCCATGGGCACTCTGTGTGTGTGTGCTGTGCCCAGGTGTGAGGGCACACGTCCTGCTCTGCCATGGGCACTGTGTGTGTGTGTGCTGTGCCCAGGTGTGAGGGCACACGTCCTGCTCTGCCATGGGCACTGTGTGTGCTGCTGTGCCCAGCTCTGTGCCCAGGGATGTGCTGCCGTGGGCACGGGCTGTGTGCCCTGCTGTGGGCACGGGGGCTGCGTTGCACTCTCAGCTGTGAGTGGGGCTGTGCACAGCTCTGTGCTTGTGAGTGTGCACAGGTTCTGCGGGTGTGAGCAGGGCTCTGTGTGTGTGAGCCCTGGCTCTGCACATGTCCCTGTGTGCTGCAGTGCCAGATTTCTTCAGCCTTGTTAACTCCTGACACCGTGGGTGAGATTGGGAGCCCCAGAAAGCTGCTGGATCTGGGGTGCAGCTGCCGGGCACAGCTGCTCTACAGCTCGAGTAAACTGTGTCGGGGATAGGGACAAGGAACAGGGAGAGGTTGTCTCTGTTTTCCAAAGGTGTTTATTCCCAGGAGGGTCAGCATCTGAAAGAACCCGAACAAAGGTACACATCAACTTAAATATGGGGGAGGTCTCAGGGGTGGGCACAAAACTCTAACCAATGGGGAAAAGCTGGTTGAGGAACACAAGGGGGGATACAATGTTTAAACCCATAGGGGATTACAGGAGAGGAGAGCAGTTTAAACAAACCAATGGGGCCTCGAAGAATACAAAAATGACAGGGAGGTTTCTAGAGAAAGGGGCAGGCATGGGAAGGGATTGGCAGTCTGTGGGAGGAGGAACAGGGAACATCCTAGAACAAAGGCGAGGTCTCTGGGAAGATGGACAAGTAGGATGAAACCAACAACACTGGGGTAAAGGAACAATCCATTAATGACAAAAAATGTCATAACAATACAAAATAGGGGGGGTTATAAAACTGACTGCTATGGCTGAATTACAATTAAAACATGCACTGGAACATCTCTGTGCACACACAAGCTGGGTGCACCCAGGGACACAGCTCTGGGTACGCGGCTCTGTGCATCCGACTGATGTCCCAGCTAGAAAAACAGACATATATATATATATGTATGTATAAATATATAAACACATGTATTTCTTTATATGTCACTACCTCGCTCTGCTGGCTGGACTTGCCCCTGGCCCTCTGTGTACACCCTCTTCTTGTAGGGAGAAAAATTTACCTCTACATATAAGTTTGCCAAAAGGCTGATGTAAAGTCGTGTACAGTGATTTCCATCAAATTTAATACTGTTTAAGTTTCCATTAAATCCCCATAAACAGGGAATCTGCAATGGCTGTGACCCACTGCAGTTCCAACCCACGTTCCCTGAAGCTGCTGCCATCAGAACGGGGTGCTGGGCCCAGTGCTGAACCTCTCTGGGGCTGTGGGGCTTCCTGGGCCACGCAGTTCCCTTGTGCCAGCAGTGCTGGGTAACTACTTTAACACTCAACTACCCTTTCAAATACTGAAACATTTGAGGCTGTGCTATGGGCATTGCCTTCAGTGTTAACCCCCGAGTGGGGAGGTCCCTTTCAGGTGCTGCTCACCCCTGAATGGGCTGTGCCAGCCACAGAGTGAGAGGGACTCACAGCAACAGAATTAAAGGCTGGTGAGAGAACCCAAAGAATAGACTGTAACATGCAGACCAGGTGAGAAAGCACCAAAGAAGCTCAAAGATGTACAAAGAGTGGAGTCCTACTTCCACCATCTTGAAGATTAACTAACACTTTGGGTGGGGAATTTGAACTTTATCATTTATTGATGTAATTGTCCTGTCTTAATAGATGAGAATCACAAGCATCTGGTGAGGGAACCATCAGAGGTATTGGGGCAGTTTCCTTAAGGACCAACAAACAGAGTGAAACAAGAAATAGAGGGCAAGACCAGGTTGGCCCCTGTGTTCACCACCGAGAAGATTCCATAACCCTGCTGTGGGCAGCAATCCCACAGGCATGGCAAGGTGGGGGCAAGAAAGGCACCCCAGACCTCTGTCACTGCTCAGCTGTCTTTTAATACAACAGGGACCAGAAGGCAAGACTGAGTTGGGCTCTGTACTCACCACTAAGATCCACCTGCTATGAGTAGCAACCACATGGGCACGGTAGATGGGGGTAAGAAAGCCACACCAGACCTCAGTGATCCCATTTTGTCCATTCCAAACATGTCTCTCTCAAGAAAACCTGAGATTTTTTTCTTTCTGTTCACACTGTCCTCACCCTCATCAACAGATGTTGATATGAGTCATGAAAATTTTTCTTCTGAGAAGAGTAGAGTATCACAACTGAAAACGAGAGTTAATTGTTCGAGCAAAATGACACAGGAAAAGTTGCTTCCTGTACATGAATGATGTGATGGTTGGCTTTCACCATTAAGAGACGGATATTATGTGTATGTGAGGAGAAGTTTTGTAGATAAATAGTGCTGTCCCTGTAATGTGTCCCCCCACAGTCCCCTTTCCCTCCCCCTTGTAGCAGCCTCAGTTCCCAGGGCATTTGGGGAGGGCCGGCTCATTGCCAGGAGGGGCCACAGGACAACACCTGAGCTCCAGTCAAGGTGTGAGGAAGTGATCTCCACCTGTGGAGGGCAGAGAAGGAGCTGACTGACAAAACTTTGGGAGGGGCTGAGGGTATAAAAGGCAGAGCATCCACTTTGAAAATGAGCACGTGGCTGACAGTCACAGAGACCCCTGGCCCCAGAGCCATAATTTTTCCTCATTCAGTCTGTTGCATTTTTTTTTAAGTTAAAAAAACCTTTAAGATTTTAAAAGTGAGGGTGATTTCTCACATCTTCCAAGGACAATCTAAAATTTTCTCCTTGAGGCCAGTTTGTGATGATTTCCAGGAGCCCAGGGTAGTTTGGATTTCCTACTGGAGCTTGTTCTATAATGTTATTTATAACAAATATAGGCATTGGCTTCTGCATTTATGTATTAACGTTTGTTTTGCAAGTTATTATGGATCACAAAAATCCTGTTATAGTACAATTTGTAATTACTGTTTTTGATACAGTATAATCTGTCAGTTTATCTGTGCACCCTATAGCTTTTATAAATAGTGGTTCATTAGACACTATGTTGGACCGTATCATAATAGAGACTGAAATATTGAAATTCTTGTTTCATGTAATGTCTCTGTCCCTCTGGGAGCCTCTCAGGAACCCTCGGCCAGTCCCCAGTCCCAGACACCGGGGGGGCAGCCCCGACCCGGCCGACAGCGGGGAGACACCCGAGGGTACTGAGGGCAGCTGGGCTGGTCACCTTTGCAGCAGAGGAGACACCAGGGACATCGGGAGAAGATAAAGGGCCGACTCTTAGCAGGGGTTAATCCAAGGTTTTATTCAGGGGCTCTGGGGAGCTCCTGCACCTCAGGGGCTCCTGCTGAGAGCCCCGGGAGAGGGGCCAAGGTTACATTTAAAGGGAGGTGGAAACTGAAAGTAGATAACATTTACTCACAAATAAGTGACCCTAAGGCATGGGTACTGGAGGATGGACATTTACGACAGCGTACAATGCAAGGCTTGGGTCTTGGAAGGCCTCTGGTTGATCACTCAACATCCTGGACCAAAGCTTCTACATGGAGGGGATGGGATGCTGAGTGATTGAAGAGAGCCAGGGTGGGGATTTGGGGATGATCTCAGTCAGGGAAAGGGATTACACCGGTAAAGGGAGGGGGTACAGTCTGGGATAAATCATTTGGGAAAAATACAGGGATACAAACCAAAACTACTTCAAATTATTACAAAGTATAAAAACACACTACAACAATGTAGGTAACTCAGAAAATGGTTTAAAATAATTGATTTCTCACATTCAGTAACTTTCTTATCAGAAAGACAAGTTCAACAGAAACAAAAACCAGAGCATGGAACAAAAAGACTTTACAGACCCTTGTTGTCAGGGAGTGAAAATACAATAAGATAGAACCACAAGAAAAAAATTAAATATATTACTTTAAAGAACAAGATGGCCTGAAGACAAGTCTATTAGAATATGGTAGCAAGGTCTGACAGGCTGTTCTCCTCACCTGAACAGGCCCCCACAGGCAGGAGGGGCTCCCCTATTCTCCTCTGGAAAATGGCTCACCAGAAAGGAGCAGCACTTTCCAGAGGTGCAGAGCGTTCTGCGAGACTTCTTGTGGGGTCAGTCCCAAAGTCTCTCTGGAGAACGATGCAGCCAAAGCCCTTCCAGTGGATGCTCAGCGGATGCCTTAAAGTCTTTCCAAGGTTCTGAGATTCCGAGAAGCTTCTTGGGGCTGCTGAGTCAGTCAGCCGCACGTTGGGCGCCAAAACATTGGAATAAGATCCCAATATTACCAGATGGAATGTGCCTGGGCTTGTCTGGCCCTTGCTGCTGGACCAAAGGTGGCAGCTGTGGTGTTTCACCTCAGAGACACCTTTGGCTGGCTGGATGATGCAGATAGGCACTTGGGACAAGTCCAGGCAAGCAGGAACTCTGGTGCGAGGTGAAGAGGAAAAGGAGATGGATTCTCCCATAGGGTTCAATCCAGAGTTTTATTCCAAGGTCACAGATCTCTCAATCTTGTAACAGCTACAACAAAATGCTGACTGCATGGTCTCAGTGTCCTTTTAAGCTCCAGGAGAAGGGGGAGGGAAGGGATAGGTGTGCCACCAACCAGGTGGGAAGGGGGGAGTCTCAGGGGACAATGACACTTAGACAGGCCAATGACCCCAGGGCTGAGAAGCATCTTTTGAACTTTTGCCAATCACACCACGCCCTTGCTGGAAGGTTAAGCTTGACATACAGCACTTAGCAGGAGGCAAGGGGAGGGGAAAGGAGAAGGTACTGCCACACCTGGGAAAGGACTGGGATGGCTAAAACAGGAAATTGCAACCCACTGAAACACGAGTCAAAAGTTAAAAACAAACAAAACAACCTGTAAATTCAAAGTTATGAAGTCAAAAGTTAAAAACAAACAAAACAACGTGTAAATTCAAAGTTATGTCTGGATTCTGAAAAACTCGTATAAATATGCATGTAGCTCTAAAATATGGAAAACACAGTTTAAGTTAACTGTGTACAAATAGGCAAGCATCCAAGGGTGGGATTTTAAACCGTAATGAACTACTGTAAAAAGTGTAAATACTGAGCCATGTCTCTCACATATCATGAGGGCAATGCACTCACTGCAGGCAGCATCGGTGCCAGGATGGATTGCAGAGACTTTTCCTTTGCAGCCCCACCCAGCGCTGGCACTGGGGATGAAGAGGCACTGAGGTGACCCTGAGAGGAAGTGCAAGGCACAGGGCGCAGCTGAGGAAGGACAGCGCTGTGCTGGGCTCAGAGGTGAAGCTGGCACTGCCCAGCGCTGAGAAGGTCCTTTGTGCAGCCCCTGTTACAGGGGAGCTTTGGCCTTGCTACACACAAACGGTCGGCGATGTGAGCAGTTCTCACTCTTCAATGTCTCATCAGCCAGGTACACACACTCGGAAGTGCCAAAGACAGGAACCCTGCAGGGAGGAGCAGAGGCAGCGCTGGCTGCCAGGGGAAGCCCTTGTGCCCCTGTGCCCGCAGGCCCTGCCCGGCTCCCCGGCACTCACCGGGAGCTGTAGCTGCTGCCGTCCCCCCAGTGCAGGCGCTCGCCCCGTCTGCGCAGCCCGAGCCAGTAACCGAAATTCCCACAGAGGCGGGAGAGCAAATCCTGCCCAGGAGAGAGGAGTGGGAGCTGCCCCGGCCCCTCGGGGGGACACGTGCCCGGGGCTGCCCCCGCACGCCGGGGCTCCTTCCCTGCAAGGACCCGGCCCAGGGCTGCAGCCCCGGCCCTGCGAGCACCGAGCCCGGCCCAGGAGCGCCCCCAGGCTGCCCTCAGCCACCCCACAGCGCCCGCAGCCCCTCACTCACCATGGCCTCCTCATCCTGGGCAATGGCCAGGGAGGCATTGAGCTCGGAGCACCGTTCCTGACCCTGCTCCCACGTGCTGTAATCCCGTGAGAAGTAGTAGCAGACCCTCTTGTGCCCAACCCAGTCAAACGGACAGCCCAGGACCAACAGCTGAGTCACAGATGCACCTGGAACCTGTGGTGCTGCAGGGGGAAGAGGAGAAGCTCTGAGGATTCCCCTGTGCAGGGAGCAGGGAGCCCGCTCTGCCCCGAGGGGCTGGGCCCAGGCTGCTGCCCCTCCCTTACCTGCCAGCACAGCCAAGGCCGCCCCCAAAGCCAGCACCAGCACCAGGAGCAGCAGAATCAGCACCGCCGTGCCCATGGGATGGGACCTGAACCATTCACCTGGAGCAGGAAAGAGCTGCTGGCTGCCAGAAGCAGAGCCGGCCCTGCAATCTGCTCAGCCCATGGCCAGGGAGCAGAGCAGGGAGCCCTGAGGCAGTGTGGGCCTCCCTCAGCTGGCAGCCAGAGAGCCAAGAGCCTGGCCACAGGCAGGGACACAGCTGTGGGCACAGGCAGGGACACAGCTGTGGCCACAGGCTGCAGCAGGAGAACTGCACAGCCTTGGGGGCAGCTGGGGCTCTTGCTTCCAGCCACGGATGGGGCCCAGCAGAGCACGAGGCCTCTTCCAGACATTGGGAAACAGCCACACACCTGCCAGCCATGGCCTTGGGAGGGGACACGGGCGCCTGCCTAGAGAGCACAGGGGTGGCCCTGTACTCACCCAGGAATCTTCTGAGGTTCCCTCTCTGTTCATTGCCCATTGCTGCTGTGCCCTGGGGAGCCAGGGGCTCCCTCACGCTCCCGTCCCTGGTGCAGAATCCATTCTCCACATCTGCACTCACTGCATGCTCACAAGTGGCATCTCCCTGCTTATGCCAAGAGGCTTCTTGGGCCCCAGGCAAGTGTGCAAGTGCGGCTGCTGGTTCCTCCTGGAGATGCTCATTCTCAACTCCTCTCATGGAGCAGAACTCTCTCTTCTTCTGCTCAGAGGTGTCATCTCTCTGGGTGGAAGAAGCAGCACCTTGCTCTCGAGACATCAGGAATGCTGACAGATCCTTTGGGAGTTTGGCCTCGGGAACAGCTTTGCAGCCGTGCTGATGGCACCCTGAAAGGGACACGGTGAGAGGTCGCTGCTGGTGCCGGCCGTGCGGGGGCTCAGGAGGGCGGTGGCAGCTGTGGCTGCGCTGTCGCCGCTGCCCAGAGGTGCGGCAGCAGGTGCGGAGACAAGCGCAGCCTCCGGGAGCTCTGCGGTGGCCGCAGCCGCGGCCCCTGTGGCTCTGCAGCCGCTGCAGCCCAGCTCCGTGCCGGGCCGGGCGCTGAGAGCGCCTGCGAGCTGCCGGCTGCTGCTGGCCCGGGGCAGCTGCGGCTCGGAGTCCGCCTGCCGAGGGGCGAGAAGCAGCAGCCCCGGGCTGCTCACCATTGTGCCCCGCATGATTCCCTGCCCCGGCGCCTCGGAGCCCGGGCACACCGAGCGCCGGCACGGCCGCCGCGGCTCCTGCCTGGGCACACGGAGCGGCTCCCGGCACAGAGCGCAGCGCCGAGAAGCCTCGGCCCCGGAGCAGGCTGCATGCGCCGCTTTGTGCCCGCAACCGGCCCCTGCAGCGCTTCGGGCTCTGAGGCACTGGGTTCAAGTTCATGCCGTGCCAGCCCCGAGCCGGGCACGGACACCTCCCGCCCGAGCAGCGGCCCCGAGCCCGGTGCCGCACGGGCGGGAACGGTGCCGGGCACGGAGCAGCCGCCTCCGTCCTAGCGAGAGCAGCCGCGATGAGCCATCGCTGCCGCGGCACCGGCTCCATCCCGGCCATCCGGGCACGGAGGAGAGCGCGGGCAGCCGCTCCCTCGGCTGCGATCCCAGCGCAGGGGGCACACGGGGGAAGCCGGCACCAGGAACTCGGCAGAACCCCCGGCCGTCACCGCGGCCCCCTCCGCCCGCAGCGAGCCCCGAGCTGGGGCAGCACCGACCGCGGTCCCACCTGGGCTGGAGCCGCCTCCCAGCTCCGCCGCCACTGCACCCGGTGCGTCGCCTTTGCCGCCGCTCCGCAATGTCCCGAACGCGGCTCCCACGCGGCATCGGCCCTTATTTATAATCTTTCGGGGGTGGGGTCCGGCTTTTAGTTACTTGGCGGCGCGTAGCCGGAGGACCTTCAACAGGGCGCGCTCAAAAGGGCCCGCTCAATGATGAGTCAGTAAGGCAATCATCCAGTCGGGGTGGGAAACGAGGTTAAAAAGGAGGATGTGTTATTTTTGGATGGAGGGTCAGGTTTCTCAGGAAATTTTTAAAGCGGTTACCATGATATGTAGGTGAAAAAATCAGGGACGCCAAAGCTCAGTTTCAACTTGATTTGGTAACTTCTGTAAAGGATAATAAAAACTGGTTTTTACAAATATATTAATGGTAAAAAGAAGGCTAAGAACAGGTTTTGTTCTCTTTTGGATGCGGGAGGGAACTTAGTAATTGCAGATAAGGAGAAGGCAGAGGTGCTCAATGCCTTCTTTGCCTCAGCCTTTAGTGGGAACACAGCTTGTCCTCAGGACAAGTGTCCTCCTGGGCTGGTGGATGGTTCCAGAGAGCAGAATGGGCCCCCTGTTATCCAGGAGGAGGCAGCCAGAGAACTGCTGAGCTGCTTGGATGTTCATAAATCTGTGGGCCCAGAGGGGATCCACCCCAGGGGATGAGGGAGCTGGCAGATGAGCTTGGGAAGCTGCTCTCCATCATTTACCACCAGCCCTGGCTCACTGGGGAGGTTCCAGATGGCTGGAAGCTGGCCAGCGTGACACCCATCCACAGCAAGGGTGGGAAGGAGGATCCTGGCAATTCCAGGCCAGTTAGCCTGGCCTCAGTGCCCAGTAAGGTCATGGAGCAGTTCACATTGATTGCAGCAGGCAGCACTTCCAGGATGGCCAGGGTGTCAGAGCAGCCAGCAGGGGTTTAGGAGGGCTGGGGCGTGTGTGACCAAGCTGGTCTCCTTCCATGAGCAGGTGACCCTGCTGGAGGGTGCAGGAAAGGCTGTGCATGTGTCTGTCTGGGCTCCAGCAAGGCCTTTGGCAGTGTCTGCCACAGCTCCCTCCTGGAAAAGCTGCAGCCCAGGGCTGGCACAGGAGCACTCTGTGCTGGCTCAGCCCTGGCTGGATGGGCCCGAGAGTGGTGCTGAGGGTGCTGCATCCAGCTGGGGCCAGGCACCAGGGGTGTCCCTCAGGGCTCTGGGCTGGGGCCAGCTCTGTTCAGTGTTTGCACTGACCCCGTGGATGAAGGCATTGAGGCTTTCATTAGTGACTCTGCAGAGGGCTCTGAGCTGGGAGTTGTGTCCATCTGTGGGAAGGCAGGAGGGCTCTGCAGAGAGACCTGGAACTGTTGGATGGATGGGCAGAGTCCAAGGAGATGAAGTTTAATAAATCCAAGTGCCCAGTGCTGCATTTTGGCCACAATAACCCCTGCCATGCTCTGGGCTGGGGACGGTGTGGCTGGGCAGTGCCCAGGCTGAAAGGGACCTGGGGGTGCTGGTGACAGCCGGCTGAACGTGAGCCAGCAGTGTGTCCTGGTGGCCAGGAAGGCCAAGGGCTCCTGGCCTGGATCAGGAATGGTGTGGCCAGCAGGAGCAGGGAGGTCACTGTGCCCCTGTGCCTGGCCTTGGTGAAGCCACACCTGGAGTGCTGTGTCCAGCTCTGGCCCCTCAGCTTGGGAAGGACGTTGAGACGCTGGAGCACGTCCAGAGGAGGCAACGAGGCTGGAGAGGGGCTGGGAACACAAAGCCTGTGAGGAACCCCTGAGGGAGCTGGGGGTGCTCAGCCTGGAGAAAAGGAGACTTGGGGGTGCCCTCATCACTCTGTACAGCTCCTGAAAGGTGCCTGTGCTCAGGTGGGGTTGGGCTCTTTCTCCAGGCAGCACTGACAGAACCAGAGGGGACAGCCTTAACCTGCACCAAGGGAAATATAGGTTGGATATTAGGAAGAAGGTTTTTTATATAAAGAGTGATAAAGAACTGAAATGCCCTGCCTGGGGAGGTGGTGGAGTCACCATCCCTGGATGTCTTTAAAAACAGACTGGATGTGACCCTGGGTGCCAGGGTATAGTTGAGCTGTTGGGGCTGGGTTGGAGTCGATGATCTTGGAGGTCTCTTGCAACCCAGCCCAGAGATTCTGTGTTTGTGTGAGTGTGGGCAGCCGCTCCCTGGGCGATCCCAGCGCAGGGGTCACACGGGGGAAGCCGGCACCAGGAACTCGGCAGAATCCCCCGGCCCTCAGCGCGGCCCCTCCGCCCGCAGCGAGCCCCGAGCTGGGGCAGCACCGACCGCGGTCCCACCTGGGCTGGAGCCGCCTCCGAGCTCCGGGTGCCGCCGCTCCGGTGCCGGCCAGACACAGCGGGCACAGCCGCTGCTGCCGCAGTTTAAAGCCGGTGTCGGTGTGGGAGGGATTTTGGCCGGTTTGATCAATCAGCGTGCGGCGAATCAGCGAGGGGCGGGGAGGAGGGGAGAGGCCACGTCGGGTCACCTCTGTCCCTTTCCCGTAAATCCCGCGTTGTAAAAGCGCCGCACCTGCGTGGGAGGACGAGCTTCTGGGCCTGTCAACAGTGAATTACGGCAGAGAATCTTGGGGTGGGTAAACCAAGGATAAGCCCAGGGTAAACTCTCTCTTGTCGGCAGTTCAAAGGATTGAATCAAGGGGAGAACAGGGGTTCCCTCTCGATTTAGATCCCAAAATCATGGATACGGAGGGTCTCCTCTCAGTTTAATCCCGAATAAAACGTGAGCCGGGGGCTTTTCCTCAATTTAGTCACCTTAAAAAAGGAGAAATGCAGTTTCCCTCCTCAATTTACCTCAACAAAGACATTCTGGGGGCTTTTGCACATCTTTTTCATCTGTGAAGGTCCCTTCAAATGGAGGGTCCCCCTCGATGGAACTCTTACAGTGGCACATCAGGAGGTTCCTCAAAGGAAGCCCTTTCAGACCAGGGACAGCTGTGTTTGCCCTCAGTTTGAACCTGAAAATGATGAAAATGGGGCTCTTTCCCTCAGTTCAAACAACAATATAAAAGATTTCCCCTTTCATTTCAACATGAAAATTATGGAAAACGGAGGTGCCACCAAGGGAGGCACCCAAAATGATGAAAAAGGGGCATTCTCCTTCAAATGACAGGTGAATGGGGATCCTCCCCAGTTCAAACACAATTACAGAAAAGCTTTCCCCCCTCCATTTCAATCCCATTTTTGGGGACACTGGGGAGGGACTGGGGGCACTTCCCCCTCCTCACTGCTCACCCCTGGGGCTGCTGCCCCTCGCACAGTGCTGAGCAGTTCCCTCCCAGTTCCCTGCCAGTTTCCCTCTTCCTGGCGAGCCCCGGCAGGGATGGGGAGAGCACTGGGCAGGAGCTGGGAGCGCTGTTCCTTCCCAGGGCTCCTGATATCCCTGCCAGTGCTCCTTCCTGCTCACTCCCGCTGCTCCCACTCTCCCTCCCAGTTCCCTCCTGGCATTCCCTGTGCTCCCAGTTCCCTCCCAGTGTTCCCAGGATCTCTCCCAGTGCTGCCAGCGGCAAAGCCCTGGGGGCACAGCGTGCTCTGCTCTTGCAGAGGCGAGACTGGAGCTGTCAGGAGAGCAAACCCGGCTGGAAGGAGCCCGGGGCGGTGGCGCCCGGCAGGGCTGGCCCGGGAGCGCCCGGGGGCTGCGGAGATTTCCCTGCAGGGCCGGCCTGGAGCCCACGGGCACAGGGGGAGCGCGCAGGGAGCTCGGTGCTGCTCGGGCTGCTGTGACAGGGGTGCAAGAGTTTAATTTGCTTCTGTTTTACGAGAAGAAGGCAAAGCTTCTTTCTTTCTTTTCTTTTCTTTTCCTTTCTTTCTTTTCTTTCTTTCTTTCTTTCTTTCTTTCTTTCTTTCTTTCTTTCTTTCTTTCTTTCTTTCTTTCTTTCTTTCTTTCTTTCTTTCTTTCTTTCTTTCTTTCTTTCTTTCTTTCTTTCTTTCTTTCTTTCTTTCTTTCTTTCTTTCTTTCTTTCTTTCTCTTTCTTTCTCTCTTTCTTTCTCTCTTTCTCTCTTTCTCTCTTTCTCTCTTTCTCTCTTTCTCTCTTTCCCCATCGCCTTTTTGTTTCTTGTTCCTTTCCTTTCCTTTCCTTTCCTTTCCTTTCCTTTCCTTTCCTTTCCTTTCCTTTCCTTTCCTTTCCTTTCCTTTCCTTTCCTCTCCTCTCCTCTCCTCTCCTCTCCTCTCCTCTCCTCTCCTCTCCTCTCCTCTCCTCTCCTCTCCTCTCCTCTCCTCTCCTCTCCTCTCCTCTCCTCTCCTCTCCTCTCCTCTCCTCTTTCCTGACCTGTAGTCACTCAGCACACGGCAGCTGCAGGGTACAGAGTCTGTGGTTGGGGCAATAACACACTGAAAGAAGCAAGTCCGCAAGCCTGCAAAGAGACTGGAAAAGTTACAAAAATATCAAACACTCGCTTAGTGTGTGCCGTGGTTTTCCCCTCTCTTTTACCACTTCCTGCCTGAATGTCTCTCTCACTGTGGTTGTTGATGTTGTGTTGGAGCAATGCGAGAGCTGCCCCTCAGCATTCAGAGGCAGCTGTTCCGTGGCTGTTCAGCTGTACAGCGCTGTTACTCCAGTGTGAGCCCACGCTGCCCTTTCCCTGCCCCTGCAGCAGCCCCAGCAGTCGGGGCACTGCGGGAAGGGCAGGCTGGGCACGGAGAGGCGCGGCTGGCACCGCCTGCCCTCCCGGCAAGGTGCACGAAAGCATCTTCACCGAGGGACAGCGAGCACGGCTGTCAGCACTGACAGACCTTGGGAGGGCCAGGGCTGCCTGTGCAGCACCGAGGGCACCAAAGGGACAGCAGCCACTTCTGTCACCGAGCTGCCAGGCTGCAAACCGCGGGGGATGCAGGGCTGGGCTTCCAGCGCTGTGGTTTTTCCTTATTCGGTCCTTTGCTGTAATTTTTGTTATTTCTCAGGAAGTTTCATTTGTGTGACTCATCTTGAAAATGTGACTCAGAAAACACCTCAAATGCAGTGTTGATTTCTTTAATGCTTTTCCTGAAATCGTTGGTTTGCAGCTGATTTTGATGCTGAAACCATTCATTGTAGCTACTCTGCACTCAAAGAAACCATTAGATATGTTTATAGTTAATGCCAGTATAACAGAGTTTTCAGTAAGTTCTGCACTTGGTAGTAGTAGTCTCAGAATTTGTATGCATGAGTAATTGTTGTGGTTTGCAATAGGAGGAATATTTCTGTGGAACCGCTGAGAAGCTGGACATGGCTCTGTCAAACACACAAGTTAAAGAGGAAACAACCCAGGAACCTCCTCTTTCTTTCTTTCCCAGTGGGCGAGGAGGCGGCAGGCCCCGGGCCCAGCCCCCGTCTCGGCCGGGCCGGGCCGGGCAGCCCTGCCCCGGGTCGGACCCGTTCCCCCGGGCCGGGCCCTTCCCCCCATCGGCCCCGTTCTGTTCTGGCCGGGCCCAGCAGATCAGGGCAGGGACGGGAGGAAGCTGCAGAGACCAGAAAGGAGCAGGGCTGGCCGCGGCTGTGAGATCTTACCAGGAAATCCCCTCCTCAGCGCGGCTGGAACTGAAACCCCACAACCCACACAGTGAAACGGCCGTGAGAACACAACTGCGAAATTCAACACAGAAAATATCAAAACCAGTCATGAAAGCACCCTCAAAAGTCCCAGATGCAGCGTCCCGTCACACAGACCGCAAACAAAATGTTAAATCTTTCAATACTTCAATCCTCCCTCGAGTAGAAGAAAAACAAAACAAGCCAAGATACAAGCATATAAAAAACCAACATAGAACCATCAAAATCAGTAAAGAAGTTAAATCCCAAATTTAAAAAAAGGCAACAATACCTTAATTTTAAAACTGAAATCCTCTGTTCAACTTTGAAGAAAAAGAACTCATTTTTTCCTATAACACATGAAACTATAGAAAAATAAAAGTTTTCAAATAATACCAAACCTCCTTCAAATAATAAAACCTCCATACTAAAATAAACAAATATAAAAATAACTGTAATCCCATAAAATTTAAATTAAAAAAGAGAGGAAAATAATCCTATACTTTCAAAAAAAGAAAAAATAAAATCTCTGTTCCCAGAGATCCAAACAATTTAAAAAATAAATTATAAAAGTTTCTACCTTTAAACAAATCATCTTAAAAACAATACTCTGTAAATCAACATAATCCACCAATACACTATTAAAAAGTTTATAAAAATAAGGAAAACTTCACAATAGCAAAGTTCCCCAAACAACCACTATCCATAAGAAAATTTAAAACAAAAAAAAAACTGTTTTATTTTATAAAGAAGTATCAATACCCTTAAAAAAGGGTTCACTTCCTAAATAAACTAAAAACAATATTTTAAAAGTAATAAACTGACTAGAAATTTTAAGTTTAGTTTCTTCACATTATTATTAAAAATGTAAAGGAAAGAAAAGTGTTCTGAAAAGTTTATTTTAATTCTTAGTACTTCTTTTCTTTCAGTTACTGTCAATAAAATTTTATACTCTTTAAAGTTTTAAAACTACTTGAGCTTTCTCCTAATCCTATCTCACAACAAAAAGTAAATACCTTAGAAATTAAGCAACACTAAAACCCACCACACTCACCAACACATTAATTAAAAAATCTCAAAATTAAAGAAATCTGAAATTGACAAACCAAAACTACTACAGTAGTGTTCATCCAGCCACACTTCATGTAAAAATAGAATTCCCAAAAATCAAATATTTCAAGTTTTAACTAAAGGTTTTATGGATTTTATGTCCTTTTTTGTGAGAGAAGATTCGGGCTTAAAAGATGAAAATCTGCCTCTGTTAAAAACAAAGAGAAATTTTACATTTATGGAACCCTCATTTTACCTCAGATGTCTGTGATTCCTTATTGGTTTTGCCCCCTGAATGTGAATGCAATTTTCAGCACCAGCTGGGCTTTGTTGGAAATGGTATTGGGGACCCACAAGAAAAGTTCCCCATTTGAGTGGCTGAGACCATGGTGAGGTTTTTAGCATTTCCTTCTCTCAGGTGGGATCTGATGGCCTGAGGTGGCCTTGTCTCCTCAGGGATTTCATGCCCTGAGGAAGCAAAGGCTGATGGAATGTGCTTGATCCTCTCCTGTCTAATGGGGAGGAACAGCATCCAGCAGAGCTGCAATCACCTTCTCCATTCCTGATTTCTGCTGCCAACAGATCACTGGGCTCTCTCAGGGTCCAGAAGTCACTTTTCCTTTTGGATGGATGGGCTGAAGGCACCCAGGGGCTGCAGGCTGGGACTGCTTCAGAAATCCCTTTGGCTTAGAAGGATTCTTCTACCTGAGAGCTGAATGAGAAACAGACAGATGTAGTGAGGCCAGGGAGCTCACTCAGAACTGATAGGAGGATCCCAGAGAAAAAGATCCCTAGAAAAGACTGCAGTTGTTTTTATAACAAAATTTCTAGCAGAAGTTTCTGGACTCCAGGGGAACCATGGACTAGTTTAGCAGTATCAGAAACAGCAAATCCACTCTTGGCCAGGAGTTAGGGTTAGGGTTAGCAGCTAACCCTCAAACTCTTGCTGTGGCTCTGGCAGCTCCTGTCAGCATGATCACCCAGCAGAAAACACACGTGACCACAAGATGTGACATTCTCTAGTTAAACTAGGCTAATCACAGACAACTCCTTTCCTCCACATGGCTGCCCTCTGACAGCTGGGTCTCAAAGCCTTGGTTACACTGCAGGGATTCAGATGCTCATAGAATCTCTAGCACTCCTGTAGAAAACTGAATATATAACTTGTAAAAGTGTACCTTACCTCAGCACTGACAGCTGCACATCAGAAAGTGATTTTCTGTATGACTGAACCAAAACTTCTTTAGAAAACAAGAGACCTTACATTGATGAGAATTCGTTATTAGAAATTGCACTCAATTAGAAATTTCCACTTTATTAAAAATTTCCACTCAAATTTCCATGCATAACACAGACACCTTTACCCCGTTCACTCCAAGATGAAATCTTGATGAACATCTTCGTTTCAAAGTCCCTGTCCCCCTGCAGAGAGGCCTGGAGCTTTCCTTTCCCTGTGCCCAGGGCACTGTGAGCTGCCCTCCCCAGCACCAGAGCCACACGTTCCCCTGCCCAGGTGAGGAGTGAAAGGGCCCTGGACAGAGCACAAGCTGCTGAGGCAGTGGGCTCGGGCTGTTGTGAGTTCCTGCCCCAACAGCCCATGGGAATGCAAGGGGTGAAAAATGCCCCGAGTGCTGAGCACCAGCAGTGACCCTCAATCAACCTTCCCAATGCTCTCCCTCGAGCTCCTCAGGCTCTGGGGAACACAGGACAGCAAAAGGGGCTCAGTTTGGCCCTGGGAGGGTGAGAGGCAAGCAGCAGAATCCAGCCTGGTCTCTCTCTGACCTTTCCTTTAGCACAGGCCTGTGTGTCCCCAGCCCAAAGGCACAGAGGGGGCTCTTTAAACGGTGCCACAATGTCCCCGTGCCCACCGTGTCACTGTCCCACGAGGAGAGAGCCCGGGGGCATCGGGGCCAGGACAGCTGTGCCAGAGAGCTGTGCCCGAGTGTGCCCGGCCCTGTGTGCCCGTGTGTGCTGTGCCCAGGTGTGAGGGCACACGTCCTGCTCTGCCATGGGCACTGTGTGTGTGTGCTGTGCCCAGGTGTGAGGGCACACGTCCTGATCTGCCATGGGCACTGTGTGCATTTGCTGTGCCCAGGAACACAAGCACGCACAGGCGCACACTCCAGCCACAGAGAGCAGTAGATGATTGAAAGGCAGGAAGGGTGTGTTGTAAGGAGTTCTGATGGGCTTTATTTCAACCACACACCAAAGGGCTGCAGGGACAATTTTAATTGAATTAATTATTAAACAAATCAGAGCAAGAAAATGAGAAGTACGCCAAACCCTAAAAATGCGCCTTGCCCACACTGTTCTCTCTTTCCTGGGATTCACTTTATCCCTGATTCCCTCCCTCGCTCCTCCCCACACAGTGGCACATAGGGATGAGGGTGTTTTGGTTTTAAAGACAGGGATCTGCCAAAGAAGACAGGAGCCTCCCTGGCAATAGAAAATATAAACCCTTTCCCTCTGAATTATTATACTTCTGAAATTAAGGGGGTCTCAGGCAAAGATATTAGAATATGAAAACTGGCTTTTTAGTACTATAACAAAGTATAAAACAGTCTCAATACAAAATAGCACACAACCCCCCCCAGCGCGGCGCTGCCCGAGCAGGCCCAGCCCCAGCCCCGCCTCTCCCGGCGCTTTCCCCTCGCTGCAGTTCCGGGCGCGGCCGGCAGGGGCGCTGTGGGCAGCGGCAGCCGGGTGTGAGCAGGGCAGGGAGAGGCGAGCTCAGGATCCCGGGCACCCGAGCAGGGGGGACAGGGCCCTGCGGCACTGAGGGGTGACACTGAGGGGCCCGTGCAGGGGCTGCTCTCACCAGCACAGGCTCAGCCCACAGCCCCACAGCAGGAGAAGCAGCTCTGGGCTGGGTTGTGGCGGTGGCACCGAATTCCCGTCCCCAAGCAGCAGCTCCGACCGTCCTCCTCCTCCGAAGGCGAGAGAGACAAAGAGCCAGCAGCTGACAGACAGAGAGACAGACAGACCCTTCTTCACAGTCAGGTGCCTGATACAGAAAGTTGGATTCCACCTCAGCACATGTCAGCTGTTCTTCTTTCTCTTCCAAAGACAGTCCAATAGTGTCAAGTAGAGGTCAGTTTACAATGAACTCCAAGAGCCCACGGCAGTTCGCATTTCACATCGACCTTGCTGTGTCGTGAGGGCAATACACTCACTGTAACAGTGCCAGGATGGATTGCAGAGACTTTTCCTTTGCAGCCCCAGGCCAGCGCTGGCACTGGGGATGAAGAGGCACTGAGGTGACCCTGAGAGGAAGTGCAAGGCACAGGGCGCAGCTGAGGAAGGACAGCGCTGTGCTGGGCTCAGAGGTGAAGCTGGCACTGCCCAGCGTGGAGAAGATCCTTTGTGCAGCCCCTGTTACAGGGGAGCTTGGGCCTTGCTGCAGACATACGGCCGCACATTAAAGCAGTTGTCACTCCTGAATCTCTCATCAGCCAGGTACACACACTCGGAATTGCCAAAGACGGGAACCCTGCAGGGAGGAGCAGAGGCAGCGCTGGCTGCCAGGAGAAGCCCTTGTGCCCCTGTGCCCCCAGGCCCTGCCCGGCTCCCCCGCACTCACCGGGAGCTGTAGCTGCTGCCGTCCCCCCAGTACAGGCGCTCGCCCCGTCTGCGCAGCCCGAGCCAGAAATCGCCGTTCCCGCGGAGGCGGAAGAGCAAATCCTGCCCAGGAGAGAGGAGTGGGAGCTGCCCCGGCCCCTCGGGGGGACACGTGCCCGGGGCTGCCCCCGCACGCCGGGGCTCCTTCCCTGCAAGGCCCCGGCCCAGGGCTGCAGCCCCGGCCCTGCGAGCACCGAGCCCGGCCCAGGAGCGCCCCCAGGCTGCCCTCAGCCACCCCACAGCGCCCGCAGCCCCTCACTCACCATGGCCTCCTCATCCTGGGCAATGGCCAGGGAGGCATTGAGCTCGGAGCACCGTTCCTGACCCTGCTCCCACGTGCTGAAATCCCGTGAGAAGTAGTAGCAGACCCCATTGTAGCCAACCCAGCCAAGGGGACAGCCCAGAAGAGACGGCGGAGTGGCAGGTGTGACTGGAACCTGTGGTGCTGCAGGGGGAAGAGGAGAAGCTCTGAGGATTCCCCTGTGCAGGGAGCAGGGAGCCCGCTCTACCCCGAGGGGCTGGGCCCAGGCTGCTGCCCCTCCCTTACCTGGCTGCACAGCCAAGGCCGCCCCCAAAGCCAGCACCAGCACCAGGAGCAGCAGAATCAGCACCGCCGTGCCCACGGGATGGCACCTGAACCATTCACCTGGAGCAGGAAAGAGCTGCTGGCTGCCAGAAGCAGAGCCGGCCCCGCAATCTGCTCAGCCCATGGCCAGGGAGCAGAGCAGGGAGCCCTGAGGCAGTGTGGGCCTCCCTCAGCTGGCAGCCAGAGAGCCAAGAGCCTGGCCACAGGCAGGGACACAGCTGTGGGCACAGGCAGGGACACAGCTGTGGGCACAGGCTGCAGCAGGAGAACTGCACAGCCTTGGGGGCAGCTGGGGCTCTTGCTTCCAGCCACGGATGGGGCCCAGCAGAGCACGAGGCCTCTTCCAGACATCGGGAAACAGCCACACACCTGCCAGCCCTGGCCTTGCGAGGGGACACGGGCACCTGTCTAGAGGCCACAGGGGTGGCCCTGTACTCACCCAGGAATCTTCTGAGGTTCCTTCGCTGTTCATTGCCGGTTGCTGCTGTGCCCTGGGGAGCCAGGAGCTTCTTCATACTCCCATTTTTGGTGCTGAATCCATTCTCCACATCTGCGCTCACTGCATGCTCACAAGTGGCATCCCCCTGCTTATGCCAAGAGGCTTCTTGGGCCCCAGGCAAGTATGGAAGCGCGGCTGCTGGTCCCTCCTGGAGATGCCGGGGCTCACTCGCAACTCTAGTCATGGAACAGAATTCTCTCTCCTCCTGCTCACAGCCCGCATCTCTCTGCCCAGAACAAACAGCACCTTGCTCCTGACACATCAGGAGTGCTGCTGGCAGATCCTTTGGGAGTTCGGCCTCGGGAACAGCTTTCCAGCCGCGCTGATGGCACCCTGAAAGGGACACGATGAGAGGTCGCTGCTGGTGGCGGCCGTGCGGGGGCTCAGGAGGGCGGTGCCAGCTGTGGCTGCGCTGTCGCCGCTGCCCAGAGGTGCGGCAGCAGGTGCGGAGACAAGCGCAGCCTCCGGGAGCTCTGCGGTGGCCGCAGCCGCGGCCCCTGTGGCTCTGCAGCCGCTGCAGCCCAGCTCCGTGCCGGGCCGGGCGCTGAGAGCGCCTGCGAGCTGCCGGCTGCTGCTGGCCCGGGGCAGCTGCGGCTCGGAGTCCGCCTGCCGAGGGGCGAGAAGCAGCAGCCCCGGGCTGCTCACCATTGTGCCCCGCATGATTCCCTGCCCCGGCGCCTCGGAGCCCGGGCACAGCGAGCGCCGGCACGGCCGCTGCGGCTCCTGCCTGGGCACACGGAGCGGCTCCCGGCACAGAGCGCAGCGCCGAGAAGCCTCGGCCCCGGAGCAGCCAGGATGCGCCGCTTTGTGCCCGCACCCGGCGCCTGCAGCGCTTTGGGCTCTGAGGCACTGGGTTCAAGTTCATGCCGTGCCAGCCCCGAGCCGGGCACGGACACCTCCCGCCCGAGCAGCGGCCCCGAGCCCGGTGCCGCACGGGCGGGAACGGTGCCGGGCACGGAGCAGCCGCCTCCGTCCTAGCGAGAGCAGCCGCGATGAGCCATCGCTGCCGCGGCACCGGCTCCATGCCGGCCATCCGGGCAAGGAGGAGAGCGCGGGCAGCCGCTCCCTCGGCTGCGATCCCAGCGCAGGGGGCACACGGGGGAGGCCGGCCCCAGGAACTCGGCAGAGCCCCCCGGCCCTCACCGCGGCCCCTCCGCCCGCAGCGAGCCCCGAGCTGGGGCAGCACCGACCGCGGTCCCACCTGGGCTGGAGCCGCCTCCGAGCTCCACCGCCGCTCTGCAATGACACGAACGCAGCGCCCGCCACCGCCGCTCCGGTCCCGGCCTCTGCTGCCTCATTTTAAAACCGGTGTGGGTTGTTGTTTCCGTTTGACCAAACAGGGTGCCGGAAAGCAGCAGCGGCGGCTAAGAGGCGGGGAGGAGAGAGGTGTCTTAGTGTCGGGTAAGTTTCCATTTATTTTCCCATAAACAGTGGTTCGAAAGAATCGTAGCTCTGCAGGACGGGGCGGGATGGGCGGGGGTGAGAGCGTCTGGGATGAGAGCTGTAGAGCTTCTACAGTGAATCAGTGCAGGGATTCTGGGGCTGGGCTGGGCCAGGCCAGGTGCCCGGGGCCAGCAAAAGCGCTCTGAGCCTCTGCTCCTGCCCCTGGCCAGGCAACAGAACACAGCAGGAAAGGCTCGAGGATCGGCAAAGGCCAGGCAGAGATCTCTCACCTGTCACTGGTATAAAGGCACACGACTGGGGGGAATTCTTTGAATTTATTGTGACACAAATCACGGCAAGAGAAGGAGCGGTGAAGCAGCAGGGTTCAGCCTCGGCAGCAGGACTGTGCCCTCGGCCCCCGGCAGCCGCAGCAGGGGATAAAGGATCCCCGGGCCGAGCAGCGGCTCTGCCCCAGCACGGGGATGTGTCCGGAGCCCCCGCTCCGGGCCGGGCTCGCAGGGCCGAGCGCGGAGCAGGCGCTGAGCTGCTCCTGGAGCTTCCAGCGCTGCTGGATCCGGCGGGCGCGGCACAGGCACTGCCGGGGGCATCGCTCGGTGCCTGGCGGCGTTTGCCGTCCCCAGGGAGAAACTGAGCCCGGCCCGCAGCGCCAGCTCCTCCTCACCCTTCTATTGCAATTGCTCCATGGTTAAATCAAGGGGAAACTCCCTCCTGTCGCCAGTTCAAAGCCTTGAGTCAAGGGGAGAACGGAGGTTCCCTCTCGATTTAGATCCCTAAATGATGCACATGGAGTGTCTGCCCTCCAGTTTATCCCAAGTCAAAAGTGAACCAAAAGGGATTTTTCCTCAATTTAGGAATTTAAGATATTAATCCCTTCCATAAACGAGGGGAAATACAGATTCCCTCTTCAATTTCCCTCTAAAAAGACAATTCTGGGGGCATTTGCTCATCTTTTTTCTCTCTGTAAGTGCCTTCAAAAGGAGGCTCCCCCTCGATGGAACTCTTACAGTGGCACATCAAGAGGTTCCTCTCAAGGGAAGCCCTTTCAGCCCAGGGACAGCCGTGTTTGCTCTCAGTTTCAGCCTGGAGATGATGAAAATGGGCCTCTTTCCCTCAATTCAAGCAGCACCATAAAGATATTCTCCTTCCATTTCAACATGAAAATCATGGAAAACTGTAATCGACTGTGAGACGCCCAAAATCATTAAAAAGCCAAACACCCGAATTCTTGTTTTCCTTCAAATGACAGGTGAATGGGGATCCTCCCCAGTTCAAACACAATTACAGAAAAGCTTTCCCCCCTCCATTTCAATCCCATTTTTGGGGCTCTGGGGATGGACTGGGGGCACTTCCCCCTCCTCACTGCTCACCCCTGGGGCTGCTGCCCCTCGCACAGTGCTGAGCAGTTCCCTCCCAGTTCCCTGCCAGTTTCCCTCTTCCTGGCGAGCCCCGGCAGGGATGGGGAGAGCACTGGGCAGGAGCTGGGAGCGCTGTTCCTTCCCAGGGCTCCTGATATCCCTGCCAGTGCTCCTTCCTGCTCACTCCCGCTGCTCCCACTCTCCCTCCCAGTTCCCTCCTGGCATTCCCTGTGCTCCCAGTTCCCTCCCAGTGTTCCCAGGATCTCTCCCAGTGCTGCCAGCGGCAAAGCCCTGGGGGCACAGCGTGCTCTGCTCTTGCAGAGGCGAGACTGGAGCTGTCAGGAGAGCAAACCCGGCTGGAAGGAGCCCGGGGCGGTGGCGCCCGGCAGGGCTGGCCCGGGAGCGCCCGGGGGCTGCGGAGATTTCCCTGCAGGGCCGGCCTGGAGCCCACGGGCACAGGGGAGCGCGCAGGGAGCTCGGTGCTGCTCGGGCTGCTGTGACAGGGGTGCAAGTGTTTAATTTGCTTCTGTTTTACGAGAAGAAAGCAAAGCTTCTTCTTTCTTTCTTCCCCCATCCCCTTTGTGTTTCTTCTTATTTTCTTTTTCCATCCCTTCCCTTCCCTTCCCTTCCCTTCCCTTCCCTTCCCTTCCCTTCCCTTCCCTTCCCTTCCCTTCCCTTCCCTTCCCTTCCCTTTCTGTCTTTCTGTCTTTCTTGACCTGTACTTACTCAGCACAGCAGCTGCAGGGTACAGACTCTGTGGTTGGGGCAATAACACACTGAAAGAAGCAAGTCTGCAACTCTGCAAAGAGAACAGGACAAGTTACAAAAATATCCAACACTCGCTTAGTGTGTGCCGTGGTTTTCCCCTCTTTTACCATTTCCTGCCTGCATGTTTCTCTTTCTCTGTGTTTGCTGATGTTCTGCTGGAGCAATGCGAGAGCTGCCCCTCAGCATTCAGAGGCAGCTATTCCGTGGCTGTTCAGCTGTACAGCGCTGTTACTCCAGTGTGAGCCCACGCTGCCCTTTCCCTGCCCCTGCAGCAGCCCCAGCAGTCGGGGCACTGCGGGAAGGGCAGGCTGGGCACGGAGAGGCGCGGCTGGCACCGCCTGCCCTCCCGGCAAGGTGCACGAAAGCATCTTCACCGAGGGACAGCGAGCACGGCTGTCAGCACTGACAGACCTTGGGAGGGCCGGGGCTGCCTGTGCAGCACCGAGGGCACCAAAGGGACAGCAGCCACTTCTGTCACCGAGCTGCCAGGCTGCAAACCACGGGGGATGCAGGGCTGGGTTCCCAGTGCTGTGGTTTTTCCTTATTCGGTCCTTTGTTGTAATTTTTGTCTAGGTTTAATAAACCTTTTTAAATTTTTAAAGAGACGGTCTGCCGCAGTGGAGGCAGTCACAACACAAAGCAGAGACCACAAGCAGTCTGCGTTGGCAACACTTTATTAGTGAACATGGCTGCTCTTTTATACACTTTCCAATTGTTTACCCTTCTTCTACCTTAACTATTGGCCACAATAATTCAATACCATGCTGTTGGTGAAAAGTTATAGTGACTTTACCTAACTTTCTAAACATGCTTCATCCAGCTGCAAAGTGCTCTTATCTTTCTTCTCTCGATCTCCTTGGTTACAGCCTTGGAGAAAGCTCCTTATCAGCTTCTTCTTACTTCTCGGCTTCTTCTCGCTCCTTTAGATAACAGGCCCGCTGTTAGCCCATTCCATACTGATTTCCAATCTGCTCTTGTAGCCGCATACTGTCAGTAGTACTAGGAGGTCGTTACTGTGAGAAGACAGAGTTGGCAAAGCTTTGCGAAGCTTCTGCTCCTCTCTCCTCTCCCTGGAAAAGCCGAGTCCCACAGTGCAATGTAACCTCTGTTACTGTCTCAGGAAGTTTGGTTTGTGTGACTCATCTTGAAAACGTGACTGAGAAAATACCTGAGATACAGCTTTAATTTCTTGAACACCTTTTCTGAAATCGTTGCTTTCCAGTTGATTTTGATGCTGGAACCATTCATTGTAGCTGCTCTGCACACAAAGAAACCTTTAGACATGTTTACTCTTAATGCCAGTAGAAGAGAATTTTCAGAAATTTCTGTACTTTGCGGTAGTAGTAGTACTAGGATTTGTGTGCATCAGTAATTGTTGTGGTTTGCAATAGGAGGAATATTTCTGTGGAACCGCTGAGAAGCTGGACACGGCTCTGTGAAACACACAAGTTAAAGAGGAAAAAACCCAGGAACCTCCTCTTTCTTTCTTTCCCAGTGGGCGAGGAGGTGGCGGGCCCCGGGCCCAGCCCCCGTCTCGGCCGGGCCGGGCCGGGCAGCCCTGCCCCGGGTCGGACCCGTTCCCCCGGGCCGGGCCCTTCCCCCCATCGGCCCCGTTCTGTTCTGGCCGGGCCCAGCAGATCAGGGCAGGGACGGGAGGAAGCTGCAGAGACCAGAAAGGAGCAGGGCTGGCCCGGCTGTGAGATCTCATCAGCAAATCCCCTCCCCAGAGCGGCTAAAACCGAAACCACAACAGCCCAGAACCCACAGTGTACCCTGCAATGGATATTAAACACAAAAAAACCAAAGACCAATCATGAAATCAATCCTATCACAGTCCCAGCTGCAGCGTCCTGTCACATAGACCCGAAACAAAATGTTGAACCTTTGAATACTTCAATCCTCCCTCGAGTAAATGAAAAACAAAACAAGCCAAGATACAAACATATAAAAACCCCACATACAACCATCAAAATCAGTAAAGAAGTACAATCCAAAATATTTTAAAAAGGGAACAATACCTTAATTTTAAAACTGAAATCCTCTTATAAACTTTGAAGAAAAAAACCTCTTATAAACTTTGAAGAAAAAATAGAAAATTTTTTCCTATTGCGTATGAAACTACAGAAAATGAAAGTATTCAAATAATATCAAACCTCCTTCAAATAATAACACCTCCATACTAAAATAAACTTATATTAAAATAATTGTAATCCCATAAAAAGTTGAAACAAAAAATAAAGAAAAATAATCTTATACTTCAAAAAAAACCCTCTTTTCCCAGAGATGAAAATAATTTTAAAAATAAATAATAAAAGCTTCTACCTTTAAACAACTCATCTTAAAAACCATACCCTGTAAATCAACATAATCCACCAACAAACTATTTAAAAAATCTATCAAAATAAGAAAAATTTCACAATAGCAAAGTTCCCCAAACAATTACTGTCCATAAGAAAACTGACTACTATTTCTTTTCTTTCCGTTACTTTCAATAAAATTTTATACCCTTTAAAGTTTTAAAACTACTTTCGCTTTCTCCTAATCCTATCTCACAAAAAAAAAGAAATACCTTAGTAATTAAGCAACACTAAAACCCACCACACTCAAGAACTCATTAATTTAAAAATCTCAAAATTAAAGAAATCTTAAATTGACAAACCAAAACCACTACAGTAGTGTTCATCCAGCCACAATTCCTGTAAAAATAGAATTGCCAAAAAACAAATATTTCAAGTTGGAACTAAAGTGTTTATGGATTTTATGTTCTTTTGTGTGTCAGAGAAGATTTGGGCTTAAAAGTTGAAAATCTGCCTCTATTGAAAAGAAAGGGAAATTTTACTTTTATGTGTCCCTCATTTTACCTCAGATGTCTGTGACTCCTTATTGATTTTGCCCCTGAATGTGAATGCAATTTTCAGCACCAGCTGGGCTTTGTTGGAAATGGTATTGGGGATCCACAAGAAAAGTTCCTCATTTCAGTGGCTGAGACCATGGTGAGGTTTTTAGCATTTCCTTCTCTCAGGTGGGATCTGATGCCCTGAGGTGGCCTTGTCTCCTCAGGGATTTCATGCCCTGAGGAAGCAAAGGCTGATGGAATGTGCTTGATCCTCTCCTGTCTAATGGGGACGAGCAGCGCCCAGCAGAGCTGGAATCACCTTCTCCATTCCTGATTTCTGCTGCCAACAGATCACTGGGCTCACTCAGGGTCCAGAAGCCACTTTTCCTTTTGGATGGATGGCCTGAAGGCACCCAGGGGCTGCAGGCTGGGACTGCTTCAGAAATCCCTTTGGCTTGGAAGGATCCTTCTACCTGAGAGCTGAATGGGCTGTGCCAACCCCAGAGTGAGAGGGACTCATGGCAACAGAATTAAAGGCTGGTGAGAGAACCCAAAGAATAGACTGTAACATGCAGAGCATGAGAGAGAGAACCAAGGAAGATTGAAGACATCTGAAAAGTGAAGCCAAGCTGCCACCAGCTTAAAGATTGCTTAACTAACACTTTAGGCAGGGAGTTTGAACTGTATCAATTATTGATGTAACTGTCCTGTTTTAATAGATGAGAATCACAAGCATCTGTTGAAGGGAAGTACACAGGGAACCATCAGAGGTATTGGGGCAGTTTCCTTAAGGACCAACAAGCAGAGTGAAACAAGAAATAGAGGGCAAGACCAGGTTGGCCCCTGTGATCAGCACTGAGAAGATTCCATAGCCCTGCTGTGGGCAGCAATCCCATAGGCATGGCAAGGTGGGGGCAAGAAAGGCACCCCAGACCTCTGTCACTGCTCAGCTGTCTTTTAATACAGCAGGGACCAGAAGGCAAGACTGAGTTGGCCTCTGTACTCACCACTAAGATTCCCCTGCTATGAGCAGCAGCCCCATGGGCACGGTAGATGGGGTTAAAAAGCCAAACCAGACCTCTATGATCCCGTTTTGTCCATTCCAAATAAGTCTGTCTAAAGAAAACCTGAGATTTTTTCCTTCTGTTCCCACTGTCCTCATCCTCATAAACAGATTCTAGTATGACTCATTAAAATTTTATTTGAGAGATTATCAGAATTGAAAATGGCAGTTAATTCTTCAAGCCAAATGAGTCAGGAAAAGATGGTTTTCTTTAATAGATCAATGTTGTGATGGTTGGCTCTCACAATTGAGAGACAGATATTAGGTGTATGTTTGGAGAAGTTTTGTAGATGTAGAGTGCTGTTACTATAATATATCCCCTCACAGACCCCCTTTCCCTCCCCCTTGCAGCAGCCTCAGTTCCCAGGGCATTTAGGGAGGGCCGGCTCATTGCCAGGAGGGGCCACAGGACAACACCTGAGCTCCAGTCAAGGTGTGAGGAAGTGATCTCCACCTGTGGAGGGCAGAGAAGGAGCTGACTGACAAAACTCTGGGAGGGGCTGAGCGTATAAAAGGCAGAGCATCCATTTTATAAATGAGCACATGGCTGCTAGTCCCAGAGACCACCAGCACTGTAATTTTTCCTTATTCAGTCTGTAGTATTTTTTTAAGGTTAAAAAAACCTTTAAGATTTTAAAAGTGAGGGTGGCTTCTCACTTCTTGTCAAGGACAGTCCAAAATTCTCACCTTCGTGCCAGTTTGTGATGATTTCCAGGAGCCCAGGGCAATTTGGATTATCCAATCGAGCTTGTTGTAAAATGTTATAAATAACAAATATAGGTATTGGCTTTTGCATTTATGTATTAAGCCAATACCTATATTTGTTATTTTTGTTTTGCAATTTAGTATTGATCACAAAAAATCTGATATAGTGCAATTTGTAATTACTGCTTTTGATACAGTATAACCTGTCAGTTTATCTATGCACCCTATAGCTTTTATAGATAGAGACGTAATAGATGATATCTTAGATCATAGCTTAACAAAGACTGATATCGTGGAATGATTGTTTCATGTAGCTAACTCAGAAAATGGTGTAAAATTTCCCACACTCAGGGACTTTCTTATCAGAAAGACAAGATAACAGAAACCAGAGCATGGAAAAAAAAAAGACTCCATTGACCCTCGTTATCAGGGAGTGAAAATCCAAGAAGATAAAACCACAAGAAAACATAAAATATATTAGTTTAAGGTACAAGATTGCCTGAAGAGAAGTCAAAAGTTAAAAACAAACAAAACAACATGTAAATTGAAAGTTAAGTTTAAATTCTTAAAAACTCTTAAAAATGTGCACACAGCTCACATATGTAACAGTACATAGAAAACATATTTTAAGTTAACCCTTTGCAAGCAGACAAGCATCCCAGGTCAGGACTTTAATGTTAATTAACTTGTATGAAAAGTGTAAATAGTGAGCCATGTTTCTCACGTGTATTGAGGGCAATGCCCTCACTGCAGGCAGCATCGTTGGCAGGATGGATTGCAGAGACTTTTCCATTGCAGCCCCAGCCCATCGCTGGCACTGGGGATGAAGAGGCACTGAGGTGACCCTGAGAGGAAGTGCAAGGCACAGGGCGCAGCTGAGGAAGGACAGCGCTGTGCTGGGCTCAGAGGTGAAGCTGGCACTGCCCAGCGTGGAGAAGGTCCTTTGTGCAGCCCCTGTTACAGGGGAGCTTGAGCCTTGCTGCAAAGATATGGCCGCGAATTTGAGCAGTTGTCACTCTTGAATCCCTCATCAGACAGGTACACACACTCGGAATTGCCAAAGACAGGAACCCTGCAGGGAGGAGCAGAGCCAGAGCTGGTTTCTCGGTGCCTTAGGTTGGAAACCACAATTTTTATTACCATCTGTTAGAGGAAGAGCAGATATGTTCTGTTAACTGGGTAGTTTTCTTTATCTCCTCCACAATCAATCCTCCCTCCAGCAGATATATTCTGTCAATGGCCAAGTGAAGGTCACTGCATGGCTGATAAAATTCTATCATCCCACTGTGAGATGCTCTGCCCAGGGAGTGGAGCCAAGCATTCCAACCTGGATATAGCATGATGCTTGGAACACCATAGCAGCCTTTGCCCACTGGATTCCCAGAGGAAGACCAGGCCCATCTACACCACAACTGGACCTTCCGAGGAAAACTCCAACCTTCTACAGGATCACTGATCCAACACAACCACACCTGTCACTGCAGGAGAGCTGCAGCCACCACTGAATGGGACTGCTACCACCACCCTGACCCACAGAGTGTCAGGGCATGTTCTGACAGAGTCAGGAGGGGGTTTTTTTGTTCCTATGATTACATGTGAGTATTTAGTTCTCCTAGTCAAGAAGTGTTATTCCTACTCTCACATCTTTGCCTGAGAGCCTTTTAAGCTCAAAAACATAATAAATCAGAGGGAGGGGGTTTACGTTTTCCATTTCAGGAAAGGCCCCCGCCTTTCTTAACAGACACCTATCTTGCCAAACCAAGACACCAGGGGAAGCCCTTGTGCCCCTGTGCCCGCAGGCCCTGCCCGGCTCCCCGGCACTCACCGGGAGCTGTAGCTGCTGCCGTCCCCCCAGTGCAGGCGCTCGCCCCGTCTGCGCAGCCCGAGCCAGAAATCGACGTTCCCGCGGAGGCGGAAGAGCAAATCCTGCCCAGGAGAGAGGAGTGGGAGCTGCCCCGGCCCCTCGGGGGGACACGTGCCCGGGGCTGCCCCCGCACGCCGGGGCTCCTTCCCTGCAAGGCCCCGGCCCAGGGCTGCAGCCCCGGCCCTGCGAGCACCGAGCCCGGCCCAGGAGCGCCCCCAGGCTGCCCTCAGCCACCCCACAGCGCCCGCAGCCCCTCACTCACCATGGCCTCCTCATCCTGGGCAATGGCCAGGGAGGCATTGAGCTTGGAGCACCGTTCCTGACCCTGCTCCCACGTGCTGTAATCCCGTGAGGAGGTGTAGCAGATCCAATTGTAACCAACCCAGCCATGGGGACAGCCGAGAACCAACAGCGGAGTCGCAAGTGTGACTGGAACCTGTGGTGCTGCAGGGGGAAGAGGAGAAGCTCTGAGGATTCCCCTGTGCAGGGAGCAGGGAGCCCGCTCTGCCCCGAGGGGCTGGGCCCAGGCTGCTGCCCCTCCCTTACCTGGCTGCACAGCCAAGGCCGCCCCCAAAGCCAGCACCAGCACCAGGAGCAGCAGAATCAGCACCGCCGTGCCCACGGGATGGCACCTGAACCATTCACCTGGAGCAGGAAAGAGCTGCTGGCTGCCAGAAGCAGAGCCGGCCCCGCAATCTGCTCAGCCCACGGCCAGGGAGCAGAGCAGGGAGCCCTGAGGCAGTGTGGGCCTCCCTCAGCTGGCAGCCAGAGAGCCAAGAGCCTGGCCACAGGCAGGGACACAGCTGTGGGCACAGGCAGGGACACAGCTGTGGGCACAGGCTGCAGCAGGAGAACTGCACAGCCTTGGGGGCAGCTGGGGCTCTTGCTTGCAGCCACGGATGGGGCCCAGCAGAGCACGAGGCCTCTTCCAGACATCGGGAAACAGCCACACACCTGCCAGCCCTGGCCTTGGGAGGGGACACGGGCCCCAGCCTGGAGGGCACAGGGGTGGCCCTGCACTCACCCAGGAATCTTCTGACGTTCTTTTTGTGTTCATTGCCCGTTGCTGCTGTGCTCTGGGGCTCCCTCACACTCCCATTTTTGTTGCAGGATCCATTCTCCACATCTGCGCTCGCTGCACGCTCACAAGTGGCATCCCCCTGCTTATGCCAAGAGGCTTCTTGGGCCCCAGGCAAGTGTGCAAGTGCGGCTGCTGGTCCCCCCTGGGGATGCTGGGGCTCGTTTGCTGCTCCAGGAATGGAGTAGAATTCACTCTTCTGCTCACAGCTGGCATCTCTCTGCCCAGAAGAAACAGCACCTTGCTCCTGACACATCAGGAGTGCTGCTGGCAGATCCTTTGGGATCTCGGCCTCGGGAACAGCTTTCCAGCCGCGCTGATGGCGCCCTGAAAGGGACACGGTGAGAGGTCGCTGCTGGTGCCGGCCGTGCGGGGGCTCAGGAGGGCGGTGGCAGCTGTGGCTGCGCTGTCGCCGCTGCCCAGAGGTGCGGCAGCAGGTGCGGAGACAAGCGCAGCCTCCGGGAGCTCTGCGGTGGCCGCAGCCGCGGCCCCTGTGGCTCTGCAGCCGCTGCAGCCCAGCTCCGTGCCGGGCCGGGCGCTGAGAGCGCCTGCGAGCTGCCGGCTGCTGCTGGCCCGGGGCAGCTGCGGCTCGGAGTCCGCCTGCCGAGGGGCGAGAAGCAGCAGCCCCGGGCTGCTCACCATTGTGCCCCGCATGATTCCCTGCCCCGGCGCCTCGGAGCCCGGGCACACCGAGTGCCGGCACGGCCGCTGCGGCTCCCTGCCTGTGGGAAAAATTGCCAGGTAATTTTGGCTTTCACATTTATGTATTATCGTATACATATATTGTGAGTGATTATAACTATTTAGAAATAGTCTAAATTATAACTCCTTTTAGCTTCATGTTAGTGTAATATAATCTATCAGCTTAAGTAGGCACCATATTGCTCTTAGAAATTGTAATGTAATGAATACAGTGTCTATGCATCACCTATGGAAATGATAGTGTGATGAATGTACTGTGTTATAGACGTGAGGAAAACAATGTGAGAAAGACTTTTGTGTGACTAAAAACAGTGTAAGGCCATCCACCGACCAACCTGTCCAAGAGATAAAATAATGGTGACAGAAACAAGAGCACCAGAGAATACTTAGAGGTACCATGTTAAATTTAAAGAGAACATACTAAAATCTTATCCAGAGGATGTGAAACAGCTGGATGGAGTCCCAAGAAGAAATAAATTATATGGATGTGACACTCAGAATGTCATACAGATATGAGTGTGAAGTAGGCAGAGAAAGAAGATACCAAGACAACAGAAAGTTCAAAATAAGTTCTGAATAATACATTTAAATACCTGAATATTTGTACTTCAGCGAGGTAACAGAATAAATGGAACATTGTCTGTTTACCCCGGTGTGTTCTTTCACTGTTGACCAGGAGCACCCAATGCTCTAAATATTATTCCCTTTTATATCCCATTACTATTATGACCATCACTATTATTGACCTTTCAAAACCACTAAGCAGTGAATTCCATTTTCCTCATCTGTCAAGGGGGGGACCTGGCACAAGGAATTCACCAGAACCCCCCACCCCCCCCCCCACCGCAACCCCCTCCGCCCGGGGCGAGGCACAACCGAGCGCGGGTCACCCCTGGGCTGGAGCCGCCTCCGAGCCCCGGGCGGGTCCCAGCTCGGCTCTCCCCGCTCGGCTTTGCCCTCGCTGCCGCCGGCGCTTTCCCCGCTCCCGGGGCTCGGCTTTGCCCGCCGGCTCCGCTTGGCCCCGGCCGAACTCACTCCCCCCGTGGCTCCCCAGCCCTGCGGCGGGGCGAACCCCCGGCATTTGCCGAAGGGCTCTGACTGCCCCTGGGCACTGAAGCCTCACGGAACGTGTCCTAGAATGCCGTAAACATGTGCTGAAATGCTTATTTGAAGTTATCTTGTGTTTTTCGTGAGCTCTGATTTCTGAGAATTGTTACTGGAGAGATTCAAAGCGGTAAATCCAGTACCTCATTATTATCATCTGCAGCATAACACAATCTAATTTCTTTAACAGAAATGCTGATAACATTTACCACATGGTATTACACTAAATACAATCTCGAGAAGCTCCCGATTTGTTGGACAGTTTGCCAAATTCTACATTGTTGTTTCTTTCAGTACAATTGCACTTTAAAAGGTCTTAGTAAACTTACGATTCCATAAAACTTGTGGCTACCATGAATTTTTCTCAATGTTAAATTACATAGCGTGAAAGTGTTTGTCACACTTTTCTAATCCCTCCAGTAAATCCATCAGGCCGTTATTGCAACCATGTTCATTTTTAGTGCCTTTTGGTATTAACAGCATCAGAACACACGGGGGAAGTTACATTTGGTAGTACTCAGCACTTTTAAGAATATTGATTGTAAATTCGGTTATGTTTTATTTTAATACGATTTTAGTGTTGGTAAGATTAAGCAAAGTTAGATCTGAGCAATGTTAAGTGTTCCCAGGATCTCTCCCAGTGCTGCCAGCGGCAAAGCCCTGGGGGCACAGCGTGCTCTGCTCTTGCAGAGGCGAGACTGGAGCTGTCAGGAGAGCAAACCCGGCTGGGAAAGCGTTCCCTGCACAGGAAGGTGTCTCCCCTCTCTGACCACAGAGGGAGCTCAGCCTCCGCTCTTGACTCCAAACCCTTGAAGCTCCGAGCCCGACTGCCCGAAATTGGCTCGGCCCCACTGCCCAGCGCACTGCTCAGAGCTCACACGGCTGAGGGGGCAGTGCAGATTGAATAATGAACGCTGCTGGGCACGGCTTTAGCTCTGAACTACACACTGTCACACAGGAACAAAACCCTTAACGAGGATGGGTTCCTCTTGCTGGCACAAGGAGAGAAGCAGAAATCTGACAGGAATATTCTTCATCATTCTGCCCAGGCTCTGTCAAACCCTCCAGCTCCTGCACCTCGGGAAATAACAAGTGGTTTCTAAGCAGTGACTTTGATGTCAGTGAGCATGTTATTCTGTATTAATCTGGCACTGGAAAGCAGCCTTCACACCCTACAGCTCTTTGCATCACCCAAAGAGTTTGGAGGCTGCTGCCCAGGGAGCTCCTGAGTTGTATCTTCCTTGTCAATCTCATAAGCCCCCTGTTTAATTGTAAAAACATAAATAAAATGCAGGGAGCATTGGCCCAGGGTCTCAGGACTTGTATATCTCCTCCAAACGCAGGGGGGAAAAAGAGTGTTTGTCCCAAACCATACAGTTAAAAAGTTTTTCTTACCTACATGTATTTTTAAATTGAAAGGAGGAAGAGTAAAATATCTATTACTGTGCCAGTGGTGCTCTAGCCTATTTCTGTTCTCTTCTTTGCCATGTAGCTTCTCCAAGAATGCTAAAAAGCAATACCAACCACCAAACCAAAAACACCCATTGAATTTAAGCTGAAGGAGAAGCAATGTGCCTGCAGGCTTGTGGCACTTCACTGCCTGAGTTCCAGAAGGCAGAAAAACCAGGATCCAACAAAGCCTTAAGTGGGGATAGGGTTATCAAGGGTATGAGGAAAGAGCAAGGTCTGGGAAACAGGACTTGGAAGGCCAGAGAGGAAGGAAATAAGGAGGAAGCTGAGGCCGATTTAAATTCGAAAAGAGAAAATAAGGGAGGAGGAGGAGGAAAGAAAAGGCTGGCACTAAATTCCAGCACAGGCGGCACGGCCGCTGCGGCTCCTGCCTGGGCACACGGAGCGGCTCCCGGCACAGAGCGGAGCGCCGAGAAGCCTCGGCCCCGGAGCAGCCAGGATGCGCCGCTTTGTGCCCGCACCCGGCGCCTGCAGCGCTTCGGGCTCTGAGGCACTGGGTTCAAGTTCATGCCGTGCCAGCCCCGAGCCGGGCACGGACACCTCCCGCCCGAGCAGCGGCCCCGAGCCCGGTGCCGCACGGGCGGGAACGGTGCCGGGCACGGAGCAGCCGCCTCCGTCCTAGCGAGAGCAGCCGCGATGAGCCATCGCTGCCGCGGCACCGGCTCCATGCCGGCCATCCGGGCAAGGAGGAGAGCGCGGGCAGCCGCTCCCTCGGCTGCGATCCCAGCGCAGGGGGCACACGGGGGAAGCCGGCACCAGGAACTCGGCAGAACCCCCCGGCCCTCACCGCGGCCCCCTCCGCCCGCAGCGAGCCCCGAGCTGGGGCAGCACCGACCGCGGTCCCACCTGGGCTGGAGCCGCCTCCGAGCTCCGCCGCCGCTGCGGAATGGGGCGAACGCGCCTTTGCCGCTCCGGTCCCGGCCAGACAAGCGGGCACTCGCGCTGGTGCCGCGGGACAGACTCAGGGCAGTGGAGCTGATCGAGCCTTGCACTACAGCCCAGGTCACCGGGCACTGGAGCTGACTCGGGCCGGTGCCGCAGCACAGACTCCCCAGGCGCTCGGGCTGAGTGCGCAGCACAGAGCCCACGTGGGAGCGGCTTTTGGCGGGTTTGACCAATCAGCGTGCGGGCAGCAGCGAGGGGCGGGGCGGCAGCGAGGGGCGGGGCGGCAGCGAGGGGCGGGGCGGCAGCGAGGGGCGGGGCGGGAGGGGGCTGGGCCGGGCGGGTCATGGAAATCTCCGGAGCCGTTTGGCTCTGTTGTATCAGAAAAATCCCCGGTGCCACTTTGGGAGCCAGAGCCGAGGGCATCTTCAGAAGCAGGAGCCACGCGAGGGAAGCAGTCAGGTCACTCCTGTCATGCAAAAACCTTGCTAAGGAAAAGGGCCCCACTGTCTTGGAGCTGGTGAAGAACCGGAGCCCCGGGGAAGCCGCTTCTGGGGCTCTCAGCAGTGAATCACCTCAGGGATTCTGGGGCTGGGCTGGGCCAGGCCAGGTGCCCGGGGCCAGCAAAAACGTCTCACTCTCCCCCTGGGCCTGCAACAGAACACAGCAGGAAAGCCTCGAGGATCGGCAAAGGCCAGGCCGAGATCACACACCGGTCACTGGTATAAAGGGACACGACTGGGGGGAATTCTTTGAATTTATTATGACACAAATCCTGGCAAGAGAAGGAGCGGTGAAGCAGCAGGGTTCAGCCTCGGAAGCAGGACTGTGCCCTCGGCCCCCGGCAGCCGCAGCAGGGGATAAAGGATCCCCGGGCCGAGCAGCGGCTCTGCCCCAGCACGGGGATGTGTCCGGAGCCCCCGCTCCGGGCCGGGCTCGCAGGGCCGAGCGCGGAGCAGGCGCTGAGCTGCTCCTGGAGCTTCCAGCGCTGCTGGATCCGGCGGGCGCGGCACAGGCACTGCCGGGGGCATCGCTCGGTGCCTGGCGGCGTTTGCCGTCCCCAGGGAGAAACTGAGCCCGGCCCGCAGCGCCAGCTCATCCTCACCCTTCTATTGCAATTGCTTTGTTTTGAGTAGAAAAGTTGCCCATTTTTTAAAAAAGTTGCAGAGCTCACAGGTTTGGACAGTTGCTGCCAGGGTAGAGCTCTAACTGTTGATATAATCACTTGTTGTTAATAGTTGTTCGCTAACTACCTGTTGTTGATGGTTGGGAATTCCCCTTTTTGTTGAGTGGCGCTCTGTTGTTTCCTGGAGGATGGTACCCGGGATGGTGAAGAGGAGGGAACATCGGGATTCGCATGCAAATGAAGGAACCCATCACCAAACCTAACAAAAACCCCCTAAAAACAACGAGCCAACAGGGAATTGAGGGATTGAAGTGATGTCTAGATGTGAGGAACAGATTCCAATGTATGCTAAAACGTTTTTACCCCTCACCCTAACCTGAGAGACGTTGGCTGGACAGAGGACCTCGAATGTCAAACCCAAAAACGGGAATCTCCTGGTGCTCTCGGGAGGGCAGAAGCCCCAGCTCCGTCTGCCGACCAGCGGACAAAGCTGCGCTTTTCCTCCTCCTCCTCCGGGCAATTCCTGGGAGAAGCGGCGGCGTGAGTGCGATCCCATCGGTTTTTCCCACCCGAGGTGACTTTTAATAAAGGCATTAAAAAAGGAGAGAGATCTCCTGCCCTATTTACTTCAGCTTCATTAATTAAAACAAGGGGAAACTCCCTCTTGTCGCCTGTTCTAAGCCTTGAATCAAGGGGAGAACGGAGGTTCCCTCTCGATTTAGATCCCTAAATTATGCATAAGGAGAGTCTCCCCTCAGTTTAATCCCAAATAAAAAGGGAATCAGGGAATTTTCCTCAATTTACTCTCCTGAAAATAGGGGAAATGCAGTTTCCCTCTTCAATTTACCAAAGACCATTCTAGGGGCTTTTGCACATCTTTTTCATCTATGAAGGTCCCTTCAAATGGAGGGTCCCCCTCGATGGAACTCTTACAGTGGCACATCAAGAGGTTCCTCTCAAGAGAAGCCCTTTCAGACCAGGGACAGCCGTGTTTGCTCTCAGTTTGAGCCTGAAGATGATGAAAATGGGGCTCTTTCCCGCAATTCAAACAGCACCATAAAGGGTTTCTCCTTCCATTTCAAAATGAAAATTATGGAAAATTTGGACTGCCTGAGTAGTGAGGTACCCAAAATGACAAAAAAAGGTGTGTTTTCCTTCCATTGGGACCCTTCAAATCACAGGTGAATGGGGATCCTCCCCAGTTCAAACACAATTACAGAAAAGCTTTCCCCCCTCCATTTCAATCCCATTTTTGGGGACACTGGGGAGGGACTGGGGGCACTTCCCCCTCCTCACTGCTCACCCCTGGGGCTGCTGCCCCTCGCACAGTGCTGAGCAGTTCCCTCCCAGTTCCCTGCCAGTTTCCCTCTTCCTGGCGAGCCCCGGCAGGGATGGGGAGAGCACTGGGCAGGAGCTGCGAGCGCTGTTCCTTCCCAGGGCTCCTGATATCCCTGCCAGTGCTCCTTCCTGCTCACTCCCGCTGCTCCCACTCTCCCTCCCAGTTCCCTCCTGGCATTCCCTGTGCTCCCAGTTCCCTCCCAGTGTTCCCAGGATCTCTCCCAGTGCTGCCAGCGGCAAAGCCCTGGGGGCACAGCGTGCTCTGCTCTTGCAGAGGCGAGACTGGAGCTGTCAGGAGAGCAAACCCGGCTGGAAGGAGCCCGGGGCGGTGGCGCCCGGCAGGGCTGGCCCGGGAGCGCCCGGGGGCTGCGGAGATTTCCCTGCAGGGCCGGCCTGGAGCCCACGGGCACAGGGGGAGCGCGCAGGGAGCTCGGTGCTGCTCGGGCTGCTGTGACAGGGGTGCAAGTGTTTAATTTGCTTCTGTTTTACGAGAAGAAAGCAAAGCTTCTTCTTTCTTTCTTCCCCCATCCCCTTTTTTTTTTCTTCTTCCTCTCCTCTCCTCTCCTCTCCTCTCCTCTCCTCTCCTCTCCTCTCCTCTCCTCTCCTCTCCTCTCCTCTCCTCTCCTCTCCTCTCCTCTCCTCTCCTCTCCTCTCCTCTCCTCTCCTCTCCTCTCCTCTCCTCTCCTCTCCTCTCCTCTCCTCTCCTCTCCTCTCCTCAACTCTCCTTTCTCACTTTGTCTTTCCTGAGCTGTAGTTACTCAGCACAGCAGCTGAAGTGTACAGAGTCTGTGGTTGAGACAGTAAAACACACTGAAAGAAGCAAGTACACAAGTTTGCAAAGAGAACAGGACAAGTTACAAGAATATCAAACACTCGCTTAGTGTGTGCCCTGGTTTTCCCCTCCCTTTTACGATTTCCTGCCTGCACGTCTCTCTCTCTGTGGTTGCTGAAGTTGTGTTGGAGCAATGTGGGAGCTGCCCCTCAGCATTCAGAGGCAGCTATTCCGTGGCTGTTCAGCTGTACAGCGCTGTTACTCCAGTGTGAGCCCACGCTGCCCTTTCCCTGCCCCTGCAGCAGCCCCAGCAGTCGGGGCACTGCGGGAAGGGCAGGCTGGGCACGGAGAGGCGCGGCTGGCACCGCCTGCCCTCCCGGCAAGGTGCACGAAAGCATCTTCACCGAGGGACAGCGAGCACGGCTGTCAGCACTGACAGACCTTGGGAGGGCCGGGGCTGCCTGTGCAGCACCGAGGGCACCAAAGGGACAGCAGCCACTTCTGTCACCGAGCTGCCAGGCTGCAAACCACGGGGGATGCAGGGCTGGGGTCCCTGTGCTGTGGTTTTCCCTTATTCGGTCCTTTGCTGTAATTTTTGTTATTTCTCAGGAAGTTTCATTTGTGTGACTCATCTTGAAAATGTGACTCAGAAAACACCTCAAATGCAGTGTTGATTTCTTTAATGCTTTTCCTGAAATCGTTGGTTTGCAGCTGATTTTGATGCTGAAACCATTCATTGTAGCTACTCTGCACTCAAAGAAACCATTAGATATGTTTATAGTTAATGCCAGTATAACAGAGTTTTCAGTAAGTTCTGCACTTTGTAGTAGTAGTCCTAGGATTTGTGTGCATCAGTAATTGTTGTGGTTTGCAATAGGAGGAAAATTTCTGTTGAACAGCAGAGAAGCTGGACACGGCTCTGAAACACACAAGTTAAAGAGGAAAAAACCCAGGAACCTCCTCTTTCTTTCTTTCCCAGTGGGCGAGGAGGTGGCGGGCCCCGGGCCCAGCCCCCGTCTCGGCCGGGCCGGGCCGGGCAGCCCTGCCCCGGGTCGGACCCGTTCCCCCGGGCCGGGCCCTTCCCCCCATCGGCCCCGTTCTGTTCTGGCCGGGCCCAGCAGATCAGGGCAGCAACGGGAGGAAGCTGCAGAGACCAGAAAGGAGCAGGGCTGGCCCGGCTGTGAGATCTTACCAGGAAATCCATTCCGTCAGCGCAGCTGGAACCGAAACCACAACAGACGCAACTCACACAGAGTGATCCTGGAGAGGAAATTCAACACAGAAAATACAACACCAGTCATGAAACCACTCAACAGTCCCAGATGCAGCGTCCCTTCACATAGATCCCTAGCAAAATGTTAAACCTTTCAATACTTCAATCCTCCCTCGAGTAAAAGAAAAACAAAACAAGCCAAGATACAAGCATATAAAAAAACCAACATACAACCGTCAAAATCAGTAAGGAACAAGTTAAATCCCAAATTTAAAAAAAGGGAACAATACCTTAATTTTAAAACTGAAATCCTCTTATAAACTTTGAAGAAAAAAACCTCTTATAAACTTTGAAGAAAAAATAGAAATTTTTTTCCTATTGCACATGAAACTACAGAAAAATGAAAGTATTCAAATAAGATCAAACCTGCTTCAAATAATAAAACCTCCATACAAAAATAAACAAATATTAAAATAACTGTAATCCCATAAAAAGTTTCAACAAAAAAGATAGAAAAATAATCCTATACTTTCAAAAAAAGAAAAAAAAAATCTCCGTTCCCAGAGATGAAAATAATTTTAAAACTAAATTATACAGGCTTCTACCTTTTAACAACTTATCTTCAGAACAATACCCTGTAAATCAAGATAGTCCACCAACAAACTATTAAAAAGATAATAAAAATAAGAAAAACTTCACAATAGCAAAGTTCCCCAAAAAACTTCTATCCATAAGAAAATTAAAAATGACAAAAAAACTGTTTTCTTTCATCTTATAAAGGAGTCTCCATAACCTTAACAAAAAAGAAATCTCTCCCTAAATAAACTAAAAAAGATGTTTTAAAAGTAATAAACTAACTAGAAATTTGAAGTTTAGTTCCTTGATATTATCAGTAAAAAAAAAAAAAAAAAAGAACAAAAAAACAAAAAGGAAAGTGTTCTGAAAAGTTTATTTTAATTCTTACTACTTTTTTTCTTTCAGTTACTTGCAATAAAATTTTACACCCTTTAAAGTTTTAAAACTACTTTAGCTTTCTCCTAATCCTACCTCACAACAAAAAATAAATACCTTAGTAATTAAGCAACACTAAAACCCACCACATTCACCAACACATTAATTTAAAAATCTCAAAATTAAAGAAATCTGAAATTGACAAACCAAAACCACTACAGTAGTGATCATTCAGACACACTTCATGTAAAAAGAGAATTCCCAAGAAACAAATATTTCAAGTTGGAACTAAAGTGTTTATGGATTTTATGTTCTTTTGTGTGTCAGAGAAGGTTTGGGCTTAAAAGATGAAAATCTGCCTCTGTTAAGAAGAAAGAGAAATTTTACTTTTATGTGTCCCTCATTTTACCTCAGATGTCTGTGATTCGTTATTGGTTTTGCCCCCTGAATGTGAATGCAATTTTCAGCACCAGCTGGGCTTTGTTGGAAATGGTATTGGGAACCCACAAGAAAAGTTCCTCATTTCACTGGCTGAGACCATGGTGAGGTTTTTAGCATTTCCTTCTCTCAGGTGGGATCTGATGCCCTGAGGTGGCCTTGTCTCCTCAGGGATTTCATGCCCTGAGGAAGCAAAGGCTGATGGAATGTGCTTGATCCTCTCCTGTCTAATGGGGAGGAGCAGCACCCAGCAGAGCTGGAATCACCTTCTCCATTCCTGATTTCTGCTGCCAACACATCACTGGGCTCTCTCAGGGTCCAGAAGTCACTTTTCCTTTTGGATGGATGGCCTGAAGGCACCCAGGGGCTGCAGGCTGGGAATGCATCAGAAATCCCTTTGGCTTGGAAGGATCCTTCTACCTGAGAGCTGAATTGAGAAACAAGACAGATGTAGTGAGGCCAGGGAGCTCACTCAGAACTGTTAGGAGGATCCCAGAGAAAAAGATTCCTAGGAAAGACTGCAGTTGTTTTTTATAACAGTTTCTAGCAGAAGTTCTTGGACTCCAGGTGAGCCATGGAACAGTTTAGCAGTATCAGAAACAGCAAACCCAGTCTTGGCCAGGAGTTAGGGTTAGGGTTAGCAGCTAAACCTAAAACTCTTGCTGTGGTACTTGGAGTAGTTCCTGTCACCATGCTTACCCAGCAGAAAGCACACGTGACCACAGGAGGTGACATTCTCTAGTCAAACTGGGCTAACCAGAGACAGCTCATTTTCTCCACGTGACCCGCTGGGTCACAAAGGCTTGGTTACGCTGCAGGGATTCAGATGCTCCTAGAATCTCTAACACCGCTGTAGAAAACTGAATATATGCCTTGTAAAAGTGTACCTTAAGTCAGCACTGACAACTGTACATCATAAAGTGATTTTCTGTCTAACTGAAGCATAACTTTAGAAAACAGGAAAATTGATGAGAATTCTTTATCAGAAATTGCAGTTGTTTTCCACTCCAGTTTCTGTGCATAAAACATACACCTTTCCCCCTTTCAGTCTGAGATGAAATCTTGATGAACACCTCTGTTTCAAAGTCCCTGTCCCCCTGCAGAGAGGCCTGGAGCTTTCCTTTCCCTGTGCCCAGGGCACTGTGAGCTGCCCTCCCCAGCACCAGAGCCACACGTTCCCCTGCCCAGGTGAGGAGTGAAAGGGGCCCCGGACAGAGCACAAGCTGCTGAGGCAGTGGGCTCAGGCTGTTGTGAGTTCCTGCCCCAACAGCCCATGGGAATGCAAGGGGTGAAAAATGCCCCGAGTGCTGAGCACCAGCAGTGACCCTCAATCAACCTTCCCAATGCTCTCCCTCGAGCTCCTCAGGCTCTGGGGAACACAGGACAGCAAAAGGGGCTCAGTTTGGCCCTTGGAGGGTGAGAGGCAAGCAGCAGAATCCAGCCTGGTCTCTCTCTGACCTTTCCTTTAGCACAGGCCTGTGTGTCCCCAGCCCAAAGGCACAGAGGGGGCTCTTTAAACGGTGCCACAATGTCCCCGTGCCCACCGTGTCACTGTCCCACGAGGAGAGAGCCCGGGGGCATCGGGGCCAGGAGAGCTGTGCCAGAGAGCTGTGCCCGAGTGTGCCCGGCCCTGTGTGCCTGAGTATGCTGTGCCCAGGTGTGAGGGCACACGTCCTGCTCTGCCATGGGCACTGTGTGTTTGTGCTGTGCCCAGGTGTGAGGGCACACGTCCTGATCTGCCATGGGCACTGTGTGTTTGTGCTGTGCCCAAGTGTGAGGGCACATGTCCTGCTCTGCCATGGGCACTGTGTGTTTGTGCTGTGCCCAAGTGTGAGGGCACACGTCCTGCTCTGCCATGGGCACTGTGTGTGTTTGCTGTGCCCAGGTGTGAGGGCACACGTCCTGCTCTGCCATGGGCACTGTGTGTGTGTGCTGTGCCCAAGTGTGAGGGCACATGTCCTGCTCTGCCATGGGCACTGTGTGTTTGTGCTGTGCCCAGGTGTGAGGGCACACGTCCTGCTCTGCCATGGGCACTGTGTGTGCTGCTGTGCCCAGCTCTGTGCCCAGGGATGTGCTGCCGTGGGCACGGGCTGTGTGCCCTGCTGTGGGCACGGGGGCTGCGTTGCACACTCAGCTGTGAGTGGGGCTGTGCACAGCTCTGTGCTTGTGAGTGTGCACAGGTTCTGCGGGTGTGAGCAGGGCCCTGTGCGTGTGAGCCCTGGCTCTGCACATGTCCCTGTGTGCTGCAGTGCCAGATTTCTTCAGCGTTGTTAACTCTCGACACCATGGGTGACATTGGGAGCCCCAGAAAGCTGCTGGATCTGGGGTGCAGCTGTTGGGCACAGCTGCTCTACAGCTCGAGTAAACTGTGTCGGGGATAGGGACAAGGAACAGGGAGAGGTTGTCTCTGTTTTCCAAAGGTGTTTATTCCCAGGAGGGTCAGCATCTGAAAGAACCCGAACAAAGCTACACATCAACTTAAATACGGGGGAGTTCTCAGGGGAGGGCACAAAATTTGAACCAATGGGGAAAAGCTGGGCGAGGAACACAAGGGGGGATACAATGTTTAAACCCATAGGGGATTACAGGGGAGGAGAGCAGTTTAAACAAACCAATGGGGCCTCGAAGAATACAAAAATGACAGGGAGGTTTCTAGAGAAAGGGGAAGGCATGGGAAGGGATTGGCAGTCAGTGGGAGGAGAAACAGGGAACATCCTAGAACAAAGGCCAGGTCTTTGGGAAGATGGACAAGTAGGATGAAACCAACAACACTGGGGTAAAGGAACAATCCATTAATGACAAAAAATGTCATAACAATACAAAATAGGGGGGGTTATAAAACTGACTGCTATGGCTGAATTACAATTAAAACATGCACTGGAACATCTCTGTGCACACACAAGCTGGGTGCACCCAGGGACACAGCTCTGGGTACGCGGCTCTGTGCATCCGACTGATGTCCCAGCTAGAAAAACAGACATATATATATATATGTATGTATAAATATATAAACACATGTATTTCTTTATATGTCACTACCTCGCTCTGCTGGCTGGACTTGCCCCTGGCCCTCTGTGTACACCCTCTTCTTGTAGGGAGAAGAATTTACCTCTACATATAAGTTTGCCAAAAGGCTGATGTAAAGTCGTGTACAGTGATTTCCATCAAATTTAATACTGTTTAAGTTTCCATTAAATCCCTATAAACAGGGAATCTGCAATGGCTGTGACCCACTGCAGTTCCAACCCACGTTCCCTGAAGCTGCTGCCATCAGAACGGGGTGCTGGGCCCAGTGCTGAACCTCTCTGGGACTGTGGGGCTTCCTGGGCCACGCAGTTCCCTTGTGCCAGCAGTGCTGGGTAACTACTTTAACACTCAACTACCCTTTCAAATACTGAAACATTTGAGGCTGTGCTATGGGCATTGCCTTCAGTGTTAACCCCCGAGTGGAGAGATCCCTTTCAGGTGCTGCTCACCCCTGAATGGGCTGTGCCAACCACAGAGTGAGAGCGGTGTCACAGCAACAGAGTTAAAGGCTGGTGAGAGAACCCAAAGAATAGACTGTAACATGCAGACCAGGTGAGAAAGCACCAAAGAAGCTCAAAGATGTACAAAGAGTGGAGTCCTACTTCCACCATCTTGAAGATTAACTAACACTTTGGGTGGGGAATTTGAACTTTATCATTTATTGATGTAATTGTCCTGTCTTAATAGATGAGAATCACAAGCATCTGGTGAGGGAACCATCAGAGGTATTGGGGCAGTTTCCTTAAGGACCAACAAGCAGAGTGAAACAAGAAACAGAGGGCAAGACCAGGTTGGCCCCTGTGCTCACCACCGAGAAGATTCCATAGCCCTGCTGTGGGCAGCAATCCCATAGGCATGGCAAGGTGGGGGCAAGAAAGGCACCCCAGACCTCTGTCACTGCTCAGCTGTCTTTTAATACAGCAGGAACCAGAAGGCAAGAGTGAGTTGGGCTCTGTACTCACCACTAAGATCCACCTGCTATGAGTAGCAACCCCATGGGCACAGTAGATGGGGGTAAGAAAGCCACACCAGACCTCAGTGATCCCATTTTGTCCATTGCAAACATGTCTCTCTCAAGAAAACCTGAGATTTTTTTCTTTCTGTTCACACTGTCCTCACCCTCATCAACAGATGTTGATATGAGTCATGAAAATTTTTCTTCTGAGAAGAGTAGAGTATCACAACTGAAAACGAGAGTTAATTGTTCGAGCAAAATGACACAGGAAAAGTTGCTTCCTGTACATGAATGATGTGATGGTTGGCTCTCACAATTGAGAGACAGATATTATGTGTATGCGAGGAGAAGTTTTGTAGATAAATAGTGCTGTCCCTGTAATGTGTCCCCCCACAGTCCCCTTTCCCTCCCCCTTGCAGCAGCCTCAGTTCCCAGGGCATTTGGGGAGGGCCGGCTCATTACCAGGAGGGGCCACAGGACAACACCTGAGCTCCAGTCAAGGTGTGAGGAAGTGATCTCCACCTGTGCAGGGCAGAGAAGGAGCTGACTGACAAAACTTTGGGAGGGGCTGAGGGTACAAAAGGCAGAAAGGCAGAGCATCCATTCTGTAAACGAGCATGTGGCTGAAAATACAAAAAGATAGAATCACAAGAAACCATGCAATATAACAGCTTAAGGTACAAGATGGCCTGAAAAAGTTAAAAAATCCTAAACCAGCAGGAAAATTCAAAGTTATGGTGGAATTCTTAAAAACTGTGAAAATATTTACATATACTACATACATATAATTTAAACACATATTTTATATTATAAATCTTAAATATTAGAGCTACATGCATTCTTATAAATGTACATGTAGTTCTAATATGTAACAGCATATAGAAAGCATAGGTTGAGTCAACCCAGTGCAAGCAGACAAGCACCCCAGGGCAGGACTTAAAGCCATAATAAACTTTCATAAAAAGTGTAAATAGTGAGCCGTATTTCACACATATAATAGGGGGCAATGCACTCACTGCAGGCAGCATCGGTGGCAGGATGGATTGCAGAGACTTTTCCTTTGCAGCCCCAGCCCAGCGCTGGCACCGGGGATGAAGAGGCACTGAGGTGACCCTGAGAGGAAGTGCAAGGCACAGGGCGCAGCTGAGAAAGGACAGCGCTGTGCTGGGCTCAGAGGTGAAGCTGGCACTGCCCAGCGTGGAGAAGGTCCTTTGTGCAGCCCCTGTTACAGGGGAGCTTGGGCCTTGCTGCAGACATACGGCCGCTCGTTGGAGCAGTTCCCACTCCTGAATCTCCTGTCAGCCAGGTACACACACTCGGAATTGCCAAAAACAGGAACCCTGCAGGGAGGAGCAGAGGCAGCGCTGGCTGCCAGGGGAAGCCCTTGTGCCCCTGTGCCCCCAGGCCCTGCCCGGCTCCCCGGCACTCACCGGGAGCTGTAGCTGCTGCCGTCCCCCCAGTGCAGGCGCTCGCCCCGTCTGCGCAGCCCGAGCCAGAAATCGCCGTTCCCGCGGAGGCGGAAGAGCAAATCCTGCCCAGGAGAGAGGAGTGGGAGCTGCCCCGGCCCCTCGGGGGGACACGTGCCCGGGGCTGCCCCCGCACGCCGGGGCTCCTTCCCTGCAAGGCCCCGGCCCAGGGCTGCAGCCCCGGCCCTGCGAGCACCGAGCCCGGCCCAGGAGCGCCCCCAGGCTGCCCTCAGCCACCCCACAGCGCCCGCAGCCCCTCACTCACCATGGCCTCCTCATCCTGGGCAATGGCCAGGGAGGCATTGAGCTCGGAGCACCGTTCCTGACCCTGCTCCCACGTGCTGTAATCCCGTGAGAAGTAGTAGCAGACCCCATTGTAGCCAATCCAGTCATGGGGACAGCCCAGAACCAACAGAGGTGTAACTGGAATCTGTAGCGCTGCAGGGGGAAGAGGAGAAGCTCTGAGGATTCCCCTGTGCAGGGAGCAGGGAGCCCGCTCTGCCCCGAGGGGCTGGGCCCAGGCTGCTGCCCCTCCCTTACCTGCCAGCACAGCCAAGGCCGCCCCCAAAGCCAGCGCCAGCACCAGGAGCAGCAGAATCAGCACCGCCGTGTCCACGGGATGGCACCTGAACCATTCACCTGGAGCAGGAAAGAGCTGCTGGCTGCCAGAAGCAGAGCCGGCCCTGCAATCTGCTCAGCCCATGGCCAGGGAGCAGAGCAGGGAGCCCTGAGGCAGTGTGGGCCTCCCTCAGCTGGCAGCCAGAGAGCCAAGAGCCTGGCCACAGGCAGGGACAGCTGTGGGCACAGGCAGGGACACAGCTGTGGGCACAGGCTGCAGCAGGAGAACTGCACAGCCTTGGGGGCAGCTGGGGCTCTTGCTTGCAGCTACGGATGGGGCCCAGCAGAGCACGAGGCCTCTTCCAGACATCGGGAAACAGCCACACACCTGCCAGCCCTGGCCTTGGGAGGGGACACGGGCGCCTGCCTAGAGAGCACAGGGGTGGCCCTGTACTCACCCAGGAGTCTTCTGAGGTTCCTTTTGTGTTCATTGCCCATTTCTGCTGCTGTGCCCTGGGGAGCCAGGGGCTCCCTCACGCTCCCATCTCTGGTGCAGAATCCATTCTCCACATCTGTACTCACTGCACGCTCACAAGTGGTAACTTTCTGCTTAAGACAAGTGGCTTCCGGCACCACAGGCAGGTGTGGAACCCTGGCTCCTAGTTTCTTGTAGAAGTTCTTCCCAACTCCATGAATGGAGCAGACTTCACTCTCCTCCAGCTCACAGCCGGAATCGCTCGACGTGGACAGATCACTACCTTGCTCTTGAGACATCAGGAGTGCTTCTGGCAGATCCTTTGGGAGCTCGGCCTCGGGAACAGCTTTCCAGCCGCGCTGATGGCACCCTGAAAGGGACACGGTGAGAGGTCGCTGCTGGTGCCGGCCGTGCGGGGGCTCAGGAGGGCGGTGGCAGCTGTGGCTGCGCTGTCGCCGCTGCCCAGAGGTGCGGCAGCAGGTGCGGAGACAAGCGCAGCCTCCGGGAGCTCTGCGGCGGCCGCAGCCGCGGCCCCTGTGGCTCTGCAGCCGCTGCAGCCCAGCTCCGTGCCGGGCCGGGCGCTGAGAGCGCCTGCGAGCTGCCGGCTGCTGCTGGCCCGGGGCAGCTGCGGCTCGGAGTCCGCCTGCCGAGGGGCGAGAAGCAGCAGCCCCGGGCTGCTCACCGTTGTGCCCCGCATGATTCCCTGCCCCGGCGCCTCGGAGCCCGGGCACACCGAGCGCCGGCACGGCCGCCGCGGCTCCTGCCTGGGCACACGGAGCGGCTGCCGGCACAGAGCGCAGCGCCGAGAAGCCTCGGCCCCGGAGCAGGCTGCATGCGCCGCTTTGTGCCCGCACCCGGCGCCTGCAGCGCTTCGGGCTCTGAGGCACTGGGTTCAAGTTCATGCCGTGCCAGCCCCGAGCCGGGCACGGACACCTCCCGCCCGAGCAGCGGCCCCGAGCCCGGTGCCGCACGGGCGGGAACGGTGCCGGGCACGGAGCAGCCGCCTCCGTCCTAGCGAGAGCAGCCGCGATGAGCCATCGCTGCCGCGGCACCGGCTCCATGCCGGCCATCCGGGCAAGGAGGAGAGCGCGGGCAGCCGCTCCCTGGGCTGCGATCCCAGCGCAGGGGGCACACGGGGGAAGCCGGCACCAGGAACTCGCCAGAACCCCCGGCCCTCAGCGCGGCCCCTCCGCCCGCAGCGAGCCCCGAGCTGGGGCAGCACCGAGCGCGGTCCCACCTGGGCTGGAGTCGCCGCCTCGCTGGGCCCCGGTGCCGCCGCCGCTCCGAGGTGCGTCACGACTTCGCCACCCGCCTCCGCCGCTCCGGTCCCGTCCCGGTCACACCCACCGGCCCGGCACGGCCCGAGTCAGGTTCCGCTGTGGATGTGAGAGCGGGTTTTGCCCGTTTTGGCCAACCAGCGTTGAAAGCAGCGAGGGTCCTGCCTTCACCCGCGTTGCACTGATGGGCGTGCTGCGCCGAGCCGAGCCCCGGCCGGTGGCGATGGCCGGGCCGTGCAGCGCAGGGGGAGAGCGGAGGGGCGCGGCCCGCAGCGGGGGAGAGTGCCAGGAGCCGCTTCCCCGGGGGCTGAGGTTCTTCTGCACGTCCTCTGGCGTGGGTCCCTTTTCCTTAGCGCGGGGTTTTCGCACAGGATTCGCAGCGGCCGTCCCCTCCCACCGCGCCTTAGCAGCTCACGCAGGTAAACTGTATTCCAATTCTCGACGATATCCACTTGTTTTGGATTTGCACAGGAGGTATTTAAAAAAGCGATGCAAAAGTTTTAGCTACGAAAAGCTGTACAGCTTCTGAGACAGTAACGAAGACATTGAATCCCAAACAAGAGAAATAAAGAAATGCCTTAATCTTAAAACTAAACCCTCTGATAATGCTGTAGAAAAAAGACTTGTTTCTGTAAGACTTAGAAGTATGGAGAGATATAGTTCTAATTAATATCAAACAAAAGACTCCACAGCAAAGCAAACAAAATTTAAAGTAACTTTAATCGTATAGTATATACGTATATATAACCCCGCACCCCGGGCCGCCGGCCGGCCCGCACCGGCTCCCGGGCCCCTCGGCGCCCTTCGGCGCGGTCCCGCTCCCCGCAATGCCGTTACCCACAGCCTTCTCCCCGCCGCCCCTGCCCCCCGACGATCCAAGCCTCTCCGGCCGCTGCCCGCGTCCTGAGAGCAACACTGCCGGCCCGGCTCGGCTGGTGGCGGCCTCACCCCTGAAAGGGGAGCTGCCGGCTGCTGCTGGCCCGGGGCAGCTGCGGCTCGGAGTCCGCCTGCCGAGGGGCGAGAAGCAGCAGCCCCGGGCTGCTCACCATTGTGCCCCGCATGATTCCCTGCCCCGGCGCCTCGGAGCCCGGGCACAGCGAGCGCCGGCACGGCCGCTGCGGCTCCCTGCCTGGGCACACGGAGCGGCTCCCGGCACACAGAACTCACCAGAGCCCCGAGCTGAGGCAAGACCGACCGCGAGTCGCACCTGTGCTGAAGCTGCTTCCAAGCTCTATTATCGCCTTGCCCGGGTTCTGGGCGCTATCACGGCTGCGCCTCCGGTCTAATGGGCGCAGATCGTGCCTCCTCATTCCTACCCGGGGCGTGTCGGTGTGGGAGGGATTTTGGCGGATGAGCGGCGGGAGCGCAGGCAATCGCGGCTCGGAGGCGGGGCCGTTTTGCTCCCCCGCCCCGCCCCGGCCCCGCCCCGCCCGCTCTCCCCGGGACTCCCGCTGCCTTCTCGGGATCGGTTCCCTCACCCTTCTAGGGCCTCCCGTCGCTGCCGGCCCGGATTGCGGGATGTGAACCCGAGTCCCTTTGGCCCGGCTGAGCGCAGTGCAAACCCCCTGCGGTGGCGGCAGGCGCGGGGCTGCCCCGCCTCACCCCGAGCCCCGGGCGGGTCCCAGCTCGGCTCTCCCCGCTCGGCTTTGCCCTCGCTGCCGCCGGCGCTTTCCCCGCTCCCGGGGCTCGGCTTTGCCCGCCGGCTCCGCTTGGCCCCGGCCGAACTCACTCCCCCCCGTGGCTCCCCAGCCCTGCGGCGGGGCGAACCCCCGGCATTTGCCGAAGGGCTCTGACTGCCCCTGGGCACTGAAGCCTCACGGAACGTGTCCTAGAATGCCGGAAACATGTGGTTTTTTAAAGTTAATCTTGTGTTTTTCGTGAGTTCTGATTTCTCTGACAATTGTTACTGGAGAGATTCAAAGCAGTAAATCCAGCGCCTCATTATTGTTCTTGTTATGTGCAGCATAACACAATCGAATTTCTTTAGCAGAAATGCTGATAACATTTACCACATGGTATTACACTAAATACAATCTCGAGAGTCTCCCGATCTCTTGGACACTTGGCCAAATTCTACTTTGTTGTTTCTTTCGGTAGAATTGCGCTTTAAATGGTTTTAGTAAATTTCTGATTCCTTAAAATTTGTGGCTGTCATGAGTTTTACTCACTGTTAAATTACATAGGGTCAAGTTATTTGTTACGTTTTCTAATCCCTGCAGGAAATCCATCAGGCCGTTATTTCAGCCACGCATAGTTCACATTTTCAGTATCTTTTGGTATTAATACCATCAGAATAACTTACATTTCATAGTACCCAGAACTTTTAAGGACATTGATTCTTAGTTCAGTTCTGTTTTATTTGAATGTGATTTTAGTGTTGGTAAGATTAAGCCAAGTTAGATCTGAGTAATGTTATATTTTATTACTCTATTGAATTAATTTTATCATGACTCATTTATGTCGAGGTGGATTTCTGTCAGGTTTGAGTGTTGCTGAGTTTGGAGGAGGTCATGCTTCATTCTTCTACACTTTAAGCCATTTCATGTTCTATTCAAGTTTTGTTTAGATCAATTTTTATTCAGTATTAAGGATGTTACCTTTAAGTTCTTTTAAGTGTACCTCTGATTCTATTGATGTGACATTGAATTACTCTGCAATTGATTTTAAGTCACAAGTTAATTTTGCTTAAATATGTTTGTTTGCATTGCAGGATGTGGTTCTTTCCTTCTAGAGATAAGACAGATCCCACTCAAACAGCTGTGATGAAACAGTGATAAACACCTGCTTTTGGATAGAAGAAGATACAGTTTGTGGGGCCCTTGATCCTCTCACAGATTGCACAGGTGCCAGTGCTGCACTGCCTGACAGGATCATTGATTGTGATCTCTTCTGGTTTATCTCCCACAGATAACACAGGAGAGTGGGTGGTCGTTCCACATTATGGCTGTTATCCATTGTCAGCTGTTCAGTGTTTCATTGTATGGATACAGGAATGCTGGAAGAATATTGTCTCCAATTCCTGAGACAGTAACTGCTGAGAGATCTGTTCCATCATGTGAATTCACTCATTTTTGTAACAGGAATCATTCATAAGACACCATTACCTTATTTATAACTGGCTTTTCATAAACTTTGACATATCTTTGTGTGACTATCCACAAGACACGGTGTCACTTTGGGCTCTCTCTGTTTTGTTCTGCAGCTGCAGGTGCATCTCTTTGAACAGGCTGTCTGCAGCCGTTCCCTGCACTGCCTGCTCAGCCTTTAGTCCCTTCTCTTGTTCCAGCAGGGTTGCTGTGCCTTCACCCAGGGCTGTCTCATGATTTTCCTGTGTTTTCATAGTTCCAGGATGAGATCTCTGGGCTCTGTCAAAAGCCTCATCTGAGCTGAGGTCCTGTGGTCTTTCCCGACCCTTTTGTGCCACATCCTCATGGCACAGGGCTGTGACCTGCTGAGGGCAAGGCTGCTCCTGCTCTGTGGCAATCAGACACAGTCCCAGGTATTCTCACAGGAGCACTCCAGCAGTTTGCTGTGCTTGGGGCATCTCATAGCTGCTATTATTGAGAGATTTGTTTTTGAGGTGTGTGAGGGAGACCCTCCCAATGGGGGTCTGGGCTCTGGCCAGGCTCTGGCTCTACCTGGTTGGAAAATTGCCATCAAACCCAGATGTTTTCTGTCTCAAAACTATATTCAAGTCTCTTGGCCTTGGCACTTTGACCCTATACCAATAGGACAGCTGGATCTATTTTTAAAGTGAGCTTGGACACCATTCCGGGAATGGCTCTGCAGGTCCTCACTGAAATGAGATTTGTCAGCTGCTGCAGGCTCAGGGTGATGGTGCAGTATTTAAGACATTGATAATCATCCAATTTCACAAGTGTTATTAGTTACATGAATTATCTGATTTATTCTTGATTACTGTCAGTTTCTTGTTTCGCTGCATGTATTGTTTTGTTTTGCTGTTCCCTTCATGATCATAGCAAGAGTCATGCATATTATTTTGTAAACAAAAAGAAAGGGGAATTGGCTCCTAAAGAATCTCTGAATAATGCAATATTTATACTAAAAGTATTTTAAAGGCTTTTCTGTAGGTATCACAGTGAGGGTGGCTGTGACAAACCTCTCTGGTTCCCTGACTTCAGGCCAGGGTGGTGAAAATGAAAAGGAGTGGGTTCGATGGAGCTGCCCAGAAAGAACTTTAAGAAAGGGTGAGAAACAACAAACGTGGGGAAGCCCTGCACAATAAGAGGGGCAGGATCCAGAGACTCCAAACAAAGGGGAAGCAACAATAAATATACTCAGGGCTGGAACATTCTGGAACTGTAACCACATGGGGAAAAGAAGTAAGCACCAGGGGAGTAGAACTTGTGCAACTTAACATAAAAACACCAAAGGCTCATGGGGGAGCTCTCAGGCTGGCCCTGAATTAAACAAATGATTCCCAGGGCTGGAAACCAATGCCTGGCTCTTTTGGGGTAAAATCCAGCTGAGTCTGAGTCCCAGCTGGGCCAAGTCCCACACATGAGGATCTCCAGGTGAGTGTGCAATGGCAAGGCCTGGCTGATTGACGGACTGAGCAGAAGGGGTGCATGTGTTTTATCATCAGCAGCTTTAAAGGGGTCACCTGCTCACCTGATCAGGCATCGATGGCCTCCAAGCAAGCGAGGCCCAGGGAGGAGAGAGGTGACCTTGTCCCCACTCAGCCTTGGTGGCCAGGACAGGGACAGAGGCAGGACTGCCAGCCTATGGCTGTGCCTGGGGACTTGGAGAGGAAACTGAACAGAGGCCTTCTGTCCTACAGTATTTACCACTCTGATATTGTGTTCTACCAACCCTGTTCAGCTATTCCTGCTCCAGGCTTCCAGAAAGACATTCAGTGATGCCAAGGCAAACATTCCCAGCTGATGGGCTTCCTCCTGCCAGGGCAGCACAGCCCCTGGGTTCCAGCCATAGGGGCTTTAGAGCTATGGTCATTTATTTCCATTCCCTAATAGACATTGGACATGATCTTTGTGTTCTCCCATGCTGCAAGACCCTTTGTCAGTGGCATGATTGGACTTGAGAATACAGAATTGGATTTCGGATTGACTGTAACCTGTCTTTCATGTGTCATATCCTGTACCTAATAGATAACCAGTAATAACCTTAAAAAGATTGTAATCTCACAGGAGCAAACTGTTGCAACATGAGAATACATAAGCTTTTTGTTTTTCAACAAAAAGAAAGGTGAATTCCTGCATATGGCTAGAAATGCTGTAAAAGAAAAGCGTTATAGTATCATGGTTTAGGCCTGCTGATGGAACTCTCACAGTGGCTCCCTCGGCGATCTCAGCGCAGGGGGAACAGGGGGAAGCGGGCACAAGGAACTCGCCAGAAACCCCTCGGCGCCTCCGAGCTCCGCGGCCGCCTCGCCGGGCTCCGGGTGCCGCCGCCGCTCCCGGACAGGCACAGCGGGCACGGCCGGGGCCGCCGCAGGACAGAGCCGATGTCGGTGTGGGAGGGGTTGGGACCAGTCAGCAGTCAGGGAAAGCGGCAACCGCGGCCAGGAGGGGAAGGAAGGGAGAGGTCATTCCATGAGCCAGGTCAAGTGAGGTGACGTCCCAGCGCCTCCCCGTAAAAGCCGTGGTTACAATGAACCGCAGTTTCTGGCAGGAGCTTCTGGGGCTCAATCATCGCAGGGATTCATGGGCTGGGCTGGGCTGGGCCAGGCCAGGTGCCCGGGGCCAGCAAAGCGCTCTGAGCCTCTGCTCCTGCCCCTGGGCAGGCAACAGAACACAGCAGGAAAGGCTCGGGGATCGGCAAAGGCCAGGCAGAGATCTCTCACCTGTCACTGGTATAAAGGGACACGACTGGGGGGAATTCTTTGAATTTATTGTGACACAAATCACGGCAAGAGAACGAGCGGCGAAGCAGCAGGGTTCAGCCTCGGCAGCAGGACTGTGCCCTCGGCCCCCGGCAGCCGCAGCAGGGGATAAAGGATCCCCGGGCCGAGCAGCGGCTCTGCCCCAGCACGGGGATGTGTCCGGAGCCCCCGCTCCGGGCCGGGCTCGCAGGGCCGAGCGCGGAGCAGGCGCTGAGCTGCTCCTGGAGCTTCCAGCGCTGCTGGATCCGGCGGGCGCGGCACAGGCACTGCCGGGGGCATCGCTCGGTGCCTGGCGGCGTTTGCCGTCCCCAGGGAGAAACTGAGCCCGGCCCGCAGCGCCAGCTCCTCCTCACCCTTCTATTGCAATTGCTCCATGGTTAAACCAAGGGGAAACTCCCTCTTGTCGCCAATTCAAAGCCTTGAATCAAGGGGAGAACGGAGGGTCCCTCTCGGTTTAGATCACTAAATGATGCATAAGGAGGGTCTCCCCCCAATTTAATCCCAAATCAAAAGTGAATCGAGGGTTTTTTTCCTCAATTTAGCCTCCTAATAGAAGGAGAAATGCAGTTTCCCTCTTCAATTTCCCTCAACAAAGATATTCTGGAGACTTTTGAAAACTTTTCTCATCTGTGAAGGTGCCTTCAAATGGAGGGTCCCCCTCAGTGGAACTCTTACAGTGGCACATCAAGAGGTTCCTCTCAAGGGAAGCCCTTTCAGACCAGGGACAGCAGTGTGTGCTCTCAGTTTTAACCTGAAGATGATGAAAATGGGGACCTTTCCCTCAATTCAAACAGCACGATGAAAGTTTTCTCCTTCCATTTCAACATGAAAATCATGGAAAACGGTGATTGACCGCCTAGTGAGACACCCAAAAGCATTAAAAAGCCAAACACCCAAAATCTTGTTTTCCTTCAAATCACAGGTGAATGGGGTTCCTCCCCAGTTCAAACACAATTACAGAAAAGCTTTCCCCCCTCCATTTCAATCCCATTTTTGGGGGCTCTGGGGAGGGACTGGGGGCACTTCCCCCTCCTCACTGCTCACCCCTGGGGCTGCTGCCCCTCGCACAGTGCTGAGCAGTTCCCTCCCAGTTCCCTGCCAGTTTCCCTCTTCCTGGCGAGCCCCGGCAGGGATGGGGAGAGCGCTGGGCAGGAGCTGGGAGCGCTGTTCCTTCCCAGGGCTCCCGATATCCCTGCCAGTGCTCCTTCCTGCTCACTCCCGCTGCTCCCACTCTCCCTCCCAGTTCCCTCCTGGCATTCCCTGTGCTCCCAGTTCCCTCTCAGTGTTCCCAGGATCTCTCCCAGTGCTGCCAGCGGCAAAGCCCTGGGGGCACAGCGTGCTCTGCTCTTGAAGAGGCGAGACTGGAGCTGTCAGGAGAGCAAACCCGGCTGGAAGGAGCCCGGGGCGGTGGCGCCCGGCAGGGCTGGCCCGGGAGCGCCCGGGGGCTGCGGAGATTTCCCTGCAGGGCCGGCCTGGAGCCCACGGGCACAGGGGGAGCGCGCAGGGAGCTCGGTGCTGCTCGGGCTGCTGTGACAGGGGTGCAAGTGTTTAATTTGCTTCTGTTTTACGAGAAGAAGGCAAAGCTTCTTCTTTCTTCCCCCCATCCCCCTTTATGTTTCCTCTTCCTTTCTTCCTCCTTTTCATTTTCCTTTTTCTTTTTCTTTTTCTTTTCCTTTTCCTTTTCCTTTTCCTTTTCCTTTTCCCTTTTTCCTTTTTTCTTTTTCCTTTTCCTTCTCTATCTTTCTCTATCTTTCTGTCTTTCCTGTAGTGACCAGTAGTCACTCAGCACAGCAGCTGTAGGGTACAGAGTCTGTGGTTGAGGCAGTACCACGCTGAAAGAAGGAAGTCTCCAAGTCTGCAAAGAGAACAGCAACAGTTACAAAAATATCAAACACTCGCTTAGCGTGTGCCCTGGTTTTCCCCTCTCTTTTACCATTTCCTGCCTGCATGTCTCTCTCTCTGTGGTTGCTGCTGTTCTGCTGGAGCAATGTGAGAGCTGCCCCTCAGCATTCAGAGGCAGCTATTCCGTGGCTGTTCAGCTGTACAGCGCTGTTACTCCAGTGTGAGCCCACGCTGCCCTTTCCCTGCCCCTGCAGCAGCCCCAGCAGTCGGGGCACTGCGGGAAGGGCAGGCTGGGCACGGAGAGGCGCGGCTGGCACCGCCTGCCCTCCCGGCAAGGTGCACGAAAGCATCTTCACCGAGGGACAGCGAGCACGGCTGTCAGCACTGACAGACCTTGGGAGGGCCGGGGCTGCCTGTGCAGCACCGAGGGCACCAAAGGGACAGCAGCCACTTCTGTCACCGAGCTGCCAGGCTGCAAACCGCGGGGGATGCAGGGCTGGGGTTCCAGTGCTGTGGTTTTTCCTTATTCGGTCCTTTGTTGTAATTTTTGTCTAGGTTTAATAAACCTTTTTAAATTTTTAAAAGAGAGGGTCGTTTCTCACACTGATTTCCAATCTGCTCTTGTAGCAGCATACTGTCAGTAGTACTGAAGGTTGTTACTGTGAGAGGACAGAGAGCTGGCAAAGCTTTGCGAAGCTTCTGCTCCTCCTTCCTCTCCTTGAAAAATCCGAGTCTCACAGTGCAATGCAACCTCTGTTACTGCCTGCGGAAGTTTAGTTTGTGTGACTCATCTTGAAAATGTGACTGAGAAAACACCTCAAATGCAGTGTTGATTTCTTTAATGCTTTACCTGAAATCGTTGGTTTGCAGTTGATTTTGATGCTGAAACCATTCATTGTAGCTACTCTGCACGCAAATAAACCTTTAGACATGTTTACTCTTAGTGCCAGTAGAAGAGAATTTTCACTAAGTTCTGCACTTTGTAGTAGTAGCCCTAGAATTTGCATGCATCAGTAACTGTTGTGGTTTGTAATAGGAGGAAAATTTGAACCGCTGAGAAGCTGGACACGGCTCTGTGAAACACACAAGTTAAAGAGGAAAAAACCCAGGAACCTCCTCTTTCTTTCTTTCCCAGTGGGCGAGGAGGCGGCGGGCCCCGGGCCCAGCCCCCGTCTCGGCCGGGCCGGGCCGGGCAGCCCTGCCCCGGGTCGGACCCGTTCCCCCGGGCCGGGCCCTTCCCCCCATCGGCCCCGTTCTGTTCTGGCCGGGCCCAGCAGATCAGGGCAGGGACGGGAGGAAGCTGCAGAGACCACAAAGGAGCAGGGCTGGCCGCGGCTGTGAGATCTCATCAGCAAATCCCCTCGCGCAGCGCGGCTGGAACCGAAACCCCAACAGCCACAACGCATGCAGTGTAACTGCAGTGAGAATTCAAAACAGAAAAACAACGACCAATCATGAAACCAACACTCCCACATGCAGCGTCCTGTCACATTCAGCACAAAGAAAATGTTAACCCTTTCAATACTTCAATCCTCCCTCAGTCCCAGCTGCAGCGTCCTGTCACATAGACCCCAAACAAAATGTTAACCCTTTGAATACTTCAATCCTCCCTCGAGTAAAAAAAAAAAACAAAACAAGCCAAGATGCAAGCATATAGAAAACCAACATACAACCATTAAAATCAGTAAAGAAGTTAATTCCCAAATTTTCAAAAAAGGGAACAATATCTTAATTTTAAAACTCAAATCCTCCTATAAACTTTGAAGAGAAACACCTTTTTCCTATAACACATGAAACTAGAGAAAAATGAAAGTATTGAAATAATATCAAACTTCCTTCAAATAATAAAACCTCCATACTAAAATAAACAAATATTAAAATAAGTGTAATCCCATAAAAATTTAAACAAAAAAGAGAAAAAAATAGTCCCATACTTCCAAAAAAGAAAAAAAAATTTCTATTCTCAGAGATGAAAGTAATTTTAAAAATAAATAATAAAAGCTTCTACCTTTAAACAACTTATCTCAAAAACAGTACCTTGTAAATCAGCATAATCCACCAACAAACTATAAAAAAATTTATAAAAATAAGAAAATCTTCACATTAGCAAAGTTCCCCAAACAACCAATATCCATAAGAAAATTAAAAACCACAAAAAAACTGTTTTCTTTCATCATATAAAGGAGTCTCCATAACCTTAACAAAAAAGAATTCTCTCCTAAAATAAACTAAAAACAATATTTTAAAAGTAATAAACTGACTAGAAATTTTAAGTTTAGTTTCTTGACATTGTCAGTAAAAAAGGTAAAGGAAAGAAAAGAGTTCTGAAAAGTTTATTTCAATTCTTACTACTTCTTTTCTTTCAGTTTACTTTCAGGAAAATTTTATATCCTTTGAAGTTTTAAAACTACTTTAGCTTTCTCCTAATCCTATCTCACAAAAAAAAATAAATACCTTAGTAATTAAGCAACAATAAAACCCACCACACTCAACAACATATTAATTTAAAAATCTCAAAATTAAAGAAATCTTACATTGAAAAACCAAAACCACTACAGTAGTATTCATCTAGCCACAATTCATGTAAAAACAGAATTCCCAAAAATTAAATATTTCAAGTTGGAACTAAAGTGTTTATGGATTTTATGTTCTTTTTTTGTCAGACAAAATTTGGGCTTAAAAGATTAAATTCTGCCTCTGTTAAAAACAAAGAGAAATTTTACTTTTAGGGAACCCTCATTTTACCTCAGATGTCTGTGATTCGTTATTGGTTTTGCCCCCTGAATGTGAATGCAATTTTCAGCACCAGCTGGGCTTTGATGGAAATGGTATTGGGGATCCACAAGAAAAGTTCCTCATTTCAGTGGCTGAGACCATGGTGAGGTTTTTAGCATTTCCTTCTCTCAGGTGGGATCTGATGCCCTGAGGTGGCCTTGTCTCCTCAGGGATTTCATGCCCTGAGGAAGCAAAGGCTGATGGAATGTGCTTGATCCTCTCCTGTCTAATGGGGAGGAACAGCACCCAGCAGAGCTGGAATCACCTTCTCCATTCCTGATTTCTGCTGCCAACAGATCACTGGGCTCTCTCAGGGTCCAGAAGTCACTTTTCCTTTTGGATGGATGGCCTGAAGGCACCCAGGGGCTGCAGGCTGGGAATGCATCAGAAATCCCTTTGGCTTGGAAGGATCCTTCTGCCTGAGAGCTGAATTGAGAAACAGACAGATGTAGTGAGGCCAGGGAGCTCACTCAGAACTGTTAGGAGGATCCCAGAGAAAAAGATCCCTAGGAAAGACTGCAGTTGTTTTTTATAACAGTTTCTAGCAGAAGTTCTTGGACTCCCGGTGAGCCATGGAACAGTTTAGCAGTATCAGAAACAGCAAACCCAGTCTTGGCCAGGAGTTATGGTTAGGGTTAGCAGCTAAACCTAAAACTCTTACTGTGGCACTTGGAGTAGTTCCTGTCACCATGCTTACCCATCAGAAAGCACACGTGACCACAGGAGGTGACATTCTCTAGTCAAACTGGGCTAACCAGAGACAGCTCATTTTCTCCACGTGACCCGCTGGGTCACAAAGGCTTGGTTACGCTGCAGGGATTCAGATGCTCCTAGAATCTCTAGCACCGCTGTAGAAAACTGAATATATGCCTTGTAAAAGTGTACCTTAAGTCAGCACTGACAACTGTACATCATAAAGTGATTTTCTGTCTAACTGAAGCATAACTTTAGAAAACAGGAAAATTGATGAGAATTCTTTATCAGAAATTGCAGTTGTTTTCCACTCCAGTTTCTGTGCATAAAACATACACCTTTCCCCCGTTCAGTCCAAGATGAAATATTGATGAACACCTTTGTTTCCAAGTCCCTGTCCCCCTGCAGAGACGCCTGGATCTTTCCTTTCCCTGTGCCCAGGGCACTGTGAGCTGCCCTCCCCAGCACCAGAGCCACACGTTCCCCTGCCCAGGTGAGGAGTGAAAGGGGCCCTGGACAGGGCACAAGCTGCTGAGGCAGTGGGCTCGGGCTGTTGTGAGTTCCTGCCCCAACAGCCCATGGGAATGCAAGGGGTGAAAAATGCCCCGAGTGCTGAGCACCAGCAGTGACCCTCAATCAACCTTCCCAATGCTCTCCCTCGAGCTCCTCAGGCTCTGGGGAACACAGGACAGCAAAAGGGGCTCAGTTTGGCCCTTGCAGGGAGAGAGGCAAGCAGCAGAATCCAGCCTGGTCTCTCTCTGACCTTTCCTTTAGCACAGGCCTGTGTGTCCCCAGCCCAAAGGCACAGAGGGGGCTCTTTAAACGGTGCCACAATGTCCCCGTGCCCACCATGTCACTGTCCCATGAGGAGAGAGCCCGGGGGCATCGGGGCCAGGAGAGCTGTGCCAGAGAGCTGTGCCCGAGTGTTCCCGGCCCTGTGTGCCCGAGTGTGCTGTGCCCAGGTGTGAGGGCACATGTCCTGCTCTGCCGTGGGCCCTGTGGGTGTGTGCTGTGCCCAGGTTCAGGGTCTCTCAGGCACAGACAGAGCAGAGCAGCAGTTCTTTCCCGGTGTGTCCCCCAGAGCACACAGGCCCAGCGCGGCGCTGCCCGAGCAGGCCCAGCCCCAGCCCCGCCTCTCTCGCTGCAGTTCCGGGCGCGGCCGGCAGGGGCGCTGTGGGCAGCGGCAGCCGGGTGTGAGCAGGGCAGGGAGAGGCGAGCTCAGGATCCCGGGCACCCGAGCAGGGGGGACAGGGCCCTGCGGCACTGAGGGGTGACACTGAGGGGCCCGTGCAGGGGCTGCTCTCACCAGCACGGGCTCAGCCCACAGCCCCCCAGCAGGAGAAGCAGCTCTGGGCTGGGTTGTGGCGGTGGCAGTGAATTCGCTTCCCTATGCAGCAGCTCCGACCGTCTTTCCCCGAAGCAGAGACAGAGAGGCAGCAGCTGACAGACTCTTCTTCACAGCCAGGTGCCAAATACGAAAAGTGGGATTCGTCCTCAGCACGTGTCAGCTGTTCACCTCCTTTCCAAGGACAGTCCAACAGTGCCACCTTCAGGCCAGTTCGTGATGAATTCCAAGAGCCCAGGGCGATTAGGATTTCGCATTGGAGCTTGTTGTGTCATGAGGGCAATGCCCTCACTGCAGGCAGCATCTGTGGCAGTGTGGATTGCAGAGACTTTTCCTTTGCAGCCCCAGCCCAGCGCTGGCACTGGGGATGAAGAGGCACTGAGGTGATCCTGAGAGGAAGTGCAAGGCACAGGGCGCAGCTGAGGAAGGACAGCGCTGTGCTGGGCTCAGAGGTGAAGCTGGCACTGCCCAGCATGGAGAAGGTCCTTTGTGCAGCCCCTGTTACAGGGCAGCTTGGGCCTTGCTGCAGACATACGGCCGCTCATGGGAGCAGTTGTCACTCTTGAATCTTTGATCACACACTCAGAATTGTGAAAAACAGGAACCCTGCAGGGAGGAGCAGAGGCAGCGCTGGCTGCCAGGGGAAGCCCTTGTGCCCCTGTGCCCCCAGGCCCTGCCCGGCTCCCCGGCACTCACCGGGAGCTGTAGCTGCTGCCGTCCCCCCAGTGCAGGCGCTCGCCCCGTCTGCGCAGCCCGAGCCAGTAACCGAAATTCCCACAGAGGCGGGAGAGCAAATCCTGCCCAGGAGAGAGGAGTGGGAGCTGCCCCGGCCCCGCGGGGGGACACGTGCCCGGGGCTGCCCCCGCACGCCGGGGCTCCTTCCCTGCAAGGCCCCGGCCCAGGGCTGCAGCCCCGGCCCTGCGAGCACCGAGCCCGGCCCAGGAGCGCCCCCAGGCTGCCCTCAGCCACCCCACAGCGCCCGCAGCCCCTCACTCACCATGGCCTCCTCATCCTGGGCAATGGCCAGGGAGGCATTGAGCTCGGAGCACCGTTCCTGACCCTGCTCCCACGTGCTGTAATCCCGTGAGAAGTAGTAGCAGACCCCATTGAACCCCAGCCAGCCAAATGGACAGCACTGCAAATTTACAGGTGTGACTGGAACCTGTGGTGCTGCAGGGGGAAGAGGAGAAGCTCTGAGGATTCCCCTGTGCAGGGAGCAGGGAGCCCGCTCTGCCCCGAGGGGCTGGGCCCAGGCTGCTGCCCCTCCCTTACCTGCCAGCACAGCCAAGGCTGCCCCCAAAACCAGCACCAGCACCAGGAGCAGCAGAATCAGCACCGCCGTGCCCACGGGATGGCACCTGAACCGTTCACCTGGAGCAGGAAAGAGCTGCTGGCTGCCAGAAGCAGAGCCGGCCCTGCAATCTGCTCAGCCCACGGCCAGGGAGCAGAGCAGGGAGCCCTGAGGCAGTGTGGGCCTCCCTCAGCTGGCAGCCAGAGAGCCAAGAGCCTGGCCACAGGCAGGGACACAGCTGTGGGCACAGGCAGGGACACAGCTGTGGGCACAGGCTGCAGCAGGAGAACTGCACAGCCTTGGGGGCAGCTGGGGCTCTTGCTTCCAGCCACGGATGGGGCCCAGCAGAGCACGAGGCCTCTTCCAGACATCGGGAAACAGCCACACACCTGCCAGCCCTGGCCTTGGGAGGGGACACGGGCGCCTGCCTAGAGGGCACAGGGGTGGCCCTGCACTCACCCAGGAGTCTTCTGAGGTTCCTTTTGTGTTCATTGCCAGCTGCCGGACCCAGGCTCTCCCTCACGCTCCCATCCCTGGTGCAGAATCCATTCTCCACATCTGCGCTCGCTGCACACTCACAAATGGCATCCCCCTGCTTATGCCAAGACGCTCCTTGGGTCCCAGGCAAGTTTGAAAGCGGAGCTGCTGGTCCCTTCCGGAGGTGCTTCACAACCTCTTCAGGGGAGCAGATTCCAGAATGGAGCTGTCCCAACTCGTAGTCGGGATCGCTCCATGGAGAAAAACTACTGTCTGCCTTCAGAGACATCAGGAGTGCTTCTGACAGATCGTTTGGGAGCTCAGCGTCGGGAACAGCTTTGCAGCCGCGCTGATGGCACCCTGAAAGGGACACGGTGAGAGGTCGCTGCTGGTGCCGGCCGTGCGGGGGCTCAGGAGGGCGGTGGCAGCTGTGGCTGCGCTGTCGCCGCTGCCCAGAGGTGCGGCAGCAGGTGCGGAGACAAGCGCAGCCTCCGGGAGCTCTGCGGTGGCCGCAGCCGCGGCCCCTGTGGCTCTGCAGCCGCTGCAGCCCAGCTCCGTGCCGGGCCGGGCGCTGAGAGCGCCTGCGAGCTGCCGGCTGCTGCTGGCCCGGGGCAGCTGCGGCTCGGAGTCCGCCTGCCGAGGGGCGAGAAGCAGCAGCCCCGGGCTGCTCACCATTGTGCCCCGCATGATTCCCTGCCCCGGCGCCTCGGAGCCCGGGCACACCGAGCGCCGGCACGGCCGCTGCCGCTCCTGCCTGGGCACACGGAGCGGCTCCCGGCACAGAGCGCAGCGCCGAGAAGCCTCGGCCCCGGAGCAGCCAGGATGCGCCGCTTTGTGCCCGCACCCGGCGCCTGCAGCGCTTTGGGCTCTGAGGCACTGGGTTCAAGTTCGTGCCGTGCCAGCCCCGAGCCGGGCACGGACACCTCCCGCCCGAGCAGCGGCCCCGAGCCCGGTGCCGCACGGCCGGGAAGGGTGCCGGGCACGGAGCAGCCGCCTCCGTCCTAGCGAGAGCAGCTGGGATGAGCCATGTGAAAAATGCATATTTTATGATTGGCTTTTTGCGAATATTAAAATGAATATTTTATGTGTTATGTTAGAACAGTATGCTGTATTAAGTTTCTTAAATAGTGTGTTAAATACAGTTCTAGGATATAAGATAATGTTAAAATAGAAACTTTGCTGTGTAAGATACTTTTTAAAGAGAGGCCTTGCACTGAGATAGCAGCTACAGGACACCTAAATCCTTCAGTGAAAAACAATTTATGCCCCCCTTATCAGAACGAACGAACTTCTTCCTGCCTCTCTCAATCCTTAAGACGCCGTCAGCATGCAGAGGAAGAAGCTGACACTGCCCAGACAGAATCCTGTATTTGAATGGAATTTATGAATCGCGTATGAGGTTCATGAATATTCAACAGCCTGTTGCTTTTAAGGGTTAATCCTCTGTTAACGTGTGCTTTTTCCGGACTTATTTTGCCCAGAAAAAAGTACGTAGACCTTCTGTAACTCTTTGTTCTTATTGTCTCGTATTGTTCTAAATCCTAATTGTCCAAATTATTATTACCCTAATTATATTACTATTTTTTAACCATTTTATTACTATTAAACTTTTAAAATTTTCAAAACAAGTGATTGGTATTTTTCACAATTTGGTAGCAGAGGATGGTTACTAACACCTCGCTGCCGGTGCTTTAGGAGAGTCAGGGTGGGGAAGGCGCACCCTGCCGCATTTGGCAACATCGCTCTGTTTCCTTTGGGGTGACCAACAGACTCAGCTTACGATCTGTGGACAAAAGAAGGCAATAAAACAAAGAGAAGGGAAAAAGGCTCCCTACAACCTCCGTAATTGGCCCCTAAGACTAGTAGTGCGCACGAAGAAGCCGGGAAGGAAAAGGGATTGGTAAGTATTTCTCGGGGGGGCAGGTACGGGGGGATGAATGTGTGTGAATGAGAGGCGGGCTGGTTGTCCCAGACCTGCCAAGTGAGTGAGGAGTCTTTCAAGCTGCGTTTCCTTCCTTTCGTGAGAAAAGCGGCCAGTAAAGAGACGAAGTGAGAGATAAAAGGAGTGAGAGAATCCCCCGGGGTAACTGGGACTGGGCCTCAAGGAGGGGTTGGACCCCTTGGAGGAAGGGACCAGAGTTCCCTAGCCCAATCCACTAGGAAACCCGACAAGAGGAAGGGGCCCCTAAAAACCTGCTGAGTTGATGGATAAGAGTGCCCAAGAGCATCCAGAATTAAAACCTGCGGGTTGAGGGATTAGCATTCCAAGAGCATCCAGGGTTGGGCAGAATTCTGCTGGATTGAGGATATGCCCGAGGGCATCCGGGGTTGGACAACGCAGCTGGATTGAGGGATATCCATGAGCACCGGGACTGGCCAGTAACACCTGAAATTGCAACAGGTGATTTGAAAGTAAAAGGTTCCTTATTGTTGTCTTGTTGTATGTGAGAGTGAGTCACACACAGAATCAGCCATTGTCCCCTGGGTGGGTGGGGGCTGTGGCAGAACATGTATGTGACCTGCAAACAGAGCATTGTTCTCTCTGGAGTGTGGAGAGAGCCGTGGCTAAAGAGTGTGAGTGACACACAGACAGCCTGGTGACACAGGTGAGGGGCTAAAGAGCGTGAGTGACACACAGACAGCCTGGTGTCACAGGTGAGGGGCTAAAGAGTGTGAGTGACACACAGACAGCCTCACAGGTGAGGGGCTAAAGAGTGTGAGTGACACACAGACAGCCTCACAGGTGAGTGGCTAAAGAGTGTGAGTGACACACAGACAGCCTGGTGTCACAGGTGAGGGGCTAAAGAGTGTCAGTGACACACAGACAGTCTGGTGTCACAGGTGAGGGGCTAAAGAGTGTGAGTGACACACAGACAGCATCACAGGTGAGGGGCTAAAGAGTGTGAGTGACACACAGACAGCATCACAGGTGAGGGGCTAAAGAGTGTCAGTGACACGCAGGCAGCCTCACAGGTGAACCAGCACCAGAGGTGACCAGAGCCAGGGCCCTTCCCGGAGGCCCGGTGACACTGAGACCCAGAGGCCAACCCCAAGGCGAGGGGGGCCACAGGCACCCGCAATTCCCTGGTGACAGGGATCTGCTTTGGGTCCTGAGGGTGTGAAAGAATGTGTGAAAGTGAATGAGAAATAAAAGTGTGTGAAAGTAGAGAAATGAAAGTGTGTGTAATGTAGATTGTTTATTTTAAGCCTTACTATATTTCCTTGGAGGGAGGTGTACTGTATTGAAAAGTAGTGTGAGAAAAAGGGGGGTTTTTATTTTTTTGTGTGTGTAGTCGAAAGAAAGTGGTGTTCATGTTGCTAGTGAAAGTGAGAAACAGAGGGAGAGGATGAATAGAAATCATCTTGAAAATGGGACAGAAAACCAGTAAGTTGGATACAGGAAAAAAAAAAGGCAGCAAAAAGCCTACTAGTAGAGATACCCCAAAATAGCCCTTTGGGAGTTATATTAGCTAACAGAGATACAACTTCTTGCAAAAGGATAAAATACAGGCTATGCAATAGTTGATGGGAAAAACATGCAAACTATTGAAAAAGGGAAAGTAACCTTAAACTAGTAAGCTCAAACTTGTAAATTATATACTTTAAAAAGACCACTAGAATATTTAGCACAAAAGAAAAGAACCATATATACTGATTGAAGGTATGCATTTAGAGTAGTAGATACCTTTAAAAATTTTGGAAAGGGAGAAGATTACTTAATTCAAGAGTAAAAGGATTAGTACATGAGGAACTTATTTTAGAAGTTTTAGAGGCATTAAAATTACTTCAAGAGATAGCTATAGTACATATTAAGGGACACTTAAAGGTAAAGACTCCAGAAATAAGAGGAAATAATTTGGCAGATCAGGAAGCTAAGGATGCAGCAGAAAATGGAGCTGAAAGAGTTAATATTAACTCCAAATGAGGAAAAATAGGAAATTCCAAAGTTTAGTGGAAAAAAGATGTGTCGCAGTAATAACTTCGTTTTGTGGATGAGAATTATTAGTGCCTGTCGAATGAGAGATACCTGAGGAATGGTGGGAAACCACAGTTAAGGAGTGTCAAAAACAATTGGCCTAGAAATTAGTAAAAAGGAAGTGACAAGGCAAAAAGAGGGCAAGCCTGGGCTGAGCACTGTACTCACTACTGAGAAGCTCACACACACCTGCTGTGGGCAGCAGCCCCATAGGCAGGGAAGGTGGGGGTATAAGCCATATCAGACCCCTGTTATTCCTTTTTCTTTCACTCATTTGTTGTCTTTTCCCTTTCAAGATCCTGGCAAGATCATGTCACAAATTCTACCAAAAGCACTTCACAGAAAGAAACCAAAGCTCCTCTTTTATCACCCACACCCTTGTCAACAGCCACTGCTATAACCCATCCAAATTAAGAACCTGTAAGCAAAATGGGGAAAATTATTAGATTGCAAGAAACTTCTGGAAAAGTGGTAATAGATTTGGAATTGAATGTCCAAAAGGAGAGAGATAGATTTGTTTTACATTTAATCATAAAGACACAGTTCAAGAGTTGGTAAAAAAACAACTAGTAAACAAAAAATAAAATCAGCACAGAAATCTACCTCTGTATTGACCCCAAATTATATGCTGAATCATATTATAATACTCCGAGCAGTTATAAAATTATGACAAATAAAGCTGCTCAGGCATCGGAATTAATATCAAGCCAGCAAAGCCAAACAAAAACTGTGGTGTATCAGAATAAGTTGGCTTTGGACTGTTTATTGGCTAAAGAAGGGAGTGTTTGTGGAAAGTTTAAATATCAGATAGTTGAAAATAGATGACAACAGAGCTGTTCTTCTGGGAAAAGCATAAGGTATCAGAAAAATAACCCAGGTACCAATCCAAAATTAAAAAACAATGTTAAAACCTAGCTGAAAGGGTAATGTGTTAGAGGTAAGATGATAGAAGGAATTAGGATTTTTCCTTTTATGTGTTACAACTGTTTTGATATTTCTTCCTTGTTTAATCCCCTGTTTTATTTGATTGCCAGCATAGTCCAAAGGATGCAAGCATTCAGTCTATTCGGTCTTCTGTTGTATTTTTGACGAGGTTGAATTAAGCTTTCTAAAATTATGAAAAGTGAGCAGCTGTTTCTCACAGGCTCCATGCCGGCCATCCGGGCAAGGAGGAGAGCGCGGGCAGCCGCTCCCTCGGCTGCGATCCCAGCGCAGGGGGCACACGGGGGAAGCCGGCACCAGGAACTCGGCAGAACCCCCCGGCCCTCAGCGCGGCCCCCTCCGCCCGCAGCGAGCCCCGAGCTGGGGCAGCACCGACCGCGGTCCCACCTGGGCTGGAGCCGCCTCCGAGCTCCACCGCCGTCGCAGATTTGAGGTGATGTGATCAATGAAATGCGGGAACGCAGCCAGTCCTGGGGCGGCCGTTTTGCACCCCGACCCCGCCCCGGCCGCTCCCCGCTGCTTTCTCCGGCATCGGTTCCTTCACCGTTCCGGCGCCTCCCGTCGCTGCCGGCCCGGATTGCGGGATGCGAACCCGAGTCCCTTTGGCCCGGCTGAGCGCAGTGCAAACCCCCTGCGGTGGCGGCAGGCGCGGGGCTGCCCCGCCTCACCCCGAGCCCCGGGCGGGTCCCAGCTCGGCTCTCCCCGCTCGGCTTTGCCCTCGCTGCCGCCGGCGCTTTCCCCGCTCCCGGGGCTCGGCTTTGCCCGGCGGCTCCGCTTGGCCCCGGCCGAACTCACTCCCCCCGTGGCTCCCCAGCCCTGCGGCGGGGCGAACCCCCGGCATTGCCGAAGGGCTCTGACTGCCCCTGGTACTGAAGCCTCACGGAACGTGTCCTAGAATGCCGTAAACATGTGCTGAAATGCTTATTTGAAGTTAATCTTGTGTTTTTCATGAACTCTGATTTCTCTGAGAATTGTTACTGGAGAGATTCAAAGCGGTAAATGCAGTGCATCATTATTATCACGTGCAGCATAACACAATCTAATTTCTTCAGCAGAAATGCTGATAACATTTACCACATGGTATTACACTAAATACAATCTCGAGAAGCTCCCGATCTCTTGGACACTGCCAAATTCTACTTTGTTGTTTCTTTCGGTATAATTGCGCTTTAAGAGGTTTTAGGAAATTTCTGATTCCTTAAAATTTGCGGCCACCATGAGTTTTTCTCAATGTCATAGGGTCAACTTATTCGTTACACTTTTCCAATCCCTCCAGTAAATCCATCAGGCCGTTATTTCAACAATGCTTGGTTCACATTTTCAGTGCCTTTTGGTATTAATAGCATCAGAATAAGTTACATTTTGTACTACCCAGAACTTTTAAGGATATTGATTGTTAGTTCAGTTCTGTTTTATTTCAATATGATTTATGTGTTGGTAACATTAAAGAAAGTTGGATGTGAGAAATGTCACCTTTATTACTCTATTGAGTTAATTTTTTTAATAATCTTTTATGTCAATGAGGATTTCTGTCAGGTTTGTGTTGCTGAATTTGGACAAGATCAAGTTTCAGTCTTCTTCCGTTTAAGCTGTTTCGTGTTCTATTCGAGTTTTATTCTGATCAATTTTTATTCAGTATTAAAGATGTAACTATAATGCATCAGCAGTATAAGTATAAACCTCTAATTCTACTGGTGGTGGTGGAGATGATACTGAACTACTCTACAAATAATTTTAGGCCCTAAGATAATTTTGTTTAAATATGTTTGTCTACAGTGCAAGATGTGGTTATTTTCTTCTAGAGATAAGACAGATCCCACTGAAACAGCTGTGATGAAACACTGATAAACACCTGCTTTTGGATAGAAGAAGATACAGTTTGTTGGGCCCTTGATCCTCTCACAGTTTGCACAGGTGTCAGCGCTGCACTGCCTGACAGGATCATTGATTGTGATCTCTTCTGGTTTATCTCCCACAGATAACACAGGAGAGTGGGTGGTTGTTCCACATTATGGCTGTTATCCATTGTAAGCTGTTCAGTGTTTCATTGTATGGATACAGGAATGCTGGAAGAATATTGTCTCCAGTTCCTGAGACAGTCACTGCTGATAGATTGGTTCCATCATGTGAATTCACTCATTTTTATAACAGGCATTATTCATAAGACACCATCACCTTATTTATAGCTGGCTTTTCATGAACTCTGACATATCTCTGTGTGACTATCCACAAGACATGGCGTCACTTTGGGATCTCTCTGTTTTGCTCTCCAGCTGCAGGTGCATCTCTTTGAACAGGCTGTCTGCAGCCGTTCCCTGCACTGCCTGCTCAGCCTTTAGTCCCTTCTCTTGTTCCAGCAGGGTTGCTGTGCCTTCACCCAGGGCTGTCTCATGGTTTTCCTGTGTTTTCAGAGTTCCAGGATGAGATCTCTGGACTCTGTCAAAAGCCTCATCTGAGCTGAGGTCCTGTGGTCTTTCCCGACCCTTTTGTGCCACATCCTCATGGCACAGGGCTGTGACCTGCTGAGGGCAAGGCTGCTCCTGCTCTGTGGCAATCAGACACAGCCCCAGGTATTCTCACAGGAGCACTCCAGCAGTTTGCTGTGCTTGGGGCATCTCACAGCTGCTGTTATTGAGAGATTTGTTTTTGAGGTATGTGAGGGAGACCCTCCCACTGAGGGACTGGGCTCTGGCCAGGGGCTGGCTCTACCTGGTTGGAAAATTGCCAACAAGCCCAGATGTTTTCTGCCTCAAAACTCTATTCAAGTCTCTTGGACTTGGCAATTTGACCCTATACCAATAGCTGGATCAAAATCAGTTGAACTTAAACCTAAGATGCTGCGAATTGAGGTACAGCTCCCTAAAAGCAGAGAGGACGCTGTTATCCCTGTAGATTAATTACACTGAATAAAATTAAACAGAACAAGAGTAAACGAGCCGAGTAAGTCAGAACTGACCCAACTCTTGGGTCAGGGGATAAGAGCAGGTTACAGGGATTTAATCGCGTTCTGTCCCACCGGTGTCGGGCCAGGATCGGTGCCCAGGAATGCCGGGAATAATCTCCCGTCGGGGACAGGGGGTGACCGGGCCGTCCCGGGCCCTGCTCGGTGCTGGAGGCAGTGCGGGCGGCCGGCCCAGGAGCGGGGCAGGAGGATCACGACCGGGACCGCGCTGGGGCTCGGGGCCGCGCCGGCACCGGGGCAGCGGCGGCCACTCACGGCTGCACCGGTTTCCGCGCGTATCGCGATATCACCCTCAGCGCCGCCGCCCCGCCGCCGCCATCGCGCCGCTTCTCCCCGAGGGCGGAGCGCTTTGGGCCCCGGCGCGATGGAGGCGCTGCGGCGGCCGGCGCTGCCCGAGGACGCGGTGCGCTCCCGCCTGTTGGCGGCGGCGGCGGCGGGCCCGGGAGGCGAGGCGCTGCTGCGGCGCTGCGCTGAGCTGGCCCTGGTGCGCTTGGCCCCGCTCCTGGCCGCCTGCGTGTGGCAGCGGCAGCCGTTCCGCCTGCGCTACGCGCCGGGCCGCGGTGAGCCGGGAGCGGGCCGGGAGGCGCGGCGGGAGGAGCGCCCGGAGCGGGGAGACTGGGAGGGGGATCCGGCGGCAAGGAAGCGGGAGCATGTGAGGGAGATCCGGGGGCGTGTGAGGGGAAAGCGGGGGTGTGTGAGGGGGATCTGGAGGTCGTAATCGAGGAGCATCTGAAGGGGAACCCGGGAGCGTGTGAGGGGTACCCGGCGGCCGGGAACCGAGGGCATGTGAGGGAGAAGCGGAATCGTTTGAAGGAACCGGCGGCCGGGAACCGGGAGCTTGTGAGGGGGAATCGGGAGAGTGTGAGGGACACCTGGCGGCCGGAACCGGAATCTTTTGAGGGTAATCCGGCGTCCGGGAACCGACAGTGTGTGAGTGGGGAGCTGGGCGGTGTGAGGAAGACCCGGTGGCCGGGAACCGAGGAGTGTGAGGGGGACCCGGCGGGCTCGAACCGGGAGCGTGTGAGGGGGACCCGGCGGGCTCGAACCGGGAGCGTGTGAGGGGGGACCCGGCGGCTTCCCCGACTCTCGGTGTCACAGCACGGGTTAACCCAATGCGGCATCTGGTGCCGCCTCCCTGCTGCAGCCGGGCCGTCCCCGAGCACAGGACACAAGATTCTGCCAGCAGGGTCTGGGATATCCGCAGTGAGGGAGACTCCGCAGCCCGTGTGGACAATCTGTTCCCGGGCACGGCGTTGCTGAGCCGCCTCTCCTCTCTGTGCCCCGTGCAGGCGAGATCCCGGCGCACTTGGGCGGCCCCGCGGTGTTCGGGGATAACGTGGAGGATGAGTGGTTCATTGTGTAGCTGCTGCGGGAGATGAGCAGGGAGTTGCCGGGGCTGGCAGCCAGGTAAGGCGGGTGCTGCTGAGCTGCTTTAGTGGGAGGGCTGCCAAGGGGCAGTGCCTGTGCTCTGAAGGTCCTGTCTTACCACTGCCCATCCTTGGAGGTGTTTGCCCATCCCAGACACGGTGGAAGTGTCCAAGGGCAGGTTGGATGGGGCTTGGAGCAGCCTGGGCTAGTGGAAGGTGTGCCTGGCTGTGGCAAGGGTGTTGGAACCAGGTGTTGATCTTTAAGATCCCTTCTAACCTAAGCCTTTCTATGGGTTTGTGAATATTAAAAAAAAAAACCCAGCAGACATGGATTCAGAAGTGTGCTGTTGTGCTCTGCAAGGCTTTTTGTGCTGAATTTCCAATTTCTCCTTGGCCAGTATTGATGACAACGATGGAGAGTTTCTCTTGATAGAAGCAGCTGATTTTCTCCCAAAGTGGCTGAATTCTGACAACAGTGAAAACAGGATGAGTAAAACTTGTGTGTGCAGTTGGTAAGGGGGAGCCGGTGGCCTTTTCTGTAGCAGCTGGAGTTTTCTCTTGCACCTCCAGCCAAGTGGTCTGACTGCCTCTGAAAATCCAGAGTGCTGTCTGTGCCTGACTGTTGCTCCCTTCAGGAGCACTTGTGTATCCTCCTGAACTTTCAAGCTCTGCTAGAGCCATTTGGATGATTTCTTTGTTTTTTACAATATTGTGGAGTGTTTAGGCCAGAGGATTTGCTGCCCTCAGGGTAGGGAATGTTCAGGGCTGGAGTGTTGCTGTCTCTGTAAGGACACAGGCTTTGTCTAGTCCAGGTGAAATAATGAGCAGACACCTTCCCCTGGATATGGATGGCTGCTAATGGCAGTGGATTAGAATGGAGGTCATTAATTTGGTCATTAGCAAAAAGTTGTTCAATTCTTTTTCCCCTACTCCAAGATTCTAACAAGGGCTGGAACACAACACAAAAAGTGAATTGCAAGTGTGTACCTGGAGTGTCAGGCTCATACTTTCCTTTGTTTGAGGGAACAGACAGAGTGAGGGAGTTGAGAACGTTGCATTCAGGGCTTTTCTTAGGATCAGGAACCAGCAGAGGTCGCATGTGACACCTGAAATGCTGCTTTTTAATGCCTGGGATGTTCTGAAGCAGTTAGGCTGTGCTGGTTCTCCTGAAGCACTTCTCCAGTTGAAGAGAGACGTGTAACAATTATTCTTGTTAGGGAAACAAGGTATATTTGATGAAATTTCTTTCAGTTCAAACAGGGATTTTTCCTGGTTGAATCGTGGTCTCTGGCATCTCAAATAACCTTTTTAGAAAAGCTCTGCTGCTTCCTGCCTTGGTTCTCTGTTTGTCCTTTCTATTGTCAGTGTCCAAGCAGATGCATTTGTGTGTGCAGTGAACTGTTCCATGGCTGTGTGTGAGTGCTCCTGCCCTGTGTGACGGGAGCATTCCTGCCTGCCAGGTGTTCTTTTACAAAGGAGAGCTGCACATCATTGCGCCGGGGGAGCCCTGGGAGCAGGGCTGGGCCCTCTCTGCTCCCCGTGCCACGGTGCCGCAGGCGCTGGCTCTGTTATCCACCCGCGCCGAGGAGTTCCTGGCTGCAGAGCCCATCAGAGCTGCGCTCAATAAACGCCTCCATGGGTACGTGGGGCTGCCCTTGGCTCCTGCAGCTGTGGGGTTTGGGTCTGTGCTCCCTGGGCTTTCAGCGTTTCCCCAGCAGATGGGATCAAGTTGGTTCCTTTTCAGAAAGCAGCAGCTGGAGGTTTTTCTGTGGCACTCTTGGAAAGAGGGGAATCAGTGTCCTGTAGTCTGTGGTGTGGGGATGTGAAACTGGTTCACTGCTGTAATTCCAGCCCTGACAATGACAAGAGTTACTCTTCCTTCACATCTTCCTTAGACTGAAACCTCTGAAAGTTCCATGATCTTTTAGGAGCCCTGTGCCTGAGGAACAAGAGGATTTGATCTAAGATGTAGCACCAGCAGAATTGTCAGGGCTTCAGCTTGTCACAGCTGTGCTCCACCCTGTGCTTTATTTTTTGCAAGGATTTGACAGCAGATATGGCAAAGAATACTGGATAGCTGGGTATGTTGGTTAAGTCCACAGGGACTCATCTTACCCATGTGGGGGATTCAATTTTATGAGTCATGCACACTTCTATAAATATGTATGATAGAAACAGCCATTCTAGGCATTAGACTGGCCAGGTTTTAACTGCAGACTAATCTGAGCCATGATCCCAGTCAATACTAAAGGGAAGGGGCCTCCTGCTGAAGAAGGAGTGGTTAACGGGCAGTGCCCTCCCCACGCTCTGTTGCCGCTCAGGTATCCCGGGAAGATCCAGGCCTCGCTGCACCGAGCCGGCTGCTTCCTCCCGGCCGGGATCGCGGCCGTGCTGAGGCTGCGCCCGTCCCTGGTGGCTGCGGCCGTCCAGGCCTTCTACCTGCGGGAGCCGGGCGATCTGGGGGCCTGCCGGCGCCCGTTCAGAGCCTTCCCTGCCGAGCAGCGAGTGATGGCCCTGGTAAGTGCTCTCAGAGCCGCTGACGGCCCTGCCGTGTGCTCCGGTAGGCGTGAATTTCCAGCTCCTTGCATTGAGAGCTGCTCTGGATGGGTGTGGCTGGACTTTCAGGGGGCTGATCCTGAGAGAATTGTTTCTGAACCCAGAGGTTGTGATAGCAGTTCCTCTGCTGAAGTGCCTGCTCAGTAAATTGATCTCCTTGTGTGATCAGAGCAATTTGCCAGCCCTGCCGGCCAACGGGAGCAGTTGCTCCCAACCAGTGGCTCACTGCCAGGCTTTTCACCTTCTCAGCTGTGCTCTCACAGTTCTGGGAAAGCTTCTATGAAGTGTTGTATGAGCACTGTCCAAGCACTGTTGTATGTGATGCATTTTGTCACAGAGTTGTACCACTAGACTCCTGAAAAGAAGCTTTAGAGTCAAATTTTGGACTTCAAAACTCTTGCTGAAATCTTTTAATCGAATGTCATTTTAATTGAAAATACACCTTGTTAATGCGAATGCAAAACACTGAGGGTTTTTCCAAATGTATTTATACTGACAAAAGTTCATATTTACTTGGGTATTTCAATTTGGGACAAACTTTATACGGCCTGAAAAGCAATTTATCAGAAAAATCTTTCTAAGATGTATTTTGAATGCAGTCTCAGGCAGTGCCTGTAATATGGGTGCCTTGAAAGGCACTCTGGTGACCTGGAGGGAGTTTGCTGGCTGTCCCCAGCCCAGTCCCGCTGCAGGGAGTGTTTGTTTCTGCTCTGGCTGTTGCAGGTGACTTTCACTCGGTGTTTGTATGCACAGCTGGTGCAGCAGCAGTTTGTTCCAGACAGACGCAGTGGATACACCCTGCCCGCCCCAGCTCATCCTCAGTACAGAGCCTACGAGCTGGGCATGAAGCTGGTAATGATTCCTGGGGCATTTTGGCCTTGGCTCATGCATGTGCAGGGAATGGGTCCTTGTCTGGAGGTTGCCTGCTTGTCCAGAGAAATGTGAGCAAAGTCTGTCCCACCTTGAGAACCTCTTGTTGTTGCATCTTTTGTCTGCAGGCTCATGGCTTTGAAATTTTGTGCTCCAAGAGCAGTAAAGTGGCTCCTGATGCCAAGAGAAAGGTGTTAAGGGGTCCTCTGTGGGAGAGATTCCTCAGGAGCTTGAAGGAGAAGGATTATTTCAAGGTATGTGAGTATTTCAGTGTCTGGCTTTTAAACATTGCAGGAAAAATACATTTTAACCCTTGAACTTGTGTGAGGAATTGTAGTGGGGCCAGAGCTTGAATCCTTATCTCTGTGTGAAATGAAGTAATGTGCAGTTTGTTCCCCTTTGAAAGGAATTTATTTTGGAAATTAAAAAGGAAAAAGCAAGATGTGGGGATTGATTCATTCATCTAAAGCAAGGGGAGAAATACACTTGAGTGAAGAAAACCCCCATATGTGATTGTGTGAGGTGTAACTGATTTCACTGGTTTACATTTCATTTCCACCCCTCTAGAATTCAATATTCTTCAAGATCCATACATAACACCATAGACCTATCTGGGCCCATGCAAGTGTAATTTTCATGTGTGTGTGGTTTTTGTGGGTTCTGGGGGTTCTGGTGTGGTTCTGTGGGGTTTTATTTTAAAAGATGCCTTTGAGTACTTCTTTGAAGTTAATAAATTGGACATAAATTGATTACCTACTTGAAGGTTATAATATTGGACAACTTTATTGAGATTCTTAGGTTAATATCCTTTAATATGCTTCAAACACAGGAGTGCCCCTTGGCTGTATTGAGTTCCAAGTGTAGATGGCCAAGCGGTTTTAGTTGTTCTGGTTCTCTCAGCATTTCTGTGTGACCAACAGTCACCCTTAGGAAGCCTGGAATTGTTTGGGTTCATGGCTGTGGCTTGCATTCAATAGGGAGAAATGGAAGGATCAGCCAAGTACCTGGAGCTGTTGCACATGGCAGAAGATCACTTCCAGCAATCTGTTGCAGTGCCAGAAAGGTGAGAGCTGCTTGAAATTCATGAGTGTCTTATACCCTACAAATCCTGTAAGTGACCTTTGAAATCCTTGTCACAAACACCTGAACCCTTTTCTCCACTGCACATTGAACATGGGAGCTGTGGCCAGGACACACAAGTACTAATTCCTCTGGAATGCTCCACTGGGAGAAGTTCTGGCTTGAGTAACTCTTTTATCTTGGTTTTGTGAAATGCTGAGCTCTTCCAAGTGGATTCCAAGTGGTGACTGCAATGCAATTTTTGCTTGGTTGACTGTAGAAAGTGTAGAAAAGTTTCATTGAAAAGCAGTGCCAGTGAATAATGAATACAGGGTAATCTGTCTCCTTTGCTCAAGGAGCTGGCTGTGGATTTCTCTAGAAGATCAAATCCAAAAGCTAAATCACTACAGAAATATCTGAGGCTTTGCCAGCCCATAATATCTTGATGTTATTTTTTGAGTTTCCAGTCTGTGGTGTTTGGGATCTGGTAATCTTAATATTTACCAAGGCAAATGAAATGTAAAGAAAAAGAGCCATGACCAATGGGTTTGGAGCCATCAGCTGGGAGTTGCAGGGACTGACTGTGTCCTGTTCTGGCCAATGCTCTGGGTAGTGCTCTGGTACTTCCCCAGATTCATTTCCCTTTTTGATGTGTTTGCACAGAAGGAAAAATGAAGAATTCAAGTGAAAACCTGAATGCAGAGCATGTGATCCCATTGAATCCATTTCAGTAAATTGAGTTTGGTTTTTCTTCCAGCTGTGATGAAGTGAGCCCAGGTGATGAAATCCTGGCACTACTACAGACAACCCCCATTGATCTGAAGGAATTGGAGAGAGAAGCAGTTTGTCTTCCTGCAGAGGATGGTGAGCTGGATGGGGAATTATTCCTATTACAGATGGTTATTTGTGGGGGGAGAGGGGCAATGCTGACAGCTGTGAAGGGAGAGCAAATCCAGCCTTCCTCAAGACTAAACACTGGATTGGCTCTCCCAGTTTAGAGTGAGCCTTTCTTCCTCCAATGAGTGGCCAAAGGCTTCTCAGTGACTGAATGGTCTCTCTGAGTTTGAGCTCTGCAAAGCAGAGTTTGTACGTAGTGACAAGAAATCTGCACTCAGTTCTTCTCAGCCTCTCTGTGCCTTTGCTGTGTGTGAGCCAGGACCAGCACAAGAGCTGAACTGCAGAACTGAGCTGCAGGATGGTTGCAGCCCTGTCAGTCAGCTGGTTTGGGCCTGTGGGCCTCAGGCTTGTGCAGAGTAACAGATCTGTGCTGTGTCCTTGCAGATGACAGCTGGCTGGATATGACACCAGGTGCTCTGGATCAGATGCTGAAGGAGACAAGAAATGAGTCCCTTCCTTCCCCAAATGAGGAGGAGCAAAACTATGGCTTGGAAACAGTTGCTGAGAGCATGAAGGCTTTTGTGTCCAAAGTGTCCATGCAGGAAGGAGCAGAAATGCCATGGTAGTAGCACCTGGAGTTTGGCTCTGGTGTGGAATGTTGCACTGTGCTGCAGCCCTGTGCTTGGTTCTGTGATGCAGAGAATCAGAGTTTGAAGGTGCTGTGCTGAGCAGGGCCTGAAGCAAAGGCAGAGCAGTGACCCTGTACTTGCTTTAAATCAGCTTGGTGCCACTCTGGCACTGGTGCAGGTTCAAGTGCTGCAAGCTGAGCTGCTCTCTGTCCCTCAGGTGGATTTTGTGGTCTTCACAATTTTTCTCTTTTTCTGCCAAGAATTCTTCCACTCACTGTTTGATGTCTAATGCACACAGGCTTCAAACTTCTGCGGACTTTTAAATTCAAATGTCCCAACTTCAATCCTGTCTTGAGAGACATCATTATGGCTTGTGCCTGTGTCAGGCTTAGGCAAGCATAGAAGCTTTATTTCTTTAAAAATATTTTTGTATTTCAGGTCATCTGATGAATCCCAAGTTACCTTTGATGTGGATTCTTTTACCAAAGCCCTGGACAGAATTTTAGGTGAGATTGCTTCTTTCTTTGAAACAAAAGCCAGCACTGATTTCTTTGCTGTTGTACTGACACCAAATCATGTGCAGGGGCAGACTCGGAGGAGCTGGATTCTGATGATGTGGATGAAGAGGAGGAGTTTGGTTTCTTAGCTGAGGATGATGAAGAGCTGGATGCTGGGAATGGAAGGCAGGAGCAGAAGGTGTCTCCTGAGGAGCTCGTGGGCAGTCTCAAGGCGTACATGGAGGAGATGGACCGTGAGCTGGCACAGAGCAACGTTGGGAAAAGTTTCAGCAGCCACAAGAGAGGGGTGAGTGTGCCTTGAGCTCTGATTTGCAGCAGTAATTTCCAAGCAGGAAATGTGCTGCAAGGGGCCATTCTGAGTAATGGGATTGGAACCTTCCCACGTGCAAGCAAAGTGTGCTGGACCTGCACCATCATACATTTTTTATAAACTGAAACTTACCTAAGCTTGGAATTTGCCCATCTTTTCCAAGGCTTAGTTTTAGTTTGCCCATCTTTTCTCTGTTTTTGGTAGTAGGGCAAGCAGCTGCAGCTTCACTTGTGAGTTCCTGTAGTAGTTCTCTCCCATGGGAAGCTGAGCCAGGACTCAGCAGCACTTTGTGTCCTTCTCTTGGAACCTAATCTGGGTAATGAACAGTGGTGATTTTCAGCTGGCACGAGCATTTGGTGTCTGAATTCCTGTCTGTCAGGACTCAGGAGTGTACTGGACTTTGTTGGCTGCACAATTGTTGTTTCTTTTCTCCTGTGGTTTGCCTTTTTATCTCCTTAAATCTGCTCATGCAATTTGATAAAGCTTTCTCTTTGTACTCCCTGCAGGCAAGTTCTGCTGGAGCAGCCCCATGTGAGAGTGCTGGCCCTGACTGTGGAGCTGAGGCTGCTGAGCTGGCAGCCCTGGATGTGGACATGAACCTGGTGGCAAACCTGCTCGAGTCCTACAGTGCCCAGGCTGGCCTGGCAGGACCCACCTCGAGCATTTTACAGAGCCTGGGGGTGAATTTACCTGAGAGCTCAGAGCTCACTGGCAGCTGAGCAAGGCAGGGAGAGCCTTGGCACCAGACATGGCTGCTGGGGAGATGGAGCACAGACACACGAGCAGGATGGGGGAGAAGAGGCCAAAGGTTTGAATTTGGAGCATTCTGTTCATTCTGTGTCACTTCAGCAGAGTGAATTTACCTGCAAAAGCTTCTGTTTGCACACTGTCTTGGGTGGAAATGAGATTTTCCCTGTGCTGACACAATTTCAGAAAACTGAAAAATTATGTCAAATGAATGACCGAAATCTCTGCCCATTTTCTTTTATTACAACACCTCTCTCCCATTTTACCAATCAGTGTTCCAATTTGCCACATTTCTAAAATGTCCTTTTACCCATTGCTGAGTGGGTTCAATATGTGGGGAGCAGTTCTTGTTCTGAAAATGCTGCTGCCTTCAGGGGCAGGTGGGGAAATACCACACTGCAGGAAGAGTAATTGGATCAAATGAACAAATATTGGCCAGAAGTATTTTGGAATTTTATTTCAATAAAATCAAAAATACAACGTGATTACTGAATTTTTTGAAGATATGCATAACTTCCTCAGTTCTTGGAGTGAGAGTATTTTTGTAATTGTTCATTTTCTGAATGAATTCCTTTATTGCTGAATGTTGATATACAGCTACTGCTGGCATGATGTGAGCCCAGGCTGAGCAGTTTGGGGTTTTTCCAGTGAAAATGTGGCTGGAAGGCATGCAGCATATTGCTTGCATCTGGAATGAAAAATTTATTTTAAATATGACTACTTTAGTTTCAACAAGTTACATTTGCAATAAAATAGATAGAAATTCTTGATACACAGACACCAGCAATGCAGTCCTGCTGGGTCCAAATCAGCTTCTTAATTTCTCTTTATTTCATTTTCATTCAGCAATTAATGAGCTGTCCTGCACTGATGTTGTGTAATTCACTTTGTCAGCAGTTCAGGGAGAGCACTGGCAGGTTGGACAGGGATTAGAGATGGACAGCAAGAGCTGGGAAGTGTGAAGAAGGTTCTGCTAAATTTCAAGGAATTTGGACTGCTGAGAGGTGAGAGACTCAGACAAATCTGTGGTGGAAAAATGGGGTTAACAGAGGTTTTTTAATTGAGACAAGACTAATGAGCAGTTAGTGGTGGAAAACAGAGGTACTTGAACCTTGGGAAGGGTTGGTGTTTGACCAGGAAAGGTAATTTACACTGAAAATACATAAAATTCTCTACTGATGAGTAGCTAGATCAAGTTTAGATACTTTAAAGCATAATTGAGTTGAAGAACATGATCACATTGAACTGCTGTGTGGCCTGTGCTATAGAAAAGGTCCAAATAGATGGAGGGGCTCCCTTAGTGCATGAGGAGAACTCCTAAGCTGGGCTCAGAACAAAGCTGCTCTTTTGCAAACACTCCAGCTGCTGTTGCTGCTTGGATAATCTGACTTTTCCATCGGTGGGGCTGGGATTTCTCTGGGGCTCTGCTCATCCCAACTCTTCCCATTTGTTCAGCAGCTTCCCAGGGGAGCCCTGCAAGGCTCTGGGAGTGCTCCCAGCAGAGTTTGCCATGGCAGAAGAAGCATTTCCATGCTGCCTCTTCCTCTGCTTTGAGGTAACACACCAGGCATCTCCACTTTTAATTCTGAGAGTGTTTTTAGTGAAGGAAGCCCGATGGAATTAATTAGGGAAGGAAAGTGGTGTGTGGTTCCCTTTCAATGGATTTCTGTCCAAGTGTATTCTGGACAGTAAACTGCTTAATTTTCCCTTAATGTCTGTGTTTCACCTGGGGGAATCCCCATTCACCTGCAATACTGAGAGCATCAATGGAAAGGAACCCTGCCTTGGCCATTATTTCAGGGCTATCAATGGATGGGGAAACTCCACTTTCTTGCTGAAATAGATCAGGGAACACCCTTTGTGATGGGATTTTATCAGAAGGGCTGGAAAAAAAAAGGTGGCACTGAAGGGCAAGAAAAAAACAAGTGGAAAATGTTTGCAGAAAAGGGTAGGAAATGAAGGTCAGAAGAAGAGGTTGCAAAAAAGGGCAGAATAAAAAATGAGAGGGAAAAAAGTGGCAAAAAAGTGGGGGAAAACGGCATCAATAAAAGGGGGGAGAAAGGACAGAAAAAAGTAGGGAAAAATAGCACAAATAATGGGAGAAAAAAAGGGCAGCAGAAAAAGGGAGGAAGAGTTAAAAACTGAGATGGCATAATGGTGAAAACGTGGTATTTAAGAAGCAGGAAAGGTGAAGAGAAAAGGGTGCGAAACATGCGAGGAAAAAGCATGGGAAATATGAGGGGAACAGAGCAGGACCCCCAGAGACACCCCCAGAGCTCAGACCCCCTCCCCAATGCCACAGACACCCCCAGGTACCCCCAAGAGAGCCCCTGCAAACCCCACAGACCCCTGGGCCTGGGTTCCTGCAGGAACACTGGGGAACAACTGGGCTCCTTGCAGCGGGATGGAAACAAGGGCCAGGGCTGGGAATGTGTGCCCACTGTGCTGCCAGGCTGGCAATCAGCTGGGTGGGGCCGTGCCATGGCAAAGGCTCCTGAACAGCTGCCAGGTTTGTGGGCTGCAGCTGGAGCTGAGAAGCAAAGGGATTAGTCCAGGCAGGAGAACATCCCATCGTGGGGCACTGCTGCAAAGTGGGCATGTTTGGAACAGAGCCTCTCCTTCAGCAGGCCAACGCTGCCAGATGGAAATTGCCAAGGGCACGAGGCTGGCAAGTGAAGAGCAGAGCTGCTGTGAAGGGAAAGCTCAGTTCATTCAGAGAGATCACACAGGTCACTTGAATGCAGGTAGGAAACAGAAAATGAGAGATTTCCAGGAAAACCTTTGTAGTTTGGTGGGGACAAGGAGTTGTGATACCCAGTGGCTGCAGGGATGGTGATCTAAATTAGTTCTGAGCCGGCTTCCTTTATTTTTTAATTGGTGAGGGTTGTTAACCTTACCTGCAGTTATAAGGCCAAACAGTTTTGGAATCTATTCTAGTTTAATCTAGCTGTCCTCCATGCTGCATACTCACAGCAGCCATATTGAACTGTCATATGATGTGTGAATTTGCTTGTGTCCCTATCCCAAATGTCATCCTTCCTGGGTTTTCAGCTTCTTTTTAACATGCTAGTAAATCTTCTGTGACCCTCTGCAGTATTTCCATGGGGAAAACCACTGAAGAGCACAAGCTAAAGGATGCTACCTCCAGCTGAGCACAGCTAGCAGTGGGAAAGGATGTTCTATCAGCATTTTCTGTCCCTGTGCTGATACTGTTCTCCCTGGGAGGGAGCTGGGAAATCCCTATTTCTGCTCCTGTGCTCTTCCTGATGTTTGTCACAGCTGATGCCAACCCCAGTTTTCCCCCTGTAATGATGATTCTGGACATGTCTGAGTGTACCTGCTGGCCTTGGAAATGCCACTGATGGTTATTGAGGAGAAGGCAAGTCCCAGCATTTCTGTGTGGGAACAGAAACGTGTGGCCGTCCCTCAGTGCAGCTCTGTCAGTGACAGCAGTCAGTGGCCATTCCTGGTGCAGTTCTGTTATCATTTTTTCTTATGCCATTCTATGTTATTCCCTTCACACTTCCCACCCTTTTATGTGCTTTACTTTTTAACCAGCACTGCCCCAATGGTCCCTGGGTGCAGCTCCTTCAGAGAACAGGGCCTGTCCCAATAGGCGGCTGCTGCAGCCAGGGCAGGGGCAGGGCAAGGCACATCACAGCGCTGGTGGTGCTCAGAGAGTGTTGGATTTTGCAGTTCAGGCAGATCAAATGAATCCCAATTGTCACAGATGTCCACCACCTGCTACTTGGCTCCTCTTTTCCTGCATGGATTTGACAGCTCTTTTGTTTCCTCACAGAGAGCTGGAAAGCAAAATGCCCACCTGCCCCATGGCCATCCCCACCACCTTGTCTCTCTTGCTCTCCCCGTTACTTGGCACCACTTTCTCCCTCCTCCTCCTGTCCCTGCCAGCTCCAGCAAAGCCATTTCCCCCACTGGCACCAGCTGCCTCCTGTCCCTCGCTCCCATTTTGCCCACTCTGAACTCCTGGAGCCGCCTGCCCGCGGAGCCGCAGCCGCCGTGGGGCCGGGCAATGGTGCAGGGAATGCTGGCAGGGATTCTGGGGCTGGGCTGGGCCAGGCCAGGTGCCCGGGGCCAGCAAAAGCGCTCTGAGCCTCTGCTCCTGCCCCTGGGCAGGCAACAGAACACAGCAGGAAAGGCTCGGGGCTCTCAAGAAAGGCAGCCAGAGATCTCTCACCCAACATGGGCATAAGAAACTTGGAGTGGGGCCATTAATTTCCACTGAATGTATTATGAAAGAAATCCCAGCAAGGGAGTGAGTAGGCTGCCAAATCCCAAAAATGCACCTTCTCCACACTGTTCTCTCCTTCCTGGGAGAACTTTATCCACAATTCCCTCCCTCTCTCCTTCCCACACAGTGACACAGGGGGGCAGGGGCTACAGGCACATCATGTCACTGCTTCCCCCTCAGGGAGACAAATCTGCCGTACTTTGTTATCATCTTATGACAGGGGTTCCACACTGTTGTCTCCTTATCGCAGATGTTTCACACTTTCTTGGTGTTTTCTCCTGGGCAGCTCTTCAGAGCACTGACTCTTCATTGTTGACAAAGCAGCCAACTGACTCCAGTTCCCTTCCCAACCTGCCAGCCCACTCTTTTATAGCACTCTTCTTCTCATTGGTTACAGCTGTGGCCTGTTAAAATCAGGCCTGTTCCTAATCTTTGCTAATTGGCCCAGCTGCAACTCCTTAGGGGCAAGATTACTTTCTACACCACCTTTATTTTCTTATGTTCTATCCCCCTACACTGCTCCAGCCTGGGATTCCTCCCACAGGAGGACAATCAGATCCTTTGTGACAGTGTCCTGGTTCAGGGCAAATTTGGGCTGCACTAGGAAAGCAGATTATTTGGCCCCTCCCTGCAACCAATTTGGGAGGAAATACCTCTTTGGAGAAAAGTGGAAAAAAACTATTAAACAATAAAACCCCTTGCTGCTCCAAAAGAGATGACAAACTGAGAAAGTCCTCCTCCAGGTTGCAGTTCAGCTCACTGAGTCTCCCATCAGTCCCTCTGGTGCAGGAAATGTTGTGCCCCAGGCCCAGCCCGGCAGGCCGCAGGTGTGAGCTGCTGCTGCTCTTCTGGGTGTTCAGGCCAGAGCAGGTTCAAACAGGTGCGAAAAAAGGGAAAAAGGCAAAAAACCAGATTCCAGGGAACTTCCTTGCCTCAGCTAGCTAAACTAACTAAAAGCCAAGGAGAGCTCGATCCCATTGTCTGTCCATCTGCAGAAAACACAGTTCAGGAGCAGGAATGTGGAGGAGTGAGAGCAGTATCTGAAAACAAAATGTGCGCTTCTTCTCTCCCCTCTTCACTCTCTGGAAGACGTTTTAAACACGCAAAACTTATTATTCAGCATAAACAGAACAAGACGGTTGGGGCTAAAAGCATCATATAGTCAACTTGAACAGACAGACAGACCATTCCCCACAGTCAGGTGCCGGATGCCAAAAGTGGGAATCCTGTTCAGCATGCGTCAGCAATTCTTCCTCCTCTTCCGAAGACAGTCCAAAAGTGTCCCATTCTGGCCACTAGTTTACGATGAATTCCAAGACCACAGGGGGATTTGAATTTCCCATTGGAGCTGATTGTGTCATGAGGGCAATGCCCTCACTGCAGGCAGCATCGGTGCCAGGATGGATTGCAGAGACTTTTCCTTTGCAGCCCCAGCCCAGCGCTGGCACCGGGGATGAAGAGGCACTGAGGTGACCCTGAGAGGAAGTGCAAGGCACAGGGTGCAGCTGAGGAAGGACAGCGCTGTGCTGGGCTCAGAGGTGAAGCTGGCACTGCCCAGCGTGGAGAAGGTCCTTTGTGCAGCCCCTGTTACAGGGGAGCTTGGGCCTTGCTGCAGACATACGGCCGCTCGTTGGAGCAGTTCCCACTCCTGAATCTTCTGTCAGCCAGGTACACACACTGGGAATTGCCGAGGACAGGAACCCTGCAGGGAGGAGCAGAGGCAGCGCTGGCTGCCAGGGGAAGCCCTTGTGCCCCTGTGCCCCCAGGCCCTGCCCGGCTCCCCGGCACTCACCGGGAGCTGTAGCTGCTGCCGTCCCCCCAGTGCAGGCGCTCGCCCCGTCTGCGCAGCCCGAGCCAGAAATCGCCGTTCCCGCGGAGGCGGAAGAGCAAATCCTGCCCAGGAGAGAGGAGTGGGAGCTGCCCCGGCCCCGCGGGGGGACACGTGCCCGGGGCTGCCCCCGCACGCCGGGGCTCCTTCCCTGCAAGGCCCCGGCCCAGGGCTGCAGCCCCGGCCCTGCGAGCACCGAGCCCGGCCCAGGAGCGCCCCCAGGCTGCCCTCAGCCACCCCACAGCGCCCGCAGCCCCTCACTCACCATGGCCTCCTCATCCTGGGCAATGGCCAGGGAGGCATTGAGCTCGGAGCACCGTTCCTGACCCTGCTCCCACGTGCTGTAATCCCGTGAGAAGTAGTAGCAGACCCCATTGTAGCCAATCCAGTCATGGGGACAGCCCAGAAGAGACGGCGGAGTGGCAGGTGTGACTGGAACCTGTGGTGCTGCAGGGGGAAGAGGAGAAGCTCTGAGGATTCCCCTGTGCAGGGATCAGGGAGCCCGCTCTGCCCCGAGGGGCTGGGCCCACGCTGCTGCCCCTCCCTTACCTGCCAGCACAGCCAAGGCCGCCCCCAAAGCCAGCACCAGCACCAGGAGCAGCAGAATCAGCACCGCCGTGCCCACGGGATGGCACCTGAACCATTCACCTGGAGCAGGAAAGAGCTGCTGGCTGCCAGAAGCAGAGCCGGCCCTGCAATCTGCTCAGCCCACGGCCAGGGAGCAGAGCAGGGAGCCCTGAGGCAGTGTGGGCCTCCCTCAGCTGGCAGCCAGAGAGCCAAGAGCCTGGCCACAGGCAGGGACACATCTGTGGGCACAGGCAGGGACACAGCTGTGGGCACAGGCTGCAGCAGGAGAACTGCACAGCCTTGGGGGCAGCTGGGGCTCTTGCTTCCAGCCACGGATGGGGCCCAGCAGAGCACGAGGCCTCTTCCAGGCACTGGGAAGAGGATCCCTGGCACCCAAGCAAGGGGGACAGACCTGCCAGCCCTGGCCTTGGAAGGGGACACGGGCCCCTGCCTCGAGGGCACCAGGGTGGCCCTGTACTCACCCAGGAATCTTCTGAGGTTCCTTTTGTCTTCTTTGTTGGTTGCTGCTGTGTCCTGGGGAGCCAGGGGCTCCCTCACGCTCCCATCCCTGGTGCAGAATCCATTCTCCACATCTGCACTCACTGCATGCTCACAAGTGGCATCCCCCTGCTTATGCCAAGAGGCTTCTTGGGCTCCAGGCAAGTGTGGAACCGCAGCTGCTCGTCCCTCCTGGAGATGCTGGGGCTCCTTATCAACTCCAGGAAAGAAGCATGATTCACTCTCTTCAAGTTCACAGCCAGAATCGCTGTTTGTGGAAGAAACACTATCCTGCTTCAGATACAGCAGGACTGCTGCTGGCAGAGCCTTTGGGAGCTGGGCCTCGGGAACAGCTTTCCAGCCGCGCTGATGGCGCCCTGAAAGGGACACGATGAGATGTCGCTGCTGGTGCCGGCCGTGCGGGGGCTCAGGAGGGCGGTGGCAGCTGTGGCTGCGCTGTCGCCGCTGCCCAGAGGTGCGGCAGCAGGTGCGGAGACAAGCGCAGCCTCCGGGAGCTCTGCGGTGGCCGCAGCCGCGGCCCCTGTGGCTCTGCAGCCGCTGCAGCCCAGCTCCGTGCCGGGCCGGGCGCTGAGAGCGCCTGCGAGCTGCCGGCTGCTGCTGGCCCGGGGCAGCTGCGGCTCGGAGTCCGCCTGCCGAGGGGCGAGAAGCAGCAGCCCCGGGCTGCTCACCATTGTGCCCCGCATGATTCCCTGCCCCGGCGCCTCGGAGCCCGGGCACACCGAGCGCCGGCACGGCCGCCTCGGCTCCTGCCTGGGCACACGGAGCGGCTCCCGGCACAGAGCGCAGCGCCGAGAAGCCTCGGCCCCGGAGCAGCCAGGATGCGCCGCTTTGTGCCCGCACCCGGCGCCTGCAGCGCTTTGGGCTCTGAGGCACTGGGTTCAAGTTCGTGCCGTGCCAGCCCCGAGCCGGGCACGGACACCTCCCGCCCGAGCAGCGGCCCCGAGCCCGGTGCCGCACGGGCGGGAACGGTGCCGGGCACGGAGCAGCCGCCTCCGTCCTAGCGAGAGCAGCCGCGATGAGCCATGTGAAAAATGCATATTTTATGATTGGCTTTTTGCTAATATTAAAATTAATATTATATGTGTTATGTTAGAACAGTATTTTATTAAGTTTCTTAAGTAATGTGTTAAATACAGTTCTAGGTTATAATATAATGTTAAAATAGAAACTATGCTGTGTAAGATACTTTTTATAGAGAGGCCTTGCACTGAGCTGGCAGCTACAGGACACCTAAATCCTTCAGTAAAAAAGAATTTATGCCCCCCTTATCAGAAGAAACAAACTTCTTCATGCCTCTCTCAATCCTTAAGACGCTGTCAGTATGCAGAGGAAGAAGCTGACACTGACCGGACAGAATCTTGTATTTGAATGGAATTTATGAATCGTGTATGAGGTGCATAAATATTCAACAGCCTGTTGCTTTTAAGGGTTAATCCACTGTTAACGTGTGCTTTTCCCGGACTTATTTTGCCCAGAAAAAGGTACCTAGACCTTCTGTAACTCTTTGCTCTTATTGTCTCGTATTGTTCTAAATCCTAATTGTCCAAATTATTATTACCTTAATTATATTACTATTTTTATAACCATTTTATTACTATTAAACTTTTAAAATTTTCAAAACAATTGATTGGTATTTTTCACAATTTGGTGGCAGAGCAGTGTTGCTAACACCTCGCTGCCGGTGCTTTAGGAGAGTCAGGGTGGGGAAGGCGCGCCCTGCACTGTTTGGCAGCCTCGCTCTGTCTCCCCTGAAGTGACCGACAGACGCAGGTTATGATGTGTGGACAAAAGGAGGCAATAAAACAAAGAGAAGGGAAAAAGGCTCCCTACAACACGGTAATTCGCCCCTAAGACTAGTAGTGCGCGCGAAGAACCTGGGAAGGAAAAGGGATTGGTAAGTATTTCTGGGGCCAGGTACGGGGGGATGAATGTGTGTGAATGAGAGGCGGGCTGGTTGTCCCAGACCTGCCGAGTGAGTGCTGGAGTCTCCCATGCTGCGTTTCCTTCCTTTCATGAGAAAAGCGGCCAGGAAAGAGACAAAGTGAGAGATAAAAGGAGTGAGAGAATCCCCCGGGGTAACTGGGACTGGGTCTCAGGGAGGGGTTGGACCCCTCGGAGGTAGGGAGCAAGGTTTCCTGGCCCAATCCACTAGGAAACCCTACAAGAGGAAGGGGCCCCTAGAAATTCTGCTGGATAAAGTGATAAGAGTGCCCAAGGGCATCCAGAATTAAAACCTGCGGGTTGAGGGATTAGCATTCCAAGAGCATCCAGGGTTGAGCAGAATTCTGCTGGATTGAGGATATGCCTGAGAGCATCCAGGGTTGGGACACGCAGCTGGATTGAGGGATATCCATGAGCACCGGGATTGGCCAGTAACGCCTGAAATTGTAACAGGTGATTAGAAAGTAAAAGGTTCCTGATTGTTGTCTTGTTGTATGTGAGAGTGAGTCACACACAGAATCAGCCCTTGTCCCCCGGGTAGGTGGGGGCTGTGGCAGAACATGTATGTGACCTGCAAACAGACCATTGTTCTCTCTGGAGTGTGGAGAGAGCCGTGGCTAAAGAGTGTGAGAGACACACAGACAGTCTGGTGTCACAGGTGAGGGGCTAAAGAGTGTAAGTGACACACAGACAGCCTGGTGTCACAGGTGAGGGGCTAAAGAGTGTGAGTGACACACAGACAGCCTCACAGGTGAGGGGCTAAAGAGTGTGAGTGACACACAGACAGCCTCACAGGTGAGGGGCTAAAGAGTGTGAGTGACACACAGACAGCATCACAGGTGAGGGGCTAAAGTGTGAGTGACACACAGACAGCATCACAGGTGAGGGGCTAAAGAGTGTCAGTGACACGCAGGCAGCCTCACAGGTGAACCAGCACCAGAGGTGACCAGAGCCAGGGCCCTTCCCGGAGGCCCGGTGACACTGAGACCCGCAGGCCAACCCCAAGGCGAGGGGGGCCACAGGGACCCGCAATTCCCTGGTGAAAGGGATCTGCTTTGGGTCCTGAGGGTGTGAAAGAATGTGTGAAAGTGAATGAGAAATAAAAGTGAGTGAAAGTAGAGAAATGAACGTATGTGTAATGTAGACTGTTTATTTTAAGCTTCCCTATATCTCCTTGGAGGCAGGCGTATTGTATTGAAAAGTAGTGTGAGAAAAAGGGTTTTTAATTTTTTGTGTGCTTAGTTAGAAGAAGGTGGTATTTAGGTTGCTAGAGAAAGTGAAAAACAGAGACGGGGATGGATAGATAAGATCTTGAAAAATGGGACAGAAAACCAGCAAGTTAAATACAGGAAAGGAAAAAGGGAGTTAAAAGCCTACTAGCAGAGATACCCCAAAATAACCCTTTGGGAGTTATGTTAGCTAACAGAGATACAAATCCTTGCAAAAGGATAAAATACAGGGCAGGCAATAGTTGATAGGAAAAACATGCAAACTATTGAAAAAGGGAAATTAACCTTAACCTTGAACTAGTCAGCTCAAACTTGTGAATTATATACTTTAAAAAGAGCACTAGAAGGTTCAGCACAAAAGAAAACCATATATACTGACTCAAGGTATGCCTTTGGAGTAGTGCACACCTTTAGAAAAATTTAGGAAGAAAGAGGATTACTTAATTCAGTGTGTTTAGGTTTTTCCTTTTCCCAATAAATTATATTTTTGACTTGGAGTCTCTCACTGGTTTTGCTTTCAAACCAGAGCAAGCAGAAAGAATCTGCCTCTTAAAAATTCAAAAAGGTTATAGCTAAACAAAGACACTGTAAAAGTAACAGGAACGAAAGGAGAGAGTTTCACAGATCCTGTCATTAAAGATGTGGTAACTGAGGGAGAAACTAAAATTTTGATGGGGGATATCTTACTATTCCCAGGGGCAGGTAGCAACTTATTAAAAAGAGACTTACAAGTAAAACTAGAAATAGGAGTTATACCAGAAGAAGAGAAAATGGCAGCTAGAGTTTTAAAACTTGGCCAAGAGGATGAGAAAAAAATTAACAAAGAAGTTTGGGCTGGAGAGGGGAGGATTAAATATTGACCCCCATAAAGGTCACAATTGAGAGAGAAGATTGTCCCATATGTATACATCACTATCCTATATCCTTAGAAAGGTGGGAAGGTTTGAAACCAGTAATAGAAGGAATTCTAAAGGATGGGATGTTAGAACCTTATATGTCTTCTCATAATACCCCTATTCTCCCACTAAAGAAGTCCAATAGAAACTATCTTTTATTATTTGGAGAAACTGAAGTTAAAGTTAGAGAAGCTACTATATGACTTTTGAATTCTCTTGGGGGAAAAGGATTAAGGGTATCAAAAGGGAAATTTGTAGAACCAGAGGTAAATATCTTGGACACTTAATAAGTAAGAGTCACTGGAAACTCAACCCCAAGAGAATTGCAGGAATTTTATCACTTCCTCCTCCCTCTTCAAAAAGAGAAATCAGAAAACTACTCGGATTATTGGGATATTGCAGATTATGGATTGATGGGTCCACACGAGCAACAACAATTTTATATGGAAAATTAACAATGGAAAATGATGTTAAATTAGGAGAGCTGAAGTTAAAACTGGTCTAAGTACCAGCGTTAAGCTTACCTTCGTTAGAAAAACCCTTTTCATTTGTACATAAACATAGAAAATGGAGTAGCTCATAGAATTCTAATTCAGGAGTGGGAGGAGTAAAGAGACCAGCAGTTTGTTTATCAAAGATGTTACACCCGGTAAGCCTTGGCTGGCCAGTTTGTATTCAAGCTATAACAGCTACTGCAATCCTAGTCCAAGAAAGCTGTAAACTTCCTTTTAGAAGTAAAATAGTTGTGCGTACACCTCGTACAGTCTGAGGTACCTTCAAATAAAGAAAAGAGAAAAAGATAGAGAAAAGAAAAGAGAGTAAGAAGAACAGAAGGGGAGGGGTGGTTAGCAAACTCTGGGATGTTGGAATGCAGAGTGATGATGCCTTGGTGCTGGAGGAGGACAAAAGTTTGAATGCAGTTTCTGCATGAAGGGCAGGGAAGTGTCTTAACACATGGCTGGTAGGAAGTTGCTCAGTGCCGAACTGGGATCCGGAGAAAGTTTAACAGAACAGACCCTCCTTGAAGGGAAAGAGAAGATATGTTAACTAAGGAAAAGGAATGTCAGGAGCACCTGGGGACGCCAGGTTTGGGTTATCAAGGCTAGAAAGGGTTTGGCCGCTCTCGTACGAGCGGCGGGGTCTCAGAGCGGGCTGGCTCAGTAGCGGAGCTGCCGAGGGGGGCTCCGAGCCTGCTGGGTCTGAGTCCAGGATGGCAGCCCCGGGCCGGCAAGTGGGGGGAGAGAGAGAGAAGAGAGGGCGAAAGGGACCCGAGGCACACCCCCAGGGTCCCCATGCTCGTGGCTGTCTGCGAGTTTCCTCCCCCGTCCCTGCTAGGGCAGGAACTGCTCTGCCCGTCCCTGCTAGGGCAGGATCTGCTCTGCCAGTTCCTGGTAGGGCAGCATCTGCTCTGCCCCGTTCCTGCTAGGGCAGGATCTGCTCTGCCCCTTCCTGCTAGGGCAGGATCTGCTCTGCCCCGTTCCTGCTAGGGCAGGATCTGCTCTGCCCGTCCCTGCTAGGGCAGGATCTGCTCTGCCTGTTCCTGGTAGGGCAGGATCTGCTCTGGTCGGAGGCCACTCCAATAAAGATAAGATCAAGGAAGAGGTATCTGACTCTCCAAACTTCACAAAGTTGTTTATTTTTTTTTAAGTAAGATTTTTTTCTTTCTGCTTTCTTTCTGTTAAAAAGAGGAGGTTTTTGTTCTGAGGAATGAGTCTATAATGCTATTTATAGCTCACAGAAAGAAGGATTTACCTCTGGAGCTATTAGCACAGCTAGATACAAGAAAAAGAGATGGCTGTAAAAAAACCCAAAAATAAATGAAAATAAAAAAGCCTTTTGCTGAACCCAGAAAGTTTTGAAGAAAGCTGATAGTAAAAGTTAATACAGTATTATCTCTTTTATCACTGTGCTCTTAAGAAGTCCTTTCCAGGTACCACTGAAGCAGCAATCCAAACCATGGAAAGAGGGTGAATTCATGCCAGCAGAATCAAAGGACTTGTGTAGAAACCTGAGGAATGGACTATCACATCTAAACCAGGTTATTGCCAAGTTGACTTTCAAACAGGGACTGGGTGGTAATGGTTTGGGAAGACCCAAATGATCCAAGGAATGCACAAAGAACAGGACCTAATTGAGAAATAAGGCAAAGCTTACATCAGTGGTTTCAAGCACTGCCTGAATAAACCCTGAGACTTCTCCAACATCTCCTTGGGGAGGAATACTTCAAACAGAAGGATCAGGACTGTTTAAGTCAGAGAGTTCTTATATTCTGACCTTAGCCTATGAATTGTACAGGGAAGAGGGGGAGTTACAATTTCCATCAGTGCCATACTGTAAACTTTATTTGATTCATCCCAATATTGGACATGTAGCTGGGTTATAAGTAAATGTTTGAATTGTGGGAATAATTGGTGTTGTATTTCACCAAATCTATCTCTCATTGTGAGATGTGTCGAAGTAATAATTTAGTTTTGTGGATGGGAATTATTAGTGCCTGTGGAATAAGAGATACCTGAGGAACGGTGGGAAACCACAGTTAAGGAGTGTCAAAAACGATTGGCTAGAAATTAGTAAAAAGGAAATGACAAGGGTAAAAGAGGGCAAGCCTGGGCTGAGCACTGTACTCACTACTGAGCAGCTCACACACACCTGCTGTGGGCAGCAGCCCCATAGGCAGGGAAGGTGGGGGTATAAGCCATACCAGACCCCTGTTATTCCTTTTTCTTTCACTCATTTGTTGCCCTTTCCCTTTCAGGATCCTGGCAAGATCATGTCACAAATGCTACCGAAAGCACTACACAGAAAGAAACCAAATTTCATCTTTTATCACCCACATCCTTGTCAACAGCCACTGTTATAACCCATGCAAATTAAGTTCCTGTAAGCAAAATGGGGAAAATTATTAGATTGCAACAAACTTCTGAAAAATAGCAATAGATTTGGAATTGAATGTCCAAAAGGAGAGAGATGGATTTGTTTTACATTTAATCTTAAAGATACAGTTCAGGGGTCGGTAAAAAAACAACTAGTAAACAAAAAAGTAAAACCAGCACAGCAATCTAACTCTATATTGACCCCAAATTATATGCTGAATCATTATAACACTACGAGAAATTATAGAAATTATAACAAATAAAGTTACTCAGGCATTGGAATTAATATGAAGTCAGCAAAGCCAAACAAAAACTGTGGTGTATCAGAATAGGTTGGCTTTGGACTATTTATTGGCTAAAGAAGGGGGTGTTTTTGGAAAGTTTAATATATCAGATTGCTGAAAATTGATGACAACAGAGATGTTCTTCAGGAAAAAGCAAAAGCTCTCAGAAAAATAACCCAGGTACCAGTGCAAAATGAGAAAACAATGTTAAAACCTAGCTGGTAGGGCAATATATTAGAGATAAGATGATAGAAAAAACTAGGATTTTTTCTTTTATGTGTTACAACTGTTTTGATATTTCTTCCTTGTTTAATCCCCTGTTTTATTTGATTGCCAGCATAGTCCAGAGGATGCAAGTATTCAGTCTTGTATTTTTGACGAGATTGAATTAAGCTTTCTAAAATTATGAAAAGTGAGCAGCGTTTTCTCACAGGCTCCATCCCGGCCATCCGGGCAAGGAGGAGAGCGCGGGCAGCCGCTCCCTCGGCTGCGATCCCAGCGCAGGGGGCACACGGGGGAAGCCGGCACCAGGAACTCGGCAGAACCCCCCGGCCCTCAGCGCGGCCCCCTCCGCCCGCAGCGAGCCCCGAGCTGGGGCAGCACCGACCGCGGTCCCACCTGGGCTGGAGCCGCCTCTGAGCTCCTCCATCACCTCGCAGCTCTGGGCTCCGCCGCCGCCGCTCTGCAATGTCCCGAACGCGGCTCCACCGCTCTCGTCCCGGCCAAAAATCCCGGTCACGGCCGCTGCCAACGCAATGTAAAGTCCGGTGGGAGCGGCTTTTGCATAAGAAGTGCAATAAAGGATCATAAAGCAATAAAGGAGGATAAAGGACCTTTGCCCGCAGTGAAAAGATGGGCGTGCCGTGCCGTGCCGTGCCCCGTGTACCGCGGGGGAAAGGGGAGGATCGCGGCCCGCCGCTGGTGACATCCCCAGAAGCAGCTACCGGGGGCTGAAGTTCTTCTCCAGGTCCTCCAGGCTGGGTTCCTTTTTCTTAGCGCGGGTTTTCCGGGGTAGGAACCTCCTCCGCCCTCCCGCCTGGTGGAGAATTTGCAGTTCAGGCAGATCAAATGAATCCCAATTGCCAGCGATTTCCACCACCTGCTATTTCTCCCCTCTTTTCTTAAATGGATTTGACAGTTCTTCCTTTCCTCCCACAGAGCTGGAAAGCAAAATGCCCACCTACCCCAAGGCCATCCCCGCCGCCTTGTCCCTCTTTCTCTCCCCGTTACTTGGCACCACTTTCTCCCCCCTCCTCCTGTCCCTGCCAGCTCCAGCAAAGCCATTTCCCCCACTGGCACCAGCTGCCTCCTGTCCCTCGCTCCCATTTTGCCCACTGGGAACTCCTGGAGCCACTGAGAGTCACCACATTTTTGGGTGTGTTGCCAGGGCTCAGGAGCACCAGGGATTGTAGCATTCTTGATATTTGGTGACATCAGGAGGAACATCAATAAAATTTGTACATTAGGCTTCCAGAGGGCAGAATTTGGCCTATTCAGGAGACTTATTCAGAGTTCTTTGGGAAGCAACCCTTAAAAACAAAGGAGTTCAGGAAAGGTGGTCTCAGAGATCTTGAGGGTACAGGAACAGACTGTCCCTGTGTGCCCAAAGAGAAGTCCATGAGGCAAACGTCCAGCCTGGACTGGAATGAGGTTTTGAAGGAACTTAAGAATGAAAGGAGGAGGTACCATCTTTGGAAGGAGGGTCAGGTTTCTCAGGAAGTATTTAAGGGGGCTGCTAGGATATGCAGGAAAGAGATTAGGGAGGCTAAAGCTCAGTTTGAACTTAATTTAGCATTTTTTGGAAGGGATAATAAAAAAATGTTTTTACAAATATATTAATGGTAAAATGAAGTGTAAGACCAGCTTTTGTTCTTTTTTGAATGTGGGAGGGAACTCAGTAACTGCACATGAGGAAAATGCAAATATGCTCAACTGTTTCAATATTGGGTCAATAAAGACTATGGACTTTGGACATGGTTAGCATAAAAATTTTATAGCAGGGTGCCTTCTGTTTCCTCAAACAGAAATTTGAGGATTAAATCAAGATTACAAGAAGATTGAATCAGATGGGTTTAGGAAAAAGAAAATTACATTGAACTTCTGCAAGCAAGAGATGTTTAAAATGTCTAAGTTTGTTTATGTGATGATTAACACAATCACTGTAGTAAAACATAACACATCTTCCTAGAGTAAGTATATAAGCATTTGTATCCCACACTAAAATTGGAATCTTTGAGTGTCTCAAAGCCTTCCCTGTCTCTCCTCATCACCGATACTCAACGCCTTCCTTGCCACAACCTTCAGTGGGAACACAGCTTGTCCTCAGGACAAGTGTCCTCCTGGGCTGGTGGATGGTGTCAGGGAGCAGAATGGGCCCCCTGTTATCCAGGAGGAGGCAGTCAGAGAACTGCTGAGCTGCTTGGATGTTCATAAATCTGTGGGCCCAGAGGGGACCCACCCCAGGGGGATGAGGGAGCTGGCAGGTGAGCTTGGGAAGCTGCTTTCCATCATTTACCACCAGCCCTGGCTCACTGGGGAGGTTCCAGATGGCTGGAAGCTGGCCAGTGTGACACCCATCCACAGCAAGGGTGGGAAGGAGGATCCTGGCAGTTCCAGGCCAGTTAGCCTGGCCTCAGTGCCCAGTAAGGTCATGGAGCAGTTCACATTGATTCCAGCAGGCAGCACTTCCAGGATGGCCAGGGTGTCAGAGCAGCCAGCAGGGGTTTAGGAGGGCTGGGGCGTGTGTGACCACCCTGGTCTCCTTCCATGAGCAGGTGACCCTGCTGGTGGGTGCAGGAAAGGCTGTGCATGTGTCTGTCTGGGCTCCAGCAAGGCCTTTGGCAGTGTCTGCCACAGCTCCCTCCTGGAAAAGCTGCAGCCCAGAGCTGGCACAGGAGCACTCTGTGCTGGGCTCAGCCCTGGCTGGATGGGCCCGAGAGTGGTGCTGAGGGTGCTGCATCCAGCTGGGGCCAGGCACCAGGGGTGTCCCTCAGGGCTCTGGGCTGGGGCCAGCTCTGTTCAGTGTTTGCACTGACCCCATGGATGAGGGCATTGAGGCTTTCATTAGTGACTCTGCAGAGGACTCTGAGCTGGGAGCTGTGTCCATCTGTGGGAAGGCAGGAGGGCTCTGCAGAGAGACCTGGAACTGTTGGATGGATGGGCAGAGTCCAAGGAGATGAAGTTTAATAAATCCAAGTGCCCAGTGCTGCATTTTGGCCACAATAACCCCTGCCATGCTCTGGGCTGGGGACGGTGTGGCTGGGCAGTGCCCAGGCTGAAAGGGACCTGGGGGTGCTGGTGACAGCGGGCTGAACGTGAGCCAGCAGTGTGTCCTGGTGGCCAGGAAGGCCAAGGGCTCCTGGCCTGGATCAGGAATGGTGTGGCCAGCAGGAGCAGGGAGGTCACTGTGCCCCTGTGCCTGGCCCGGGTGAGGCCACACCTGCAGTGCTGTGTCCAGCTCTGGCCCCTCAGCTTGGGAAGGACGTTGGGACACTGGAGCGCGTCCAGAGGAGGCGACGAGGCTGGAGAGGGGCTGGGAACACAAAGCCTGTGAGGAACCCCTGAGGGAGCTGGGGGTGCTCAGCCTGGAGAAAAGGAGACTCAGGGGTGCCCCCATCACTCTGTACAGCTCCTGAAAGCTGGCTGTGCTCAGGTGGGGTTGGGCTCTTTCTCCAGGCAGCACTGACAGAACCAGAGGACATAGGCTTAACCTGCACCAAGGGAAATATAGGTTGGGTATTAGGAAGAAGGTTTTTTATACAAAGAGTGATAAAGAACTGAAATGCCCTGCCTGGGGAGGTGGTGGAGTCACCATCCCTGGATGTCTTTAAAAACAGACTGGATGTGACCCTGGGTGCCAGGGTTTACTTGAGGTGTTTGGGCTGGGTTGGACTCGATGATCTTGGAGGTTTCTTGCAACCCAGCCCAGAGATTCTGTGATTGTGTGAGCGCGGGCAGCCGCTCCCGCGGCGATCCCAGCGCAGGGGGCACACGGGGGAAGCCGGCACCAGGAACTCGGCAGAACCTCCCGGCCCTCACCGCGGCCCCCTCGGCCCGCAGCGAGCCCCGAGCTGGGGCAGCACCGACCGCGGTCCCACCGGGGCTGCAGCCGCCTCCGAGCTCCGCCGACGCCACTCCGGTGCCGGCCAGACACAGCGGGCACGGCCGCTGCGGTGTGGGAGGGATTTTGCCCTTTGGATTATTCAACGTGCGGGAACGCAGCCAAGCGCGGCTCGGAGGGGCGCCCCGGGAGCGCTGTTCGGAAGTGCGGCCGCTCTGCCCGGGGTTCCCGCCGCCTTCTCGGGATCGGTTCCTTCGCCGTTCCGCCGCCTCCCGTCGCTGCCGGCCCGGATTGCGGGATGTGAACCCGAGTCCCTTGGGCCCGGCTGAGCGCAGTGCAAACCCCCTGCGGTGGCGGCAGGCGCGGGGCTGCCCCGCCTCACCCCGAGCCCCGGGCGGGTCCCAGCTCGGCTCTCCCCGCTCGGCTTTGCCCTCGCTGCCGCCGGCGCTTTCCCCGCTCCCGGGGCTCGGCTTTGCCCGGCGGCTCCGCTTGGCCCCGGGCGAACTCACTCCCCCCGTGGCTCCCCAGCCCTGCGGCGGGGCGAACCCCCGGCATTTGCCGAAGGGCTCTGACTGCCCCTGGGCACTGAAGCCTCACGGAACGTGTCCTAGAATGCCGGAAACATGTGCTGAAATGCTTATTTGAAGTTAGTCTTGTGTTTTTCGTGAGCTCTGATTTCTGTGAGAATTGTTACTGAAGAGATTCAAGGTTGTAAATGCACTGCCTCGTTATTATTATCACGTGCCACATAACACAATCGAATTTCTTTAACACAAATGCTGATAACATTTGGCATATGCTATTACACTAAATACAATCTCGAGAAGCTCCCTGTTTGTTGCACACTTTGCCAAATTTCACATTGTTGTTTCTTTTGGTATAATTGCTCTTTAAATGGTTTTAGTAAAATTTTGGTTCCTTAAAAATTGCAGCTACCATGAGGTTTTCTCCATGTTAAATTACATAGGGTGAATGTATTTGACTTCTCTAATCCCTCCAGTAAATCCATCAGGCCGTTATTCCAGCCATGCTTGGTCCACATTTTAATTTTCTTTTGGTATTGATACTATCAGAATGAGTTACATTTTGTAATACCCCGAACTTTTAAGGATATTGATTGTTAGTTCGGTTTTGTTTTATTTGAATATGATTTTAGTGTTGGTAAGATTAGGCAAAGTCACATCTGAGTGATGTTCTGTTTTATTACTCTATTGAGTTAATTTTGTTAAGAGTCATTTATGTCGAGGTGGATTTCTGTCAGGGTTGAGTGTTGCTGAGTTTCGACGAGGTCAAGTTTCAGTCTCTTTCACTTTAAGCAATTTCATGTTCTATTCCAGTTTTATTAAGGTCAGTTTTTATTCAGTATTAAAGATGTTAACTTCAACTTCTCTTAAGTGTACCTCTAATTCCACTGAGGTGACATTGAATTAATCTGCAATTGATTTTAAGTCCTAAATTAATTTCGTTTAAATATGTTGGTTTGCATTGCAAGATGTGGTTATTTTGTTCTAGAGATAAGACAGATCCCACTGAAACAGCTGTGATGAAACACTGATAAACACCTGCTTTTGGATAGAAGAAGATACAGTTTGTTGGGCCCTTGATCCTCTCACAGATTGCACAGGTGTCAGTGCTGCACTGCCTGACAGGATCATTGATTGTGATCTCTTCTGGTTTATCTCCCACAGATAACACAGGAGAGTGGGTGGTTGTTCCACATTATGGCTGTTATCCATTGTAAGCTGTTCAGTGTTTCATTGTATGGATACAGGAATGCTGGAAGAATATTGTCTCCAATTCCTGAGACAGTCACTGCTGATAGATTGGTTCCATCAGGTGGATTCAGTCATTTTTATAACAGGCATTATTCATAAGACAACATTACCTTATTTATAACTGGCTTTTCATGAACTTTGACATATCTCTGTGTGACTATCCACAAGATATGGTGTCACTTTGGGCTCTCTCTGTTTTGCTCTCCAGCTGCAGATGCATCTCTTTGAACAGGCTGTCTGCAGCCGTTCCCTGCACTGCCTGCTCAGCCTTTAGTCCCTTCTCTTGTTCCAGCAGGGTTGCTGTGCCTTCACCCAGGGCTGTCTCATGGTTTTCCTGTGTTTTCAGAGTTCCAGGATGAGATCTCTGGACTCTCTCAAAAGCCTCATCTGAGCTGAGGTCCTGTGGTCTTTCCCGACCCTTTTGTGCTACATCCTCATGGGACAGGGCTGTGACCTGCTGACGGCAAGGCTGCTCCTACTCTGTGGGAATCACACACAGCCCCAGGTATTCTCACAGGAGCACTCCAGCAGTTTGCTGTGTTTGGGGCATCTCATAGCTGCTATTATTGAGAGATTTGTTTTCAAGGTATGTGAGGGAGAGCCTCCCACTGAGGGACTGGGCTCTGGCCAAGCCCTGGCTCTACCTGATTGCCAACAAACCCAGATATTTTCTGCCTCAAAACAATATTCAAGTATCTTGGATTTGGTAATTTGAGCCTATACCAATAGGACAGCTGGATCAAAATCTGTTAAACTTAAACCTAAGATGCTGCGAATTGAAGTACAGCTACCTAAAAGCAGAGATGATGCCATTATGTCTGTAGAATAATTACCTTGAATGAAATGAAATAGAACAAGAGTAAACGAGCCGAGTATGTCAGAACTGACCCAACTCTCGGGATAAAAGCCGGTTACAGGGATTTAATCGCGTTCTGTCCCACCGGCGTCCGGCCGGGACCGGTGCTCAGGAATGCCGGGAATGCCGGGAACCATCTCCCGTCGGGGACAGGGGTGACCGGGCCGTCCCGGGGCCCTGCTCGGTGCTGGAGGCAGCGCGGGCGGCAGGCCCGGGAGCGGGGCCGGGGGGATCGCGACCGGGACCGCGCTGGGGCTCGGGGCCGCGCCAGGCACCGGGGCAGCGGCGGCCACTCACGGCTGCACCGGTTTCCGCGCGTATCGCGATATCACCCTCACCGCCGCCGCCCCGCCGCCGCCATCGCGCCGCTCCTCCCCGTGGGCGGAGCGCTTTGGGCCCCGGCGCGATGGAGGCGCTGCGGCGGCCGGCGCTGCCCGAGGACGCGGTGCGCTCCCGCCTGTTGGCGGCGGCGGCGGCGGGCCCGGGCGGCGAGGCGCTGCTGCGGCGCTGCGCTGAGCTGGCCCTGGTGCGCTTGGCCCCGCTCCTGGCCGCCTGCGTGTGGCAGCGGCAGCCGTTCCGCCTGCGCTACGTGCCGGGCCGCGGTGAGCCGGGAGCGGGCCGGGAGGCGCGGCGGGAGGAGCGCCCGGAGGCGCCGGACACGGCCGGGGGCGGGGAGAGCGTGAGGGGGATCCGGTGGCAGGGAACCCGGGAGCCTGTGAGGGGAATCCGGCGGCCGGGAACCGACGGCGTTTGAGGGGAAAGCGGGGGTGGGGGGTGGTGTGAGGAGAACCCGGCGGCCGGAATCAAGGAGCGTGTGAGGGGGAACCCAGGAGGGTGTGAGGGGGAACCGGGAGCTTGTGAGGGGCAACCGGGAGAGTGTGAAGGACAGCTGGCGGCCGGAGACCGGGATCTTTTGAGGGTAATCCGGCGGCCGGGAACCAGAAGCATGTGAGGGGGATCTGGGCCGTGTGAGGAGGACCCGGTGGCCGGGAATCAAGGGCGTGTGAAGGGAAACCGGGGGGGTGTGAGGGGAACCTGGCGGCCTGGAACCAGAAGCGTGTGAGGGGGAACGGGGATCGTTTGAGGGGACCCGGCGGCCGGGAACCGGGAGCCTGAGAGGGGCACCCGGCCGGTTCGAACCAGGAACGAGTGAGGGAGAGCCGAGGCCATGTGAGGGGCACACAGCGGCCGAGAATCGGGATCTTTGTAGGAGAGACCGGCGGCCGGGAACTGACGGCGTGTGAGGGGGACCCGGGGCGGGAGTGTGAGAGGAACCCGGCGGCCAGAAACCAGGAGTGTGTGAGGGGCAACCGGGATCGTTTGAGGGGAATCCGGCGGCCAGGAACCGACCGTGTGTGATGGGGAACTGGGGTGTGAGGTGAACCCGGCGGCCTGAAACCAGGAGCGTCTAAGGGGGAACTGTGGCGTGTGAGGGAGATCCGGCGGCCGGGAACCGAGGGCGTGTGAGGGGGACCCGGCGGCTTCCCCGACTCTCGGTGTCACAGCACGGGTTAACCCAGTGAGGCATCTGGTGCCACCTCCCTGCTGCAGCCGGGCCGTCCCCGAGCACAGGACACAAGATTCTGCCAGCAGGGTCTGGGATATCCGCAGTGAGGGAGACTCCGCAGCCCGTGTGGACAATCTGTTCCCGGGCACGGCGTTGCTGAGCCGCCTCTCCTCTCTGTGCCCCGTGCAGGCGAGATCCCGGCGCACTTGGGCGGCCCCGCGGTGTTCGGGGATAACGTGGAGGATGAGTGGTTCATTGTGTAGCTGCTGCGGGAGATGAGCAGGGAGTTGCCGGGGCTGGCAGCCAGGTAAGGCGGGTGCTGCTGAGCTGCTTTAGTGGGAGGGCTGCCAAGGGGCAGTGCCTGTGCTCTGAAGGTCCTGTCTTACCATGGCCCATCCTTGGAGGTGTTTGCCCATCCCAGACACGGTGGAAGTGTCCAAGGGCAGGTTGGATGGGGCTTGGAGCAGCCTGGGCTAGTGGAAGGTGTGCCTGGCTGTGGCAAGGGTGTTGGAACCAGGTGTTGATCCTTAAGGTCCCTTCTAACCTAAGCCTTTTTATGGGCTTTTTATGAATATTAAAAAAAAACCCCAGCAGACATGGATTCAGAAGTGTGTTGTTGTGCCCTGCAAGGCTTTTCCTGCTGAATTTCCAATTTCTCCTTGGCCAGTATTGATGACAACGATGGAGAGTTTCTCTTGATAGAAGCAGCTGATTTTCTCCCAAAGTGGCTGAATCCTGACAACAGTGAAAACAGGGTGAGTAAAACTTGTGTTCAGTTTTACAGGGAAGGGGGAGCCGGTGGCCTTTTCTGTAGCAGCTGGAGTTTTCTCTTGCACCTCTAGCCAAGTGGTCTGACTGCCTCTGAAAATCCAGAGTGCTGTCTGTCCCTGACTGTTGTTCCCTTCAGGAGCACTCCTGTATCCACCTGAACTTTCAAGTTCTGCTAGAACCATTTTTTTACAATATTGTGGAGTGTTTAGGCCAGAGGATTTGCTGCCCTCAGGGTAGGGAATGTTCAGGGCTGGAGTGTTGCTGTCTCTGTAAGGACACAGGCTTTGTCTGGTCCAGGAGAAATAATGAGCAGACACCTTCCCCTGGATATGGATGGCTGCTAATGGCAGTGGATTAGAATGGAGGTCATTAATTTGGTCATTAGCAAAAAGTTGTTCAATTCTTTTTCCCCTACTCCAAGATTCTAACAAGGGCTGGAACACAACACCAAAATGGATTGCAAGTGTGTACCTGGAGTGTCAGGCTCATAGTTTCCTTTGTTTGAGGGAACAGACAGAGTGAGGGAGTTGAGAACGTTGCATTCAGGGCTTTTTTTAGGATCAGGAACCAGCAGAGGTCGCATGTGACACCTGAAATGCTGCTTTTTAATGCCTGGGATGTTCTGAAGCAGTTAGGCTGTGCTGGTTCTCCTGAAGCACTTCTCCAGTTGAAGAGACATGTGTAACAATTATTCTTGTTAGGGAAACAAGGTATATTTGATGAAATTCCTTTCAGTTCAAATAGGGATTTTTCCTGGTTTTATCGTGGTCTCTGGCATCTCAAATAACCTTTTTAGAAAAGCTCTGCTGCTTCCTGCCTTGGTTCTCTATTTGTCCTTTCTGTTGTCAGGGTCCAAGCAGATGCATTTGTGTGTGCAGTGAACTGTTCCATGGCTGTGTGTGAGTGCTCCTGCCCTGTGTGACGGGAGCATTCCTGCCTGCCAGGTGTTCTTTTACAAAGGAGAGCTGCACATCATTGCGCCGGGGGAGCCCTGGGAGCAGGGCTGGGCCCTCTCTGCTCCCCGTGCCACGGTGCCGCAGGCGCTGGCTCTGTTATCCACCCGCGCCGAGGAGTTCCTGGCTGCAGAGCCCATCAGAGCTGCGCTCAATAAACGCCTCCATGGGTACGTGGGGCTGCCCTTGGCTCCTGCAGCTGTGGGGTTTGGGTCTGTGCTCCCTGGGCTTTCAGCGTTTCCCCAGCAGATGGGATCAAGTTGGTTCCTTTTCAGAAACCAGCAGCTGGAGGTTTTTCTGTGGCACTCTTGGAAAGAGGGGGATCAGTGTCCTGTAGTCTGTGGTGTGGGGATCTGAAACTGGTTCACTGCTGTAATTCCAGCCCTGACAATGACAAGAGTTACTCTTCCTTCACATCTTCCTTAGACTGAAACCTCTGAAAGTTCCATGATCTTTTAGGAGCCCTGTGCCTGAGGAACAAGAGGATTTGATCTAAGATGTAGCACCAGCAGAATTGTCAGGGCTTCAGCTTGTCACAGCTGTGCTCCACCCTGTGCTTTATTTTTTGCAAGGATTTGACAGCAAATATGGCAAAGAATACTGGATAGCTGGATATGTTGGTTAAGTCCACAGGAACTCATCTTACCCATGTGGGGGATTCAATTTTATGAGCCATGCACACTTCTATAAATATGTATGATAGAAACAGCCATTCTAGGCATTAGACTGGCCAGGTTTTAACTGCAGAGTAATCTGAGCCATGATCCCAGTCAATACTAAAGGGAAGGGGCCTCCTGCTGAAGAAGGAGTGGTTAACGGGCAGTGCCCTCCCCACGCTCTGTTGCCGCTCAGGTATCCCGGGAAGATCCAGGCCTCGCTGCACCGAGCCCGCTGCTTCCTCCCGGCCGGGATCGCGGCCGTGCTGAGGCTGCGCCCGTCCCTGGTGGCTGCGGCCGTCCAGGCCTTCTACCTGCGGGAGCCGGGCGATCTGGGGGCCTGCCGGCGCCCGTTCAGAGCCTTCCCTGCCGAGCAGCGAGTGATGGCCCTGGTAAGTGCTCTCAGAGCCGCTGACGGCCCTGCCGTGTGCTCCTGTAGGCGTGAATTTCCAGCTCCTTGCATTGAGAGCTGCTCTGGATGGGTGTGGCTGGACTTTCAGGGGGCTGATCCTGAGAGAATTGTTTCTGAATCCAGAGGTTGTGATAGCAGTTCCTCTGCTGAAGTGCCTGCTCAGTAAATTGATCTCCTTGTGTGATCAGAGCAGTTTGCCAGCCCTGCCGGCCAACGGGAGCAGTTGCTCCCAACCAGTGGCTCACTGCCAGGCTTTTCACCTTCTCAGCTGTGCTCTCACAGCTCTGGGAAAGCTTCTATGAAGTGTTGTATGAGCACTGTCCAAGCACTGTTGTATGTGATGCATTTTGTCACAGAGTTGTACCACTAGACTCCTGAAAAGAAGCTTTAGAGTCAAATTTTGGACTTCAAAACTGTTGCTGAAATCTTTTAATCGGATGTCATTTTAATTGAAAATACACCTTGTTAATGCGAATACAAAACACTGAGGGTTTTTCCAAATGTATTTATACTGACAAAAGTTCATATTTACTTGGGTATTTCAATTTGGGACAAACTTTGTAAAGCCTGAAAAGCAATTTATCAGAAAAATCTTTCTAAGATATATTTTGAATGCAGTCTCAGGCAGTGCCTGTAATATGGGTGCCTTCAAAGGCACTCTGGTGACCTGGAGGGAGTTTGCTGGCTGTCCCCAGCCCAGTCCCGCTGCAGGGAGTGTTTGTTTCTGCTCTGGCTGTTGCAGGTGACTTTCACTCGGTGTTTGTATGCACAGCTGGTGCAGCAGCAGTTTGTTCCAGACAGACGCAGTGGATACACCCTGCCCGCCCCAGCTCATCCTCAGTACAGAGCCTGTGAGCTGGGCATGAAGCTGGGAATGATTCCTGGGGCATTTTGGCCTTGGCTCATGCATGTGCAGGGAATGGGTCCTTGTCTGGAGGTTGCCTGCTTGTCCAGAGAAATGTGAGCAAAGTCTGTCCCACCTTGAGAACCTCTTGTTGTTGCATCTTTTGTCTGCAGGCTCATGGCTTTGAAATTTTGTGCTCCAAGAGCAGCAAAGTGGCTCCTGATGCCAAGAGAAAGGTGTTAAGGGGTCCTCTGTGGGAGAGATTCCTCAGGAGCTTGAAGGAGAAGGATTATTTCAAGGTATGTGAGTATTTCAGTGTCTGGCTTTTAAACATTGCAGGAAAAATACATTTTAACCCTTGAACTTGTGTGAGGAATTGTAGTGGGGCCAGAGCTTGAATCCTTATCTCTGTGTGAAATGAAGTAATGTGCAGTTTGTTCCCCTTTGAAAGGAATTTATTTTGGAAATTAAAAAGGAAAAAGCAAGATGTGGGGATTGATTCATTCATCTAAAGCAAGGGGAGAAATACACTTGAGTGAAGAAAACCCCCATATGTGATTGTGTGAGGTGTAACTGATTTCACTGGTTTACATTTCATTTCCACCCCTCTAGAATTCAATATTCTTCAAGATCCATACATAACACCATAGACCTATCTGGGCCCATGCAAGTGTAATTTTCATGTGTGTGTGGTTTTTGTGGGTTCTGGGGGTTCTGGTGTGGTTCTGTGGGGTTTTATTTTAAAAGATGCCTTTGAGTACTTCTTTGAAGTTAATAAATTGGACATAAATTGACTACCTACTTGAAGGTTATAATATTGGACAACTTTATTGAGATTCTTAGGTTAATATCCTTTAATATGCTTCAAACACAGGAGTGCCCCTTTGCTGTATTGAGTTCCAAGTGTAGATGGCCAAGAGTTTTTAGTTGTTCTGGTTCTCTCAGCATTTCTGTGTGACCAACAGTCACCCTTAGGAAGCCTGGAATTGTTTGGGTTCATGGCTGTGACTTGCATTCAATAGGGAGAAATGGAAGGATCAGCCAAGTACCTGGAGCTGTTGCACATGGCAGAAGATCACTTCCAGCAATCTGTTGCAGTGCCAGAAAGGTGAGAGCTGCTTGAAAATCATGAGTGTCATATACCCTACAAATCCTGTAAGTGTCCTTTGAAATCCTTGTCACAAACACCTGAACCCTTTTCTCCACTGCCCATTGAACATGGGAGCTGTGGGCAGGACACACAAGTACTAATTCCTCTGGAATGCTCCACTGGGAGAAGTTCTGGCTTGAGTAACTCTTTTATCTTGGTTTTGTGAAATGCTGAGCTCTTCCAAGTGGATTCCAAGTGGTGACTGCAAAGCAATTTTTGCTTGGTTGACTGTAGAAAGTGTAGACAAGTTTCATTGAAAAGCAGTGCCAGTGAATAATAAATACAGGGTAATCTGTCTCCTTTGCTCAAGGAGCTGGCTGTGGATTTCTCTGGAAGATCAAATCCAAAAGCTAAATCACTACAGAAATATCTGAGGCTTTGCCAGCCCATAATATCTTGATGTTATATTTTGAGTTTCCAGTCTGTGGTGTTTGGGATCTGGTAATCTTAATATTTACCAAGGCAAATGAAATGTAAAGGAAAAGAGCCATGACCAATGGGTTTGGAGCCATCAGCTGGGAGTTGCAGGGACTGACTGTGTCCTGTTTTGGCCAATGCTCTGGGTAGTGCTCTGGTACTTCCCCCAGATTCATTGCCCTTTTTGATGTGTTTGCACAGAAGGAAAAATGAAGAATCCAAGTGAAAACCTGAATGCAGAGCATGTGATCCCATTGAATCCATTTCAGTAAATTGAGTTTGGTTTTTCTTCCAGCTGTGATGAAGTGAGCCCAGGTGATGAAATCCTGGCACTACTACAGACAACCCCCATTGGGAATTGGAGAGAGAAGCAGCTTGTCTTCCTGCAGAGGATGGTGAGCTGGATGGGGAATTATTCCTATTACAGATGGTTATTTGTGGGGGGAGAGGGGCAATGCTGACAGCTGTGAAGGGAGAGCAAATCCAGCCTTCCTCAAGACTAAACACTGGGTTGGCTCTCCCAGTTTAGAGTAAGCCTTTCTTCCTCCACTGAGTGGCCAAAGGCTTCCCAGTGACTGAATGGTCTCTCTGAGTTTGAGCTCTGCAAAGCAGAGTTTGTAAGTAGTGACAAGAAATCTGCACTCAGTTCTTCTCAGCCTCTCTGTGCCTTTGCTGTGTGTGAGCCAGGAGCAGCACAAGAGCTGAACTGCAGAACTGAGCTGCAGGATGGTTGCAGCCCTGTCAGTCAGCTGGTTTGGGCCTGTGGGCCTCAGGCTTGTGCAGAGTAACAGATCTGTGCTGTGTCCTTGCAGATGACAGCTGGCTGGATATGACACCAGGTGCTCTGGATCAGATGCTGAAGGAGACAAGAAATGAGTCCCTTCCTTCCCCAAATGAGGAGGAGCAAAACTATGACTTGGAAACAGTTGCTGAGAGCATGAAGGCTTTTGTGTCCAAAGTGTCCACGCATGAAGGAGCAGAAATGCCATGGTAGTAGCACCTGGAGTTTGGCTCTGGTGTGGAATGTTGCACTGTGCTGCAGCCCTGTGCTTGGTTCTGTGATGCAGAGAATCAGAGTTTGAAGGTGCTGTGCTGAGCAGGGCCTGAAGCAAAGGCAGAGCAGTGACCCTGTACTTGCTTTAAATCAGCTTGGTGCCACTCTGGCACTGGTGCAGGTTCAAGTGCTGCAAGCTGAGCTGCTCTCTGTCCCTCAGTTGGGTTTTGTGGTCTTCACAATTTTTCTCTTTTTCTGCCAAGAATTCTTCCACTCACTGTTTGATGTCTGATGCACACAGGCTTCAAACTTCTGCGGACTTTTAAATTCAAATGTCCCAACTTCAATCCTGTCTTGAGAGACATCATTATGGCTTGTGCCTGTGTCAGGCTTAGGCAAGCATAGAAGCTTTATTTCTTTAAAAATATTTTTGTATTTCAGGTCATCTGATGAATCCCAAGTTACCTTTGATGTGGATTCTTTTACCAAAGCCCTGGACAGAATTTTAGGTGAGATTGCTTCTTTCTTTGAAACAAAAGCCAGCACTGATTTCTTTGCTGTTGTACTGACACCAAATCATGTGCAGGGGCAGACTCGGAGGAGCTGGATTCTGATGATGTGGATGAAGAGGAGGAGTTTGGTTTCTTAGCTGAGGATGATGAAGAGCTGGATGCTGGGAATGGAAGGCAGGAGCAGAAGGTGTCTCCTGAGGAGCTCGTGGGCAGTCTCAAGGCGTACATGGAGGAGATGGACCGTGAGCTGGCACAGAGCAACGTTGGGAAAAGTTTCAGCAGCCACAAGAGAGGGGTGAGTGTGCCTTGAGCTCTGATTTGCAGCAGTAATTTCCAAGCAGGAAATGTGCTGCAAGTGGCCATTCTGAGTAATGGGATTGGAACCTTCCCACGTGCAAGCAAAGTGTGCTGGACCTGCACCATCATACATTTTTTATAAACTGAAACTTACCTAAGCTTGGAATTTGCCCATCTTTTCCAAGGCTCCGTTCCATTTCCCTGTTTTTAGTAGTAGGGCAAGCAGCTGCAGCTTCATTTGTGAGTTCCTGTAGTAGTTCTCTCCCATAGGAAGCAGAGCCAGGACTCAGCAACACTTTGTGTCCTTCTCTTGGAACTCAATGTGGGTAATGGACAGTGGTGATTTTCAGCTGGCATGAGCATTTGGTGTCTGAATTCCTGTCTGTCAAGTCTCAGGAGTGTACTGGACTTTGTTGGCTGCACAATTGTTGTTTCTTTTCTCCTGTGGTTTACCCTTTTTTTCCCTTAAATCTGCTCATGCAATTTGCTAAAGCTTTCTCTTTGTACTCCCTGCAGGCAAGTTCTGCTGGAGCAGCCCCATGTGAGAGTGCTGGCCCTGACTGTGGAGCTGAGGCTGCTGAGCTGGCAGCCCTGGATGTGGACATGAACCTGGTGGCAAACCTGCTCGAGTCCTACAGTGCCCAGGCTGGCCTGGCAGGACCCACCTCGAGCATTTTACAGAGCCTGGGGGTGAATTTACCTGAGAGCACAGAGCTCACTGGCAGCTGAGCAAGGCAGGGAGAGCCTTGGCACCAGACATGGCTGCTGGGGAGATGGAGCACAGACACACGAGCAGGATGGGGGAGAAGAGGCCAAAGGTTTGAATTTGGAGCATTCTGTTCATTCTGTGTCACTTCAGCAGAGTGAATTTACCTGCAAAAGCTTCTGTTTGCACACTGTCTTGGGTGGAAATGAGATTTTCCCAGTGCTGACACAATTTCAGAAAACTGAAAAATTATGTCAAATGAATGACCGAAATCTCTGCCCATTTTCTTTTATTACAAAACCTCTCTCCCATGTTTCCATTCAGTGATCCAATTTGCCACATTTCTAAAATGTCCTTTTACCCATTGCTGAGTGGGTTCAATATGTGGGGAGCAGTTCTTGTTCTGAAAATGCTGCTGCCTTCAGGGGCAGGTGGGGAAATAGCACATTGCAGGAAGAGTAATTGGATCAATTGTGTAAATATTGGCCAGAAGTATTTTTGAATTTTATTTCAATAAAATCAAAAATAAAACGTGATTACTGAATTTTTTGAAGATATGCATAGCTTCCTCAGTTCTTGGAGTGAGAGTATTTTTGTAATTGTTCATTTTCTGAATGAATTCCATTACTGCTGAATGTTGATATACAGCTACTGCTGGCATGATGTGAGCCCAGGCTGAGCAGTTTGGGGTTTTTTCAGTGAAGATGTGGCTGGAAGGCATGCAGCATGTTGCTTGCATCTGGAATGAAAAATCTATTTTAAATATGACTACTTTAGTTTCAACAAGTTAAATTTGCAATAAAATAGATAGAAATTCTTGATACACAAACACCAGCAATGCAGTCCTGCTGGGTCCAAATCAGCTTCTTAATTTCTCTTAATTTCATTTTCATTCAGCAATTAATGAGTTGTCCTGCACTGATGTTGTGTAATTCACTTTGTCAGCAGTTCAAGGAGAGCACTGGCAAGTTGGACAGGGATTAGAGATGGACAGCAAGAGCTGGGAAGTGTGAAGAAGGTTCTGCTAAATTTCAAGGAATTTGGACTGCTGAGAGGTGAGAGACTCAGACAAATCTGTGGTGGAAAAATGGGGTTAAGAGAGGCTTTTTTAATTGAGACAAGGCTAATGAGCAGTTAGTGGTGGAAAACAGAGGTACTTGAACCTTGGGAAGGGTTGGTGTTTGAGCAGGAAAGGTGATTTACTCTGAAAATACATAAAATTCTCTACTGATGAGTAGCTAGATCAAGTTTAGATACTTTAAAACATAATTGAGTTGAAGAACATGATCACATTGAGCTGCTGTGTGGCCTGTGCTATAGAAAAGGTCCAAATAGATGGAGGGGCTCCCTTAGTGCATGAGGAGAACTCCTAAGCTGGGTTCAGAACAAAGCTGCTCTTTTGCAAACACTCCAGCTGCTGTTGCTGCTTGGATAATCTGACTTTTCCATCAGTGGGGCTGGGATTTCTCTGGGGCTCTGCTCATCCCAACTCTTCCCATTTGTTCAGCAGCTTCCCAGGGGAGCCCTGCAAGGCTCTGGGAGTGCTCCCAGCAGAGTTTGCCATGGCAGGAGAAGCATTTCCATGCTGCCTCTTCCTCTGCTTTGAGGTAACACACCAGGCATCTCCACTTGTAATTCTGAGAGTGTTTTTAGTGAAGGAAGCCCGATGGAATTAATTAGGGCAGACAAGAGGTGTGTGGTTCCCTTTCAATGGATTTCTGTCCAAGTGTATTCTGGAGTTGTTTAACTGGTTAATTTTCCCTTAATGTCTGTGTTTCACCTGGGGGAATCCCCATTCACCTGCAATACTGAGAGCATCAATGGAAAGGAACCCTGCCTTGGCCATTATTTCAGGGCTATCAATGGATGGGGAAACTCCACTTTCTTGCTGAAATAGATCAGGGAACACCCTTTGTGATGGGATTTTATCAGAAGGGCTGGAAAAAAAAAGGTGGCACTGAAGGGCAAGAAAAAAACAAGTGGAAAATGTTTGCAGAAAAGGGTAGGAAATGAAGGTCGGAAAAAGAGGTTGCAAAAAAGGGCAGAATAAAAAATGAGAGGGAAAAAAAGTGGCAAAAAAGTGGGGGAAAACGGCATCAATAAAAGGGAGGAGAAAGACAGAAAAAAGTAGGGAAAAATAGCAATCAGCTGGGTGGGGCCGTGCCATGGCAGAGGCTCCTGAACAGCTGCCAGGTTTGTGAGCTGCAGCTGGAGCTGAGAAGCAAAGGGATTAGTCCAGGCAGGAGAACATCCCATCGTGGGGCACTGCTGCAAAGTGGGCATGTTTGGAACAGAGCCTCTCCTTCAGCAGGCCAACGCTGCCAGATGGAAATTGCCAAGGGCACGAGGCTGGCAAGTGAAGAGCAGAGCTGCTGTGAAGGGAAAGCTCAGTTCATTCAGAGAGATCACACAGGTCACTTGGGTGCAGGTAGGAAACAGAAAATGAGAGATTTCCAGGAAAACCTTTGAACTTTGGTGGGGAAAAGGAGTCGTGATACCCAGTGGCTGCAGGGATGGTGATCTAAATTAGTTCTGAGCCGGCTTCCTTTATTTTTTAATTGGTGAGGTTATTAACCTTACCTGCAGTTGTAAGGCCAAACAGTTTTGGAATCTATTCTAGTTTAATCTAGCTGTCCTCCATGCTGCATACTTACAGCAGCCATATTGAACTGTCATATGATGTGTGAATTTGCTTGTGTCCCTATCCCAAATGTCATCCTTCCTGGGTTTTCAGCTTCTTTTTAACATGCTAGTAAATCTTCTGTGACCCTCTGCAGTATTTCCATGGGTAAACCCACTGAAGAGCACAAGCGAAAGGATGCTACCTCCAGCTGAGCAGAGGGAGCAGTGGGAAAGGATGTTCTATCAGCATTTTCTGTGCGTGTGCTGATACTGTTCTCCCAGGGAGGGAGCTTGGAAATCCCTATTTCTGCTCCTGTGCTCTTCCTGATGTTTGTCACAGCTGATGCCAACCCCAGTTTTCCCCCTGTAACGATGATTCTGGACATGTCTGAGTGTACCTGCTGGCCTTGGAAATGCCACTGATGGTTATTGAGGAGAAGGCAAGTCCCAGCATTTCTGTGTGGGAACGGAAACGTGTGGCCGTCCCTCAGTGCAGCTCTGTCAGTGACAGCAGTCAGTGGCCATTCCTGGTGCAGTTCTGTTATCATTTTTTCTTATGCCATTCTATTTTATTCCCTTCACAGTTCCCACCCTTTTATGTGCTTTACTTTTTAACCAGCACTGCCCCAATGGTCCCTGGGTGCAGCTCCTTTAGAGAACAGGGCCCGTCCCAACAGGCGGCTGCTGCAGCCAGGGCAGGGGCAGGGCAAGGCACATCACAGCGCTGGTGGTGCTCAGAGACTGTTGGCTTTTGCAGTTCAGGCAGATCAAATGAATCCCAATTGTCACAGATGTCCACCACCTGCTACTTGGCCCCTCTTTCCCTGCATGGATTTGACAGCTCTTTTGTTTCCTCCCATAGAGCTGGAAAGCAAAATGCCCACCTGCCCCATGGCCATCCCCACCACCTTGTCTCTCTTGCTCTCCCCGTTACTTGGCACCACTTTCTCCCTCCTCCTCCTGTCCCTGCCAGCTCCAGCAAAGCCATTTCCCCACTGGCACCAGCTGCCTCCTGTCCCTCGCTCCCATTTTGCCCACTCTGAACTCCTGGAGCCGCCTGCCCGCGGAGCCGCAGCCGCCGTGGGGCCGGGCAATGGTGCAGGGAATGCTGGCAGGGATTCTTGGGCTGGGCTGGGCCAGGCCAGGTGCCCGGGGCCAGCAAAAGCGCTCTGAGCCTCTGCTCCTGCCCCTGGGCAGGCAACAGAACACAGCAGGAAAGGCTCGGGGCTCTCAAGAAAGGCAGCCAGAAATCTCTCACCCAACATGGGCATAAGAAGCTTGCAGTGGGGCCATTAATTTCCATTGAATGTATTATGAAAGAAATCACAGGAAGGGAGTGAGTAGGCTGCCAAATCCTAAAAATGCACCTTCTCCACACTGTTCTCTCCTTCCTGGGAGAACTTTATCCACAATTCCCTCCCTCCCTCCTTCCCACACAGTGACACAGGAGGGCAGGGGCTACAGACACATCATGTCACTGCTTCCCCCTCAGGGAGACAAATCTGCCGTACTTTGTTATCATCTTATCACAGGGGTTCCATACTGTTGTCTCCTTATCGCAGATGTTTCACACTTTCTTGGTGTTTTCTCCTGGGCAGCTCCTCAGAGCACTGACTCTTCATTGTTGACAAAGCAGCCAACTGACTCCAGTTCCCTTCCCAACCTGCCAGCCCACTCTTTTATAGCACTCTTCTTCTCATTGGTTACAGCTGTGGCCTGTTAAAATCAGGCCTGTTCCTAATCTTTGCTAATTGGCCCAGCTGCAACTCCTTAGGGGCAAGATTACTTTCTACACCACCTTTATTTTCTTATGTTCTATCCCCCTACACTGCTCCAGCCTGGGATTCCTCCCACAGGAGGACAATCAGATCCTTTGTGACAGTGTCCTGGTTCAGGGCAAATTTGGGCTGCACTAGGAAAGCAGATTATTTGGCCCCTCCCTGCAAGCATTCTGGGAGAAAATACCTCCTTGGAGAAAAGTGGAAAAAAACTATTTATTAAACAATAAAACCCCTTGCTGCTCCAAAAGAGATGACAAACTGAGAAAGTCCTCCTCCAGGCTGCAGTTCTGAGTCTCCCATCAGTCTCTCTGGTGCTGGAAATGTTGTGCCCCAGGCCCAGCCCGGCAGGCTGCAGGTGTGAGCTGGTGCTGCTCTTCTGGGTGTTCACTCCAGAGCAGGTTCAAACAGGTCCAAAAAAAGGGAAAAAGGAAAAAAAGAGTCCAGGGAACTTCCTTGCCTCAGGTAGCTAAACTAACTAAAAGCCAACAAGAGCTCGATCCCGTTGTCTGTCCATCTGCAGAAAATACAGTCCTGGAGCAGGAATGTGGAGGAGTGAGAGCAGTATCTGAAAACAAAATGCGCGCTTCTTCTCTCCCCTCTTCACTCTCTGGAAGACGTCTTAAACACGCAAAACTTATTATTCAGCATAAACAGAACAAGACGATTGGGGATAAAAGCATCATATAGTCAGATTGAACAGACAGACAGACCATTCCCCACAGTCAGGTGCCGGATGCCAAAAGTGGGGTTCCTGTTCAGCATGCGTCAGCAATTCTTCCTCCTCTTCCGAAGACAGTCCAAAAGTGTCCCATTCTGGCCACTAGTTTACGATGAATTCCAAGACCACAGGCGGATTTGAATTTCCCATTGGAGCTGATTGTGTCATGAGGGCAATGCCGTCGCTGCAGGCAGCATCGGTGCCAGGATGGATTGCAGAGACTTTTCCTTTGCAGCCCCAGCCCAGCGCTGGCACTGGGGATGAAGAGGCACTGAGGTGACCCTGAGAGGAAGTGCAAGGCACAGGGCGCAGCTGAGGAAGGACAGCGCTGTGCTGGGCTCAGAGGTGAAGCTGGCGCTGCCCAGCGTGGAGAAGGTCCTTTGTGCAGCCCCTGTTACAGGGGAGCTTGGGCCTTGCTGCAGACATACGGCCGCTCGTTGGAGCAGTTCTCACTCCGCAATCTCCTGTCAGCCAGGTACACACACTCGGAATTGCCGAGGACAGGAACCCTGCAGGGAGGAGCAGAGGCAGCGCTGGCTGCCAGGGGAAGCCCTTGTGCCCCTGTGCCCCCAGGCCCTGCCCGGCTCCCCGGCACTCACCGGGAGCTGTAGCTGCTGCCGTCCCCCCAGTGCAGGCGCTCGCCCCGTCTGCGCAGCCCGAGCCAGAAATCGCCGTTCCCGCGGAGGCGGAAGAGCAAATCCTGCCCAGGAGAGAGGAGTGGGAGCTGCCCCGGCCCCTCGGGGGGACACGTGCCCGGGGCTGCCCCCGCACGCCGGGGCTCCTTCCCTGCAAGGCCCCGGCCCAGGGCTGCAGCCCCGGCCCTGCGAGCACCGAGCCCGGCCCAGGAGCGCCCCCAGGCTGCCCTCAGCCACCCCACAGCGCCCGCAGCCCCTCACTCACCATGGCCTCCTCATCCTGGGCAATGGCCAGGGAGGCATTGAGCTCGGAGCACCGTTCCTGACCCTGCTCCCACGTGCTGTAATCCCGTGAGAAGTAGTAGCAGACCCCATTGTACCCAATCCAGCCATGGGGACAGCCCAGAACCAACAGCGGTGTCGCAGGTGTGACTGGAACCTGTGGTGCTGCAGGGGGAAGATGAGAAGGTTTCGAGGATTCCCCTGTGCAGGGAGCAGGGAGCCCGCTCTGCCCCGAGGGGCTGGGCCCAGGCTGCTGCCCCTCCCTTACCTGCCAGCACAGCCAAGGCCGCCCCCAAAGCCAGCACCAGCACCAGGAGCAGCAGAATCAGCACCGCCGTGCCCACGGGATGGCACCTGAACCATTCACCTGGAGCAGGAAAGAGCTGCTGGCTGCCAGAAGCAGAGCCGGCCCTGCAATCTGCTCAGCCCATGGCCAGGGAGCAGAGCAGGGAGCCCTGAGGCAGTGTGGGCCTCCCTCAGCTGGCAGCCAGAGAGCCAAGAGCCTGGCCACAGGCAGGGACACAGCTGTGGGCACAGGCAGGGACACAGCTGTGGGCACAGGCTGCAGCAGGAGAACTGCACAGCCTTGGGGGCAGCTGGGGCTCTTGCTTCCAGCCACGGATGGGGCCCAGCAGAGCACGAGGCCTCTTCCAGACATCGGGAAACAGCCACACACCTGCCAGCCCTGGCCTTGGGAGGGGACACGGGCCCCTGCCTAGAGGGCACCGGGGTGGCCCTGTACTCACCCAGGAATCTTCTTAGGTTCCTTCTCTGTTCATTGCCCATTGCTGCTGTGCCCTGGGGAGCCAGGGGCTCCCTCACACTCCCGTCCCTGGTGCAGAATCCATTCTCCACATCTGCACTCACTGCATGCTCACAAGTGGCATCCCCCTGCTGATGCCAAGAGGCTTCTTGGGCCCCAGGCAAGTGTGCAAGTGCGGCTGCTGGTTCCTCCTGGAGATGCTCATTCTCAACTCCTCTCATGGAGCAGAACTCTCTCTTCTTCTGCTCAGAGGTGTCATCTCTCTGGGTGGAAGAAGCAGCACCTTGCTCTCGAGACATCAGGAATGCTGACAGATCCTTTGGGAGTTTGGCCTCGGGAACAGCTTTGCAGCCGTGCTGATGGCACCCTGAAAGGGACACGGTGAGAGGTCGCTGCTGGTGCCGGCCGTGCGGGGGCTCAGGAGGGCGGTGGCAGCTGTGGCTGCGCTGTCGCCGCTGCCCAGAGGTGCGGCAGCAGGTGCGGAGACAAGCGCAGCCTCCGGCAGCTCTGCGGCGGCCGCAGCCGCGGCCCCTGTGGCTCTGCAGCCGCTGCAGCCCAGCTCCGTGCCGGGCCGGGCGCTGAGAGCGCCTGCGAGCTGCCGGCTGCTGCTGGCCCGGGGCAGCTGCGGCTCGGAGTCCGCCTGCCGAGGGGCGAGAAGCAGCAGCCCCGGGCTGCTCACCGTTGTGCCCCGCATGATTCCCTGCCCCGGCGCCTCGGAGCCCGGGCACACCGAGCGCCGGCACGGCCGCCGCGGCTCCTGCCTGGGCACACGGAGCGGCTCCCGGCACAGAGCGCAGCGCCGAGAAGCCTCGGCCCCGGAGCAGCCAGGATGCGCCGCTTTGTGCCCGCACCCGGCGCCTGCAGCGCTTTGGGCTCTGAGGCACTGGGTTCAAGTTCATGCCGTGCCAGCCCCGAGCCGGGCACGGACACCTCCCGCCCGAGCAGCGGCCCCGAGCCCGGTGCCGCACGGGCGGGAACGGTGCCGGGCACGGAGCAGCCGCCTCCGTCCTAGCGAGAGCAGCCGCGATGAGCCATCGCTGCCGCGGCACCGGCTCCATGCCGGCCATCCGGGCACGGAGGAGGGCGCGGGCAGCCGCTCCCTGGGCTGCGATCCCAGCGCAGGGGGCACACGGGGGAAGCCGGCACCAGGAACTCGCCAGAGCCCCCCGGCCCTCAGCGCGGCCCCTCCGCCCGCAGCGAGCCCCGAGCTGGGGCAGCACCGACCGCGGTCCCACCTGGGCTGGAGCCGCCTCCGAGCTACGCCGCCGCACCCGGTGCGTCGCCTTTGCCGCCGCTCCGCAATGTCCCGAACGCGGCTCCCACGCGGCATCGGCCCTTATTTATAATCTTTCGGGGGTGGGGTCCGGCTTTTAGCTAATTGGCGGCGCGTAGCCGGAGGGCCTTCAACAGGGCGCGCTCAAAAGGGCCCGCTCAATGATGAGTCAGTATGGCAAACATCCAGTCGGGGTGGGAAACGAGGTTAAAAAGGAGGATGTGTTATTTTTGGATGGAGGGTCAGGTTTCTCAGGAAATTTTTAAAGCGGTTACCATGATATGTAGGTGAAAAAATCAGGGACGCCAAAGCTCAGTTTCAACTTGATTTGGTAACTTCTGTAAAGGATAATAAAAACTGGTTTTTACAAATATATTAATGGTAAAAAGAAGGCTAAGAACAGTTTTTGTTCTCTTTTGGATGCGGGAGGGAACTTAGTAATTGCAGATAAGGAGAAGGCAGAGGTGCTCAATGCCTTCTTTGCCTCAGCCTTTAGTGGGAACACAGCTTTGTCCTCAGGACAAGTGTCCTCCTGGGCTGGTGGATGGTTCCAGGGAGCAGAATGGGCCCCCTGTTATCCAGGAGGAGGCAGCCAGAGAACTGCTGAGCTGCTTGGATGTTCATAAATCTGTGGGCCCAGAGGGGATCCATCCCAGGGGGATGAGGGAGCTGGCAGGTGAGCTTGGGAAGCTGCTTTCCATCATTTACCACCAGCCTTGGCTCACTGGGGAGGTTCCAGATGGCTGGAAGCTGGCCAGTGTGACACCCATCCACAGCAAGGGTGGGAAGGAGGATCCTGGCAATTCCAGGCCAGTTAGCCTGGCCTCAGTGCCCAGTAAGGTCATGGAGCAGTTCATATTGATTGCAGCAGGCAGCACTTCCAGGATGGCCAGGGTGTCAGAGCAGCCAGCAGGGGTTTAGGAGGGCTGGGGCGTGTGTGACCACCCTGGTCTCCTTCCATGAGCAGGTGACCCTGCTGGTGGGTGCAGGAAAGGCTGTGCATGTGTCTGTCTGGGCTCCAGCAAGGCCTTTGGCAGTGTCTGGGCTCCAGCAAGGCCTTTGGCAGTGTCTGCCACAGCTCCCTCCTGGAAAAGCTGCAGCCCAGGGCTGGCACAGGAGCACTCTGTGCTGGGCTCAGCCCTGGCTGGATGGGCCAGAGAGTGGTGCTGAGGGTGCTGCATCCAGCTGGGCCAGGCACCAGGGGTGTCCCTCAGGGCTCTGGGCTGGGCCAGCTCTGTTCAGTGTTTGCACTGACCCCATGGATGAGGGCATTGAGGCTTTCATTAGTGACTCTGCAGAGGGCTCTGAGCTGGGAGCTGTGTCCATCTGTGGGGAGGTAGGAGGGTCTGCGGAGAGACCTGGAACTGTTGGATGGATGGGCAGAGTCCAAGGAGATGAAGTCTAATAAATCCAAGTGCCCAGTGCTGCATTTTGGCCACAATAACCCCTGCCATGCTCTGGGCTGGGGACGGTGTGGCTGGGCAGTGCCCAGGCTGAAAGGGACCTGGGGGTGCTGGTGGCAGCCGGCTGAACGTGAGCCAGCAGTGTGTCCTGGTGGCCAGGAAGGCCAAGGGCTCCTGGCCTGGATCAGGAATGGTGTGGCCAGCAGGAGCAGGGAGGTCACTGTGCCCCTGTGCCTGGCCCTGGTGAGGCCACACCTGCAGTGCTGTGTCCAGCTCTGGCCCCTCAGCTTGGGAAGGACGTTGGGACGCTGGAGCGCGTCCAGAGGAGGCAACGAGGCTGGAGAGGGGCTGGGAACACAAAGCCTGTGAGGAACCCCTGAGGGAGCTGGGGGTGCTCAGCCTGGAGAAAAGGAGACTCAGGAGTGCCCCCATCACTCTGTACAGCTCCTGAAAGGTGCCTGTGCTCAGCTGGGGTTGGGTTCTTTCTCCAGGCAGCACTGACAGAACCAGAGGACACAGGCTTAACCTGCACCACGGGAAATATAGGTTGGATATTAGGAAGAAGGTTTTTTATATAAAGAGTGATAAAGAACTGAAATGCCCTGCCTGGGGAGGTGGTGGAGTCACCATCCCTGGATGTCTTTAAAAACAGACTGGATGTGACCCTGGGTGCCAGGGTTTAGTTGAGGTGTTGGGGCTGGGTTGGAGTCGATGATCTTGGAGGTCTCTTGCAACCCAGCCCAGAGATTCTGTGACTGTGTGAGCGCGGGCAGCCGCTCCCTCGGCTGCGATCCCAGCGCAGGGGGCACACGGGGGAAGCCGGCACCAGGAACTCGCCAGAACCCCCCGGCCCTCACCGCGGCCCCCTCGGCCCGCAGCGAGCCCCGAGCTGGGGCAGCACCGACCGCGTTCCCACCGGGGCTGGAGCCGCCTCCGAGCTCCGCCGCCGCCGCTCCGGTGCCGGCCAGACACAGCGGGCACAGCCGCTGCTGCCGCAGTTTTAAGCCGGTGTCGGTGTGGGAGGGATTTTGGCCGGTTTGATCAATCAGCGTGCGGCGAATCAGCGAGGGGCGGGGAGGAGGGGAGAGGCCACGTCGGGTCACCTCTGTCCCTTTCCCGTAAATCCCGCGTTGTAAAAGCGGCGCAACTGCGTGGGAGGACGAGCTTCTGGGCCTGTCAACAGTGAATTACGGCAGAGAATCTTGGGGTGGGTAAACCAAGGATAAGCCCAGGGTAAACTCTCTCTTGTCGGCAGTTCAAAGGATTGAATCAAGGGGAGAACAGGGGTTCCCTCTCGATTTAGATCCCAAAATCATGGATACGGAGGGTCTCCTCTCAGTTTAATCCCGAATAAAACGTGAGCCGGGGGCTTTTCCTCAATTTAGTCACCTTAAAAAAGGAGAAATGCAGTTTCCCTCCTCAATTTACCTCAGCAAAGACATTCTGGGGGCTTTTGCACATCTTTTTCATCTGTGAAGGTCCCTTCAAATGGAGGGTCCCCCTCGATGGAACTCTTACAGTGGCACATCCAGAGGTTCCTCAAAGGAAGCCCTTTCAGACCAGGGACAGCTGTGTTTGCCCTCAGTTTGAACCTGAAAATGATGAAAATGGGGCTCTTTCCCTCAGTTGAAACAACAATATAAAAGATTTCCCCTTTCATTTCAACATGAAAATTATGGAAAACGGAGGTGCCACCAAGGGAGGCACCCAAAATGATGAAAAAGGGGCATTCTCCTTCAAATGACAGGTGAATGGGGATCCCCCCAGTTCAAACACAATTACAGAAAAGCTTTCCCCCCTCCATTTCAATCCCATTTTTGGGGCTCTGGGGAGGGACTGGGGGCACTTCCCCCTCCTCACTGCTCACCCCTGGGGCTGCTGCCCCTCGCACAGTGCTGAGCAGTTCCCTCCCAGTTTCCCTCTTCCTGGCGAGCCCCGGCAGGGATGGGGAGAGCACTGGGCAGGAGCTGGGAGCGCTGTTCCTTCCCAGGGCTCCAGATATCCCTGCCAGGGCTCCTTCCTGCTCACTCCCGCTGCTCCCACTCTCCCTCCCAGTTCCCTCCTGGCATTCCCTGTGCTCCCAGTTCCCTCCCAGTGTTCCCAGGATCTCTCCCAGTGCTGCCAGCGGCAAAGCCCTGGGGGCACAGCGTGCTCTGCTCTTGCAGAGGCGAGACTGGAGCTGTCAGGAGAGCAAACCCGGCTGGGAAAGCGTTCCCTGCACAGGAAGGTGTCTCCCCTCTCTGACCACAGACGGAGCTCAGGCTCCGCTCTTGACTCCAAACCCTTGAAGCTCCGAGCCCGACTGCCCGAAATTGGCTCGGCCCCACTGCCCAGCGCACTGCTCAGAGCTCACACGGCTGAGGGGGCAGTGCAGATTGAATAATGAACGCTGCTGGGCACGGCTATAACTCTGAACTACACACTGTCACACAGCAACAAAACCCTTAACGAGGATGGGTTCCTCTTGCTGGCACAAGAAGAGAAGCAGAAATCTGACAGGAATATTCTTCATCATTCTGCCCAGGCTTTGTCAAATCCTCCAGCTCCTGCACCTCAGGAAATAACAAGTGGCTTCTAAGCAGTGACTTTGATTTCAGTGAGCAGGTTATTATGGATTAATCTCACACTGGAAAGCAGCCTTCACACCCTACTGCTCTTGGCATCACCCAGAGTTTGGAGGCTGCTGCCCAGGGAGCTCCTGAGTTGTATCTTCCTTGTCAATCTTATCAGCCCCTTGTTTAATTGTAAAAACATAAATAAAATGCAGGAATCATTGGCCCAGGGACTTAGGACTTGCATACCTCTTCCAAAAAAAGGGGAAAAAATGTTGTTATCATATTTGTAGAGTCCCATACCTTCTGGGTGGTTTTCTCACACACAGCTCTTCACAGCAGTGTTGCTCCTGCTTCTTCATCAGGGCTCCTCCAAAGATCTCCCTGAGCCACCAACCCAGCCCCTTTTATCCCAATTATCTTCATTAGCCACAGCTGCAGCCCATTTAGAGCAATTGGGATTGGGGCAAGGCCACTTATACAACACATATACATTACTCGGACTGCTACTATATTTCTCCCTTTTCCTTTACTTACAGATATTCAAATACAATATAGATATCCAAGTACAATACATACATTTCCCCATGACTCAAAGGCCATGTACAACACACACAGCTCCTTGCTCAAAGGCCATATTCTCACAGCTCCTGGCTGTCACAGCTCCTCAACTCAAAGGCCATGTTTCCTCCACAGCTCTCAGCTGTCCTATCTTCTATCACGTCGGGGTCACCACTGGTTGTTATCATATTTCTACAGTCCATTACCTTCTGAGTGGTTTTCTTACACACAGCTCTTCACAGCAGTCTTGTTCCTGCATCTGCATCAGGGCCCCTCCAAGGCTCTCCCTAGCCAGCCAACCCACCCCCTTTTATCCCAGTTATTTTCATTGGCCACAGCTGCCGCCCAATTAAGGACATCACAGCTGCAGCCCATTAAGAACAATTAGGATTGGGGCAAGGCCACTTATACAATACATATATTTTACTAGGACTCCTATTATAAAAAAGGAGTGTTTCACCCAAACCACAGAGTTAAAAAGTTCACGTTATGTACATATATTTTGAAAAGGAAAATAGGAAGAGTAAAATATCAATTACTGTGCCAACGGTGCTCCAGCCTATTTCTGTTCTCTTCTTTCACTTGTAGCATCTCTAGGAATACTGAATAAAACCCCAAAACTAATAGAACATTGAATTTAAGCTGATGGAGAAGCAATCTGGCTGCAGGTTTATGGCACTCCAGTGCCTGGGTTCCAGTAAGGGAGCTCATCCCCTCTGCACTTCCAAGCCAGATCCCAAAGTCCTGAGCATCAGCTTTCAGCTTTTTGAACACTGAACTGTAAGCAAAGCTGCTGGGGAGGGCCATGCTCCAGGCACATCTGTGCCATTTCATCTCTCCAGCTCTCTCAGCTCAGCTCGGCTCTTTCCCTCTACTTGCTGGCTTTGGCTCATGCATTTCTTGAGGGGCTGCCCTGCACTGACCCGAGCATGAACTGACCATCAGACAAACAGCTTCTGGCACTGTGGCTCTATCCTAAATGGACCATTGCCCAAAGGAATTCCAGGGCCTCCATTTCACTTAAAATGCCTTTTAAAGGAACCTGGTTTGATGCCCTCCATTTCTAAACAAGGAGTGCACAACGCTCCTGCACTCCCTGCCAGGGTCATTCTTTGAGCCTTGCAGAAAGGCTTTAAGGCAGCACAGAGCTTCTTAAGCACCAACAACTTCATCCAAAAGTCAAATTAATGGCATGGGCAGAGCCTGACTTTAAAACCTATTTAAAAACTGAATTAAAGAGCAGTTGCATTGCCAATTGACAAGATGAGAAAAGTGTCCTTAGCAGTTGTTGAGATGGCAAAGTAAGAGAGAGGATGAAGCATGGAGTGGGGGAAAGAAGGGGAAAACCTTCATTTGCACAGCGGAGTTTTAACCATCATGGTCACACCTCAAGGAATTGCAGAAACCATTCTAATCTCAAGAAAAGGAAAGCTTCCTGGGTATTTTTCATTTTAGCAAGTGCCTAGGGAAGCCGTCAGCAGCAGGAGATTGGAGTAATTTCCAGGAATCAGACATTTTATTGTGTATGACAAACACTGGGGAAGTGTAAGGGCCATTTGTGGATTTGATGAGATTATTTTGTAATTGTTCATGTATTAATTTTTTGATGGCATTTAGTTTTTTCCCTGCTGGAGGGTCCTGACTCCCTTAGACAGGGTTGTTAGTTTTTGATGATAACTTTGGAGAGCTCGGTGCTGCTGTGGCTCTCATTAAAAACTCCCTTCTGTTTCTGTTCTGCACTGGGCCAGCGAGTCTCCCTTCTCTGCTGGGGTGGGTTTGTGCCCCACAAGGGGCTGGGTGATCCTTGGCTCGCCCTCAGCACTGGTGGCAGTCCCCATGAGCTCACTGTGCACACTCAGTGTGACTGTTTTGGCTCTTGGGAGAGCCCCCATGGGCGCTGCCAGATTGTAATGGCTGGGCTGAAGCACAGCAGGAATTGCAGTGCCCTCTGTGCCCGTGCCCAGCACAGCTGTGACATTCACTGTTCCACTGCCCTGGCTCGGGCTGCCAGGGGGCTGTGGCTGCTCACTGGGGACACCTCCCTCCCAAAGGCCATCAGCTGTGGGCTACAGCTCTCGGTGCTGTTCCTTGGTGCACAGTTGGCTTAGTTAAAAGCACAGGCTCTCCATGGATGTCTTGCTCAGTTACAGTCCCTGGCAATGCAGCAGTGATAGCTCTCAGTGGTTTGGGTTGAATTACTGCTGGAGTGATGTAATCTAGAGCTGAAGCTATCAGCTCTTGGTTACAGTGTACTGAAATAATAGTTGGGAACACTGAAAATCTAAGCATTATGTTTCTGTCTCTGCTGAGAATTAAAATGTCCTGTCTCTGTTGTGAAGTACCAGTAAACCCTTAGGGCATAAACTGATGAGAAAAGTTTGTTTAGAGGTATGTTAATGTAGAAGTTGTTAGTGTGCATCGTGCCCCTGGGGTAATAAGTCAGGTTTGCTCGGGAGATTTCTGGTGATTTTACAAATTGCATCTGCTCTAAGTTTGTTTGCGATGGAGCCGCCGTTCTTTGTTTTGTGACACGGTGGCGCTGTGAGCCCTTGTTGAAGCTCCCGACAGAGGCTTTTCTGTTATGTTACATTTGGAGCGAGAAGGATCGGTATAATGCCTCTCTTTTTTTGTACGGAGGGTAAGTATGAGGTTATTTTCTGTTTTTCTCTGCTTCAGAACTGTCTTTTTAAAAATGACTGAGTTTTTTACAGGTAAAACATGGCTCTTTAATGGGCTCTACCTGGAAAGCAGTGAGTGTTTCTTCAATAGTTTTGCTTTGAGCCTGAATAACTCTTTGGAATTTATTTCCCAGCGAATCTTGGGACTTTGTAAGTTGTTCCCCCAGTGTGGGAGCTTCTATGGTCACGATGTGCTGTGGAGTGCTGAGCTCACCACAAGCTGAGAGCATTCGTGGCACTGTTGGTGGCTGGGCTGGTAAAAGAACCCTTTTACATTTATTGTTTGTATCAGTAAAGGCAAGGCTTTAATTCAGTGGGGATGTGCTGTTTCCTTGGGACACTGCTTTTGAACTGCTTGTGCCAAGCGATCTAAAAAGGCAAGAGAAGGTTTAGTTGTGTCTTGTGGAATCAGAGAATCGGCATTTTCATGGGTTCTTGCAATTGTACAGTTAAAAGAGTCTTTCTGGCTGCATTTCTAATATCTCTTCTTCCTGCTCTAGAAACGGATTCGTTTTGGTCTTCAGCTTTATGGTTTGGAGGATCTCTAGCTAATTGACTGATTGTTAGTTGGGCTTTAGGATTTCTAGCAGAGCTCTCCACTGATCTGTGAAGATGCTTTTGCTGTTTCCAGTCCCACAGAATATATTCTGAGTTTGTTAAAATTACAGATTAAATGTTACAGCAGTCTGAAGGTGTGAGGTGATAAGAATCATATCTACTTCTCAACACGTTATTAAAATACTGGGAGTTTAAGCTGTTGTTATTAAAAGGTTTTCTTAACTTCTCAATATCCCAATGTGCTATAGGCTCCCACCGAGGATTAGCATTATTTTCCTTATATCGAACGGCGGCAGCAAGGAGTTTTCTGTATGGTGAATTAAAATCTTTACCTTGCACGAGTTTAGGTCTAATCTCACCCAATCCGTCAGTTCCCGTTGTGTGTTCACGGGGCTGGGATGGAACGGGTTAAACTATTCCTCTGATCCAGAGTCCGTGCCCTGCTTCATTTCCCCATGGAGGACTTTGCCAATCGCGGGTTTTTCTCTCGTTCCTCTCTCTCCCGCAGTCAGAGCTCGGGTTTTTGCAGCGCTGGCAGAGCAGCCTCGCTCCTTGAGCTGGGCAGAGCTGCCCTCGCTGCCGGCCGGGCAGGGCTGGAAGATGCCGGGCGGGCCGGGGATGGCAGCGGGGGCTGAGCCGGGAGAGCGGCGGGGGCTGCGGGGCAGCGCCGGGGGCAGCGCGGCTCCGCTCGGGCTTGCGGGGCCTCTGGGCAGGGCTGGGGGGAGGGAGGGCTCGGAGACACGGCTGGGGACGCGCAGGGGCTGCACACAAGAGTGGGGAAGGGGAAAGCTTTCGAGGTTGTTCAAATAAATTCATTAAAGCGTAATCTGGAGTTTATAATTTTGTGTTTGTGTGGTTTTGGATTATGGTAAAAGGTAAAAGTATTGTACAGTTTGAGTTTAACTGGGTCTCAGAGGGAGGGTGAACACAGAAGTATTATTTATAGTTGGAAACTGCTTTTGGACTTAAGACAGTAAATTTTTAGGTTTTGTTTTGAAATATTGTAATAATTAGATCTTTAGAGATCTTTCAGGCTTTTATGAATGTCTTTGTGTTGCTTGCATATTTTGTGCTTGATTATGTTTTTTAAAGCTCGCTTGATGTTGTGTAATAGGAGATAATATTGGTTTCTGTTTGACTTGAGCTCATGATGCAGGTAAAAGTCTTGACAGTTTTTTGGGTTTTTGTAGAAGAACTAATTCTTTAGGGTCTTTTTTCTTTGTAGTAGCACTGAGCAAAACGTACTTTGAGGTTTTTTAACTGCTTAAAAGATTGTTGAGTTCTTGTTTTTATTCTAATGGAAGTACTCTTTTGTTGGTTCTTTTAGTTTCTATAAAGACGGGGTAACTGAGAAGTGTTTTAAAATATTTTATTATTACTCTTAATAACGAATGAAACATAAGAAATATAAACCTCAATGTTGTTTACTTAAAAGCTAACTCCTTTCTTAATTACAATACCTTACATCTGCTTTTCAAGCTATAAGCTTTTACTACACAATACTACTATATTACTTCTAACACCAATCACCTCTATTTTACCTCACATATTCCTATTACTATGCATCTTTTATGGTTCTAATTCTCTAAAATATCTACTCTTTTTCTCAAGCTTCACTTATATATATACTCTTTTACATAAACTTATTGTATTTTAGAACTTGTGTTGAATTCAACCGGACGATGACACCATCTCTACTCTATAGCTTCCCTAAGTCAACACACCTGATCTCAATATTTGCATACAGATATACAAGACTGTGTGAATTTTCTATCAATGTTTAAAGTTGGGACAATTCCAAATGTGGAATCTGCAATAGTAGTCTTATCTATAAAATAATATGGCTTAGTTCGAACAGAATGCTTACTTACATAACACAAAGGTTAATGCACATGCCCAACCTGCCAGGTTATTCAGAGGACAGCGAGGAAGACAGTGAGCCTTCCTCTGAAGAGACCGCGAAAAGCCAAAAGACCCCTCAGCAACAGGCGGAGCATTCGCAGTGCAGTGACACAGATTTAAAGAATCAAAAATAGGAGGGGATTTACAGGAAAATGCTGATGAATATGTGTTAGCATACAGTATATAAGTTGTGTTTGGATCCTTTTGTCCTTTGTACGTGAGGCAGGGTGAGAAAAACCCTCCCTGTACCTCGATTGATTTTGCTTATGCTTTATCCAAACCACTGCCAATTGTTTTTTTTTTTGTTTTTTTTTTTTGCATTGTTTGATTATTTTTAATTGTATTATTTAATATAAAATTGTTGTTCAATTAAAATTGGTGCTAAAATCTAATTTTGTCGTTTATTAAATTAGACATATAGGGATTTCATTGATAACAATTTAATGCCAGAACCCGAGAACTCCAGCCCTGGGAAGGATGGCTAGCCTTGGGAAGGAGCTCAACACCAGTTTTTAGGTGGTCCTGAGGTCAGACCAGACTCCCTTGGAGAAGGAGTTCCAGTTTTGATAAAGCATAAGCAAAAGAAGGTAGTGGTAGGAGGCATGCAAAGGGGCTGCCTTAAGAGTGCCAGCTAAAGGTGAGAGCACCCATAAAACTTCTGTGTGCACAAAAATCCTTGTGAGAAAAGGAGGCTGTGAGTATCCCAAGGTGGGGTGAAGGCAGGTGTGTGCTTGCATTTGTGTTTGTGTGTATGTGTGGGGTGCTTGCGATGTGACCTCACACTCCGAGGGCCATGGTAGTCGCAGTCCTGCAACGGGCTTGGCTAGGGAGAGGTGTTTGTGTGTTTGTGTGAGAGTTTGAGATATGACCTTGTCACAGAATGAGTGGGGAGTTCTGTTTGTGTGTTTGTGTGTTTGAGATGTGACCTAGTCGCAGAGAGAGTGGGAACCGCTGTTTGGGTGTTTGAGTGTTTGAGATGTGACCTAGTCACGGAGCAGGTGGGCACCTGCATTTGTATTTTTGTGTGGTTGAGACGTGACCTCATCCCAGAGCAAGTGGGGACCTGTGTTTGTGTGTCTGTGTGTGTGTTTGAGATGTGACCTCATCACAGATGGAGTGGGCACCGCCGAGGGTCGCGGTTCCACAGTCCTGGCTAAGGAAGGAAGCGACAGTTTTGTTGTGTTAAGGGTTTTGACCAGGCTTTGTGAGAAGGGGGTGAGCAGATGAGCTGACCCAGCTGTGCTGTGCATGTATAAAGGGTGGGTGAGTGTGGTTTAATTTTAGCAAAAGTAATAAAAAAAGGGCTTCGTAAGTGAGAAAGGAGGATTGTGGGGACTGAAGCCAGAAAGAGTGAGAGGCAGGAGCTTGTCGGGGTGAGTGGAATCAGGCAGGAGCAAGTGGGTGACAAGAGATGAGCAAGTATTAGAGGGGATTAAACCACGAGTGAAAAGAGTGAGTGAGGATTTCCCAGGTACCTGGAACTCCTGATTATTTACCTGCCAGAAACGAGGGCAAGAGAGGTGGCATCTTGTACCTGGGAGCGAGTGCTCAGGAGGGAGGCTGGCAGGGTTATTCAGAAACAAAGGGATTTCTGAACAGGGTGGGGAGAAATTCTCTAGGACAGTCCCCTGGGGATGGTAGTGAAGTTTTAACTGTTGCAACATTTTTAAGAGGTTTGCATTAGCTTTCAGAAATGAACCCCAATACTGGATCTTGGGGAGACGTGATGAGCATATTAGATGACTTGGGAAATTGAGAGGAAGAGCTTCAGAAAGTTGTAGAAAAAGTGCAGGAACTGTTTGTGTGCAAAGATTCAATGTGTATGAGTGCGGGGTGTGGAGGTTCAGGGACATCACACCATAACCAATGTGATCCAGTGAAGCCAAATTCATTATCCTTAAAAAGACTCTATTTATAATAAATCTCTACTGTGCACATCTCTCTAGCTAATACATGATTGGTTAATCCTAGCTGTTCACACATCTAAAATAGAATGCTGATTGGATCATCTAATTTTTCACGTGTCTTGCTGTGGTCGTCTGGCCCACCCATGGCTCACTTTTCCAAGCTTGCTGACAGACTTACTGAGTCCTGATGACTCTTCTTCTTGTATCTTTTTCAAGGATATACTGATCCCATTTCTGAATATGTCCATTATTCACTGTTTGTGAACGTGTCCATTCTCCATTAGTACAAGCAGGCTGGATTGTGCATCAGCTGAATATGGCCACTGTCTAGCAAGAACTCTTCAATCTGCAAAAAACTCTCAACAGTTCCTCGGTTTTGTTCTTGCACAAGCCAGACTGTTTTAAAAGCACTGTCAATTATTTTCTGAACACAGTGGAGTGAGCAAGCCACTGTAAGCAGAATTGAAAAAAGAATACAAAGTATCATAATTCCAAACCTTACTAAGTCCTTCAGCCAGCCTGTTATTCCCCTGGATTTTAGCCACTCATTAAAAGAATTCTCTACTGTGAGCCTTTTCATATTCTCCTTAGGCAATGACAGCTTCTTGTGAATAGATTCAGAGTGGTCAGAGAGATTCATGCAACACATCCCTTCAAAATCTTCACACCCATCTCCTTGTGCTAGCAACAAAAAGTCTAGAGCAGCCCTATCCTGTAACACAGTGTGGCATGTGCTACCTGCATCAGTGGTAAGCTCATTCAGTATTGCAGATGTCATGTTAATTTGTTTTCCTGTCCAACAAGCCAATTGTTTGAATTGTGTAAGGGCCTGTGATGAAGCTACTCCTGATGTAAAAAGTACGCCAGTATAACTAAAGGCCTGTTCCACAATTCCACATTATCCTTACAGTCTGAGCCTAATATATGCACACTACATTTTGGACGTTGGAATTTGTGCCTGATGTCAAGCATCTTTTGAATGCTAGGGGCCAACAGTGTCAATTTCCCTAAAATATAAAATAAAAAATACCACAGTCCTCCTCATGCTTGCTGAGGAATCGCAGGCTAAGCTCTATCTCCACAAATGAGAAAAACTCCAGGAGGTAACATCCTTGCTGATTTTTGTTTTAGGGACACAGACCATGTCCAATTGGCACAGTATGCTGTGGTATTGTAATATCAAGAAGAAATAGGAGATATCCAAGTGCTATCATCTCCAGGTTTTCCTGACTTTTCCCTAATCAGCTCTTTACCCTTGTAGTACTCAAAGAACAAACAATAATTTCCTGGCACTGATCCCAAAATATCCAGTTCCTGTGGTTTCTGACTTGTAGAATTTAAACCTTGAGTCATTGTAAATGCCTGAGCTCCAAAAAGATTTCTAGGGATTGTTTTGTTTTTCACACCAATTTTCTGTGATCATCCCATTTTGATTAGAACACCAATTTGACCAGGCCTTACTTAAGTTGCCATAAATTTGAGTTCTGGTCCAATTTCCGAATCCTTCCACTGAGTCTAAGGGAATTCCAATTAAACAGGTATGAAATGGATCAGAAGGTGTAGCTGGTGATAAGCAGAAAGATTCTTGCCCTGTTCTGTTAGCCCATGTAAACCACACGATAGCTCGCTGCTCTGTGTTGTATACTCCCTGCGCTTCCTTTATCACTGCACTGAGCAACATTGTCAATATTTGCCAGACTGCTGCCATTGTTACATTGTCATCAATCACGCCTGCGCTTTGCCCAAATTGCTTTAGCCTGTTCCCACTCAAAATCTTTAAAGTGGTGTCTTTGTGGTATTGCTATCCCTGCTCCACATTCAGTAGCTATTATCTTCCTCTCTAGTACAATTTGGTTTACTATAGCAATTAAAGCAAGATTACACTGCACAAACAGTAACAATCTTTGCTCATATACTTCTATCAAAGATACATCCTGGAGAAAACTCTGACATCCTCCTGAGTTACGCCCTAAAAATTTAGCTAATGCTGCTCTTGGGGTAATAGTGTTAAGTGTGTAAGAGCAGTTACTGCATATTAGGTTAATAGGCCTACATTTTTGCTTTTTCCCTCAATCCACTGCTAAATTATTTTCTTGACGAACTTGTCAAGAAAGATTTTAAGTTACAGTTTATACAATGAACCTGAGGCCATGGCTTACATGCACAGCAATGCAGATAACAAGCACTTTCTATCTGATTTAGAACTTGTGATGAAAGTGAAGGTAAAAGAAGTCTGTGTATATCTAACCCATGTGTATTAAGCCTATGGAGTTGCTCGTGCTGCCTCAGCATAGTCCAGCAAACTTGGTAGATATTCCGACCATTGTTCAGCTGTCAGGTGTTGAAGGATCGGATTCAGGGCTGTCTGGAATCGGTGCTTTTGCCAATTCTCAGCCTCTGGACACAGCATGGGTTGATGACGATGGTTTCAGATAGGGCTTCACCCACGTGGCTGGAATCCAACGAATGCCTTTATCTGTAAGTAAGCACATAGAACCTCTTCCTGTTAATTTTACTGTAGCTGGTCCTTCCCACACCCCTGTTTCTGGAGTATTGAACATGACTGGAATACCATTAGCCAGTTCCTCACTTGGATTATGTGTGAGGGCATGATGCACAAGAATAGGTGGATCATCTCTATCTCCTGTTGTTCTAAGGTAATTAAGCACAAAAATGGCTTTAGCTGTTTTTTCCTCAGGGGATTACCCTGTAGTTCCCCCTTATTGTTTTTGCAGCATGCCCTTGAACGTCTGATCGGCACGCTCAATAATTGCCTGACCAGTAGGATTGTGAGAAATACCAGTGTTAGGTTGAATACTTCATAAATTACAAAAATGTTTGAATCTTAAGGAACAGTAAGCAGGACCATTATCAGTCTTAATTGCTAAGGGAACACCTAACATGGCAAAGTAATTGAAGAAATGTTTTTCAACATGACGTGCTGTCTCACCTGTGGAGGGAGTAGCCCATATAACACAAGAATAGGTATCAATGCAAACATGTACAAACTTTTCCTGACCAAGTTCTGCTACATGAGTTACATCCATTTGCCATAATTGCAAGGGTTGAGTACCCCTAGGGTTAACACCATGCCTAAACCAATGCCATCTCGTTGACAATCGGGACAGGATCGCACAATACCAGAAGCATCAGTAAGGGGAGTACCAACTTGTTTAACTAACATTTTTGCAGATTGATGAAGAAATGCATGGGAAGTTTCAGCTTGCTGAAATTTATCAGAGTTTGGCATTGGCCAGACAGTGGCTACTAACCGATCAGCTCGAGTGTTACCTTCAGACAGACCAGGGAGAGCTGGATGACTGCGAACATGAGTAATAAAATATTCCTGCCGTCATTGATTTAGGTTTCTAAGCAATTGGCTTAAAAGGGAATACAAATGCTCATTACTCACCTCCTTAAGTACTGCTCTTTCAAGGCCTTGCACACAGCCAGCTCCCTAAAGTGAATCAGAAACAATGTTAATGCCTCATTATCCCAGTTTTCAAAAGCTCAAATCACAGCTTTCAATTCTAATGTCTGCAATGTATCTTTTACCTCTCCAAAAATGACATGCTTTTTCCACACTTTGTCTTGCTGCCAAGTGCAGGCAGCCCTTTTTGAAATTTTACCTGCATCTGTAAATACTGTCTGCCCAGATGGGCAGTCAGATCTCTAGGGTCTGTCCTCCAGACGCTGATGCTCCAATAAAGATAACACCCGGTGCCATGGATAAGTGTTATGAACCTTACCCTCATATCTGGCCAGAGCTATCTGAAAGGAAACAGAGTTCCTAATTCCCCATTGAAGATACCAGTTAGCCAATGGTACTACAATTGCATATGGTTCATGTCCTCAGATTTCCAATACTCTTCCTCTGCCCTTCATAATCAAATGAGCAAAAAGTTCCAGTTGAGTGATAATAGATTGTTTTACAGGTAAAAATACCCACTCCAAAATATTTAAATGATTAGCCTGAGTTTTAACCCATTGACAAATCAAGGCAAAAGGATGCTTGGCATAATTGTCACCCTCCTTGCTCTGATTGATGATCATCAATGGAACTGGAACATCCTCGATCAGACGATGTGCATGCCATGTAGCAACCTTTGTGGCAATGTGATCCTAAAAAGGCTGTGTGACAATGGTAGCTTTGAACTGGCCTAACAGATCCCTACCAAGCAAATCTAGTAAAGTACCGGGCGTTTGCATGACATAAGGCCTTGTAGATACATTCACTCCATCTGGGAAAGTAAAAGTAATTACTTCCCTGCTCATCTGAGTTGCCTGAGTCCCTCCAATACCTGCAATGCCTAAAGCAGGATCTACCAATGCTCAATGTTTTGGCCATATTGTGTTTGAAATGATGGTTACATCTGCTCCAGTGTCAATTATGAGTTTCTTTGTAATAGAATCACCATTAGGACATGTCAGGGTTACCTGTTTGTCTGGTTTACCTCTTGTGATGTCCGTGGCCCAATACACTTCTGGTCTACCTGTAGAACCAAAGCTTCCTGTTCCCCGTTCCTTGTAGCCTGTACAGGGGACACAAGACTTAAAAGGAACAAGCTGAGCAATTTGTGAACATTTGGGAATAGATACAGGAGGGAAAAATGTTCTAACCATAATTTTAACAACCCCTTGATAGTCTGGTGATCTTCTAGTCTCCTGATCTAATCCCAGGAATTTCATCCAATCCCTTTTTACTGGCAGGTGATCTCCCTCACAGAAAAGCACTAAGCCCATTCCCCCAGGGTCCTTTTACATTAGCATCTATCAGGTGCACAGCAGAGCCCGTGATGGTCACGTCTACTGCGGTTTCCACATCCACTCCAGCGCTTCCAGTAGTTGATGATCTGAATGAGTAAAGTCCATCTCCTCCTCCGGGGGAGGCTGAGCTCTCCAGGCAGCTCTCTGTACTTCTTTTGTGACACCTGGAGAGAAGACATTCCGAGACCCATTTCCCTGGAACCAACATTCTTTAGTATTGTGGTTATCTTTCTTGCAGATGGAACAATTATTTTCTATTTCATAGTTGCAGAGTGACACTGACTCCTAACATGTCTGATTTTACCATATCTAAAGCACTTAATGTTCTTTCCTTCAGCTTTTTTGCAGTTTAGAAAGCAATGGTTTTACTGCATCCTGGAACGCAGCAGCTACATAGGTGTTGAAAGCGAAGGAAGCCAACCCACCTTGTCCTTGATCAGCATTGACTTCGATTTATTGATTAAATCAGCCACTTTATATAACAGTGTTAATTAACTTCATGCATATTGCAAAATCCAAGCTCATGATAGGTTAACAGAGAAAACTCTAACCCCTCCTGTTGTTTTACAATACCTATGATTTGTTTATTGAAAACAGGACAGCGTTCTCACTGTGATATGAAAAGTCCTCACAGAGCATCTATCTGTTCCCAGAGAGCCCAAGGACAGAGTGTTTTGCCTGTTATGGGAAGACTGTCTGAGAATCTTATTGTTTACAAAGTGGTGCTTGAGAGAGCCTAATTGTTTATAGAATCAAGTCTGGGAATTACTTTACAACTACCTTTTACTTTTCCCTCAACTGTATGCCTTCATGGCCTCTTTCCCCAAGCCATGCTTGAACCAGGCTCTCCACACATAGGCTGCTTTTTCTCTGTCTGTAGCTCTAGCCATAAGTTCCCGCATTTCTGTAACATCAGCTCCCTTCTTTAATGTTCCCCAAATCTGCCGAGTTTTATCATTAACATTGTCAAAAACAAACATATTAAACAATTGTACCTTTGTGCCTGAATCCAAATCAGGATGATCATAGATAGCTTCATGCAATCTGTCTACAAATTTATCAAAGTCCTCTTTCATTCCTTGGCAAATCTGTGTAAAAGACTTAGTGTGTAACCCATCTGCAAGTGCAAGGATAGCATTATATGCCAGTTGTTGGCTCATCTGTAAGATTTGAGCAATGCTCCTAGCCTGGGCAGTGGCAGTAGCCCAGGGCCCTTGGCCAAGTAACTGTTGTGCTGTTAAACCATACAGAGGATCACCCTGCACTCTAGGTCTTGCTGCTTCCTGAACACAGTTTTCCTCCCAGCTTTTATGAAATATCACCTGCTGATGGGGTGGCATTATAACTCTTATTAGGGTGTACACATCAATGAGAATTAATGTGTTAGATGTGAAAATATACTGCAGAAGTGACTGTGCAAGTTGGGATTTTAAACCAAATTGTGAAATCACAGCTCTTAACCTTTCTAAAATCTTCCAATTGAAAGGTTCCCAAACTCTACCTGCAGCATTAGTTACTGCAGGAAAAGCTTCTACATCATTTGAGAGAAAAGTCCCTTTGACTATAGCTTCTGTAATAACTCCCTCCCACTTTCATTTCTGAACTGCTTCTATTTCAGGGTCACATTCCAACTCTAATTTCACATATTTTCAGCATGAGGGAGAGGATTTTGTTTAACCAGCTCAAATGCTGGCTCAGAGACAAACTGAGAGGGTGGTAACTGGTTTCCTGGTTGTCTGTCTGAACCTACTATCATTGGCAAATCTTCATTTTCAAATGAATAATCCTTTTTGGGGACAACTGGATCTTTTTGTTGAATTACCAATCTTTGCAAATTGTCCACTAAAGGTTTTAAATCCCCTTTGATAGAAATATTATTCATAATAACACCTCCTTCCTTATCCTTTTCACTTACAGCATGTTTAGTTTTTAAGTTATGTGACCAACAGTTTCTTCACTCTGAGTACAACTTTCCTTTGGTACTGCAGGACCAAATGACAGTTGTACTCAGAGTGTAATCTCTGAGCTAATCTCCCTGAAGAAGTTTTTTCATTCTGAGTAAAGCTGTGCTTTTGTCTGCAGGCTGACCCCCACAAGGAGGCAGCAGCTTCGTCATTCCCGCTCTGAGCAGGAGGAGCAGTCGTTGTCATGCTCGATTCTGAGCTGAGGGCTGTGGGCTGTGTGAGGGAATATCTGAGGTGGTAGAAAACAGTTGCTGAACTGAAGTTACTGGAAATGCCTGAGGCTGTTCTGACTCAGAGGCAAGGGCTGCACAAGCTGCAGCTTTCCTCTCTGCCTTTAAGGCTTGTGACACTTCAATGATAATTTTCCCCGAAGTAGCATATTTAGATGCCTGTTTTGCCTCACTCCCGCCATATACAATACTCTCCCACAACATCAGCCCCACAGCTTCCCATGTTGAAATCTCAATAGCAACCTGTGCTCCTGCTATGAGATTATGGTCCCAAGCCCAGTGCAATAGTCCCTTCAAATTGGAAACATCATACTTTAGTTCTCTCTTTGAGAGGATATGTTGGAGGAGTTTCTGAACACCTTCCCTTTCCTGTTCAGACCCCATCTCCTCCCCGGCCGCTCACCTTGATCAGGGTGAGATTCAAGTCATCTACGACTGGAGCTCCAGTAACCTTTTCCTCTCCCCGGGGCAGTGTGGATACTTTCGACGGCTTCTCCGCTCCTCGAGGGTTGGCTCTGATCCTCTGCACAGCAGCCAAATTGCCGACCTTGAGTCCCTTTAGTGCTACAGCATTGGGCCTGCCCGCGTTCTCCACCAGAAATGCAGGGTGCAGAGGTTCAGGGACATCACACCATAACCAATATGATCCAGTAAAGCTGAATTCATTATCCCTAAAAAGAGTCTATTTATAATAAATCTCTACTGTCGATGTGTCTCTAGCTAATACATGATAGGTTAATACTGGCTGTTCATGCGCCTAAATTAGAAGGCTGATTGGATCATCTAATTTTTCACACGTCTTGCTGTGGTCATCTGGCCCACCCATGATTCACTTTTTTCTTACTTTCCCAAGCTTACTGACAAACTTGCTGAGTTTTGATGACTCCTCTTCTTGCATCTTTTTCAAGGATATACCGACCCCATTTCTGAATATGTCCATTATTCATTGTTTGTGAACGCGTCCATTGTCCATTAGTACAAGCAGGCTGGATTGTGCATGGGCTGAATATGGCCACTGTCTAGCAAGAACTCCTCAATCTGCGAAAAACTCTCAACATATGAGGGTCAAGCATAGGGGAAGGGAAAGGAGTAGAGGGAGAGAATGTTTTAAAACAATGAGGAAAATGCAGAAGGGTTCACAAAAGATTGAGACATCAGGGTAATCTAAATTCTACCCCCAATGACCCAAGAACCACCTGTTTCTATTTCCATGAGAAGGGACACCCGTGGAAATTTTGCAGGAAAAGGAAGCAGGATAATAAGAAGTTTCAGGAGGAGTGGGGGTGTCAGGGGCTCTATTTAATGAGGACTGAAACACCAAAAGAGCCTTGGATAAAATGAAGAACATGTCCTCACAAGGACAAACACTTTGTGATAATTTTTTTACAATTTTATGTTTATATGGGAATATTTGAAACAAAAAACCAAATTATTCAGGGATGTTTCATATGTTAAAAAAGTGAACAAAAAGGTGTTGAGGACTCATCCGCCCTGGGGGCTGCTATATAATATACAGGCCATTTAGAAGGATCCAGATTGGTTTTACCAATTATCCAGAGTGGGCAGGTGGAAATATCTATTAGTCATTAATTGACTCAGTGGGTAAAAGCATTCCCTGCAGCTCGGGCTACAGCTCAAACAGCAGCCACAATTTTGTTGAAGCATATTATTCCAAGATTTGGATTAGAATTTGAAGTGATAAAACCAAATAATTTGGGGCAAAATTTTTTATAATAATGAATGTATGTTTTATGTAGTTTGGCCAAACTGAGTGTGTGAGTGTTTGATATGTGTGATTTGTTTTGTTTGTCAAAGTAATTGTGTTACAGCAAAGAGAAAATGTGCAATGTGTACCAAAGGCTGGCTAAAAAGTATAGTTTATGTCAACCAGAATTTTTCTTTATACAAGCAACTAATTGTAAACTTGTAACTACTTGCTTACACTTGTTACTTGAATGTGACTATTGTAAGGAGAGGTTGTATCAACATTGCCGCAGGGGTTACCCAACATCAGGGTTGTGTCTGGAGCGTAAACACACTGATAAGTCATACAGTAGTGAGCTCAGCTGGAAGATACAAACAGCTGAACTACAGATGGAAAGATTGGTAATTTCATAAAATTTTAACCTCTGCTCAAACACCAGCTTGCCATCAATTCTGGAATCATTGGGGTGAGTAACCCCGCTGTGTTAGGAGACCAAACAACGTCACAAAGAACGAATTCAGCATCTCCTGAGACACTGGGATCAGGGACTAATGCCAGCAACAGAGGTCCAGAAAGAAACAGAGCACTGGACGTGTGCTGGGCATGGCCCAGGCTGTGCCCCATGGGCTTGTATTGTCTGTACAGTTTAACTCATGCTGGAAGGCAACCAAAATAGAAGAAGGGGAAATCAAGTGTTTTGTTTAACCTGCTTAAATCACTTATGTGACCACCATACAGTTGCATGACTTTTCAGTGATTTTATAGGAACACCTTTAAGTAATATAGAACCTTTAATGCAGCTGTTCAATGAATAGAAGACAGAGACCAATGAGTTTTAGCTGTAACAGCCTATGAACAGGCAAGAGAGCAAGTGTGCCATTCTGTGATAGACAGTTGTTTTATCACCGAAAGCTGTTGGGGGGAAGGAAATTTATGAGTCACACCATAGATTTGTTTCTGCTACAGATGGGCATAGCAGGTGTGTTTACTGGTGACAAAGATGATTTAGTAATTATCCCCAACATCAGAGTAAAGAGTAACCAGTAAGTTAGATCTTATAACAATTTTTTTAAATTGCTTAACTAAATTGTTTTAGGTTTTTTTTTTTATAGAAAAGAGTGTTAAAACATTACCTGTGGTTGGCACATCTCCGAAGTCCCTTTTATTTAATAAAAAAAAACAAACCCTGTCAATTAACCCAGGGAAAGTGATAGGGCTGTGCCTCCAGACTGTAAGGATCCTGTGCCATCATCCTTGCACCCAGGTGGGCTACACAGAAATAGTATCCTGTGCTATAATCATTGTATTGAGGGGTGCACACAGAAATAGTATCCTGTGCTATAATCACTGTATCTGAGGGGCACACAGAAATAGTATCCTGTGCTATAATCACTGTATCAAGGGGTGCACACAGAAATAGTATCCTGTGCTATAATCATTGCATTGAGGGGTGCACACAGCAATAGTATCCTGTGCTGTAATCATTGTATCCAAGGGGTAAGAGTGGAGATTGGCTCAGCAGAAATGGTACCAGCAATGAGGTTCCAGGACAGAGATTGTGATACCCAGAAGACAATCTCAGCCCTTGGCTGCAGCCCAAGGGGCCGTGAGAGAGGTGGAGAGTCCAGACTCCTGAGGTACCTGCTCCTGACGTGGATCCTGGTACCCTGTGCATCTGCAACCCCTGCAATAAATGCTGCCAACTCCTGTGGGACAGCCACAATTCAATGACTGTTTTTGCAGTACATCACTCTGTGGATGCTGAATGTTATAACCAGACAAATTTACAAACTTGCCACAGGACTGGCTGAGCCTATTCGGGGGGAGTTAATCTAGGATTGGGCCAATGGACGCCTTCCAGCCCAGACTGCCCCACGGAGGGAGAATTCCTTTGTTTCCCAAATAGAGAAGAGTGGGGAAATGCAGAACAAAACCAGCAAGGTAAGAATAAAGGGAAAAATCCAGGGGTGTTGTATAACCAATACAGGCAGCAAGACAGCGACTGGGATTTGCCAACTTCAGGTAGAAATCTTTCAGTAGACTTAATGCAAAAAATCACAACCGATTTGGGTTTATCAAGATGTTGGATTTGAGGGGGAACAAATGGTTGAAAGATGGCCATAGAGGGGCAAAGGTCTAGCTCCAGCACACTTTCAAAAAGGGAATTACACCCAAATGTCTGAGAAAATAAAACGGCCTGGAAGGTGGAGTTCACGTCACCAGGTAATTGGAGCAGTTTGTATAACTTGAGAAAGAAAGAACTATACCAAGAACTATACGAAAGAGGTGGGACACACCCCGTGTGAATCTACCTTAATTGTAAATTCAGATAATAGAACTATGACCTGGTGGCCAAGCACAACCAACAGGTATTGGAGAACAACAAATAGAAACGATTGCAAGTGGGACAGTCAAATTAATCTGTGCTGGTATAATAGTTCTGTAGCTGGCCCTTACCATTCCATAGAAAATACAGATACCAACTGGAATCAACCAGACAATATAACTAGAACATGCAGGGCCCCTGATGGGCTATATTGGATTTGTGGACAGTGAGTGTGCAGTCAGTTACCCCAGAGATGGAAAGGGACCTGTAGGTGAGGAGTTATCCAACCCTCCTCCTGCACCCTGCCCTGGTCCAAGGGAAATCCACTGGAGAAAGCCCCACTTGATAAAGCCATGGGCAAAAACAAGGCAAACCTAAACCTTTTGATAAGGGGCAACTATAAATGGAGTGAAAATGAATGGCACTCAGAAAGGATAATAAACTTTTACGATCCGGCTGTTTGGGCTGTAAACAGATCTGGGGAATAGAGAACTCCAATCTATACATTAAATCAGTTGATAAGACTGCAAAAGGTAATTGAGGTGAGTTTGAACAAAACAGCTACCCAACAAAGCATGCACCTGCTAGTAACAGTCTACCAGAGCAGATTGGCCTTGGACTATCTAATGGCTGAAAAAGGAGGAGTTTGTGAAAAATATAACACATCTAAATGCTGTATAAAAATAAATAACAATGGAAAAGTGTTGATCAAAAGAAGCTAATTGTACCTGTTAGAAGTTGCAACCCCTTTGGGGAAATCTGGTGCCTTATACTAGCTGGACTCATTTTGGAATTGCTGCCTACGCCACTTTTTATCTCCTGCATTATGTACGTGAAAATACCACATATTGAATTTGATCAAAAAGAGAAATGAGGAAATGTGAAAACCTGGATTTTTGGGGATGTAGAAGATACTGAGATTCAGTCTTTTAATAAAAAGCATGTATCAATATGGTCAAAAGAGACAATGGGAGAAATTGTGCTAAATGAATATGATTCATGCTTATAATTGCAACTGTATTGATATTTTAGAAAATATTTGTTAAAAAGTAATAGAGGAAAAAGATATGTAATTAGTGTCATGAAACAGATGTTCGCAGATGTTCATGGAAAAATAGGTTCGAGGATAGAATATTGAGATGAGCAATATCCCAAACACAATAGGCCTTGTGAGGAACAAAACTGGGACAACTCCCAAAGCAAAATTGGTCTTGGGATGGACAAAATTGGAATGATTCCAGGTATCTATGAAATAATAAGGCTCATTTTTGGAATACAATGCTGGCTTCTATAACACAAGACTTGGGGTGCATCTGCAACCTGTGGGGTTGTTCAAAGGACAGTGAGGATGAGGAGAAACCTTCATCAGAAACAATCCCCGAAAGGCCAAAGACCCCTCAGCAACAGGCGGAGCATGCGCTGTGCAGTGCAGTGACACAGATTTCAATAATCGAAAACAGGAAGGGATTTACAGGAAATTGTTTATGAGTATGTGTTAGCATACAGTATATAAGTTGTGTTTGGATCCTTTTGCCTTTTCTACGTGAGGCAGGGTGAGAAAAACCCTCCCCGAACCCCGATCGATCGGTTTTGCTTATGCTTTATCCAAACCACTGCCAAATTATTTTGTATCTGCTTGATTATATTTGATTGTATTATTTTATATAAAATTGCTGCTCAATTAAAATTGGTGCTAATTCTAATTTTGTGGTTTATTAAATTAGACATATAGTGACCTCATTCATAACAGTGTAGTCACTTTTGTTTTATTCTCTGTGAGAGGACACAAAGTTTGCAAAGCTTTGGTTAGATTCTGCTCCTCCCTCCTCTCCCTGAAAAACCCAAGTCTTAAAGTGCCCCGTGTAGTGGTTTTGGTGCTGATCAATCACTAGTGTACTCATTTTCTGCTGATCAATCACTAGTGCACTCATTTCCTGCTGTGAGATAAGATTAGGAGAAAGTTAAAGCAGGCTTAAAGCTTTAAAAGGGTATAAAGAAAATTTTATAAATAGTAACTAAAACAGAAAAAAAGTAGCAAGAATTAAAGCAAACCTTTTAGAACACTTCTCCTCCTCCCACAACTTTTTCTTTTCCACGGGCAATGTAAAGAAACAAAACCAAACATTTCCAGTTAGTTTACTACCTCTTAAATGTCTTTCTTCAGTTCATTTAGGGAGAGAAGTCCCTCTTGTTAATGTTATGGAGACTTTTCCACAAGAGGAAAGAGTTTTCTCCTCATTCCTAATTTGGTCACAAATAGCAGCTGCCTGAGGGAGATTTATCGTGAAGCTTCTGTCATTTTCTACATCCTTCTGACAGCTTGTTTCTGGGTCATGTTGATTTATGTGGTATCATTTTAAATATGACCTGGTTAAAGGCAGAAGTTCTTCTTATTTATTTCTAAAAACATCTTCATCCCTGGGAACAGAGATTTTCTCCTGGCAGTGTGGGATTACTCTTCTTTCTTTGAAGTTTGAGCAAAATAAAGTTTTTATGTTAGACTTCCTGAGGGCAGATTTTGACTTATTTAGGATACTAACTCAGAAAGTCCCTTGGGAAGCAGCCCTTAAAGGAATCCAGGAAATGTGGGCGTGCTTCAAAACAGAAATCTTGATTATCTCAAGAGCAGACTGTCCCTGTTTGCCAAAAAAAGAAACTCAATGATGCAAACATCAAGCCTGAATGGGGAATGAGGGTTTGAAGGACCTTAGGAATAAAAGGAGGATGTATCATCTTTGGAAGGAGGGTCAGGTTTCTCAGTAAGTATTTAAGGGGGCTGCTAGGGTATGTAGGGAAAGAATTAGGGAGGCCAAAGCTCAGTTTGAACTTAATTTGGCAGCTTTTGTAAAGGATAATAAAAACTGTTTTTACAAATATATTAATAGTAAAAGGAAGGGTAAGACCAGCTTTTGTTCTCTTTTGGATGCAGTAAGGAACTTAGTAACCGTAGATGAGGACAAGGCAGAGGTGCTCAATGCCTTCTTTGCCTCAGCCTTTAGTGGGAACACAGCTTGTCCTCAGGACAAGTGTCCTCCTGGGTTGGTAGACAGAGGATTACAGAAACTTTAGCATCTGCTTACTTCAGTGTGGAGGCCTTTGTTGGATATCAATTTGAACCCTTCATCTCCCCATAGTTTCATGCGTTATAGGGAAAAAGTGTCTTTTCTCCATAGCTTATAAGAGGATTTCAGCTTTAAAATCAAAGCATCTCCTCGTCCCTCCAATTTGGGACTTAACTTCCCCCTCACTAGCCATGATGTTTTCATGTTGTTCTTTTACGTGTTTGTATCTTGTTCTTTTCTCTCACTCGAGTTAGTACTGAAGCACTGAAAGGGTTTGTGTGCTGCTTGGAGCCTGCAGGTGTTTGCCCTGACCCCGTTCCAGACCCGGAGCTGCGGCTGGGGAGCGGCTCCGATCTGATCAGCCCGGCCGGAGCTCAGCAGCACCAGCACCAGCACCAGCAGCAGCAGCACCAGCAGCACCAGCACCAGCACCAGCACCAGCAGCACCAGCAGCACCAGCAGCAGCACCAGCAGCAGCACCACCAGCAGCAGCAGCACCAGCAGCAGCAGCAGCACCAGCACTAGCAGCAGCACCACCAGCAGCACCACCAGCAGCACCAGCACCAGCAGCACCAGCAGCAGCGCTCGGGGCTGGGCTGGCTGGGACAGGGGCGGCTTCTCCTTGCCCTGCCCGATGGCTGCGGCCGCTTCTCTGCGGTAAAATCCCGATGCTGGCCTGGGGCTGCTCCCGGGGCTCGGCTGGGCCGGGCTGGGGCTGTAACAAGCAGTGAGATGAGAGCAAGGCCGGCTCCGTCCGGCCCGCAGCATCCCCCTCTCCCTGCCCGGCAGCGGGGCCGGGATGGGGAAGGGGCCCAGCCCTGCCCGTGGCAGCGCCCGCCCGGCTGTGGTACCTCACTCCTGGGCAGACGGGGAAAAGGAAATTCACGGGTTCCTTTGGTCTTTATCAGTGTCTTCCTCAGAGGCATGCTCTGTTTTTAGTGGTTCAACAGATGGTTAGTCAGACAGAAACCATTTTTATCACTTCCCTAAATTCTTCCCATGTCAAACTGTGACTCACTGTAATGCTCTCTTGCCCTCATTTAGTTTGTGTGAATCATCTTGAAAATGCAACTGAGAAAATACCTGAAATACAGTGGAAAAACCACTGTTCCCTCTCCTGGTAAAATGTAGAAGTTTAATAAAGGAGTTTAATAGGAGACAAAGCAAACAAAGCAGAGGTTACAGCCGGGTGTGTCTCGGCCCTCAGCATGGAGCACACCTGCTAGTTTGGAAACACAAATTATATAGCATTTCTTTTGCATCAGCCTGGTGCATATGTAAACTTTTCCCCAACACCTGCTAGTTTGGAAACACACTTATACAGCATTTCTATTGCATCAGCCTGGTGCATATGTAAATTTTTTCCCAAACTAGTTTACATGGCCCAAGAACTGTTTTGCATGGCTCTTCCTCGGGTCCTGCTTTTTAGAGCACGCATGTTTCTTGGTTGTGGTTTTAGTTAATTTTATCATCACCTTCAGTTCTTGGGCCTGGGTCCACACTGCCTTCAGAAGATGAATGTTGATAGTTGGCATCATATATTCCTTGGATATTAACTCAACCAAGCAGGCATTTTAACACAAGCATATCTAGATCTGCTACTTCCAAGTTTTTGTTAACAACAAAAATAGAAACTATGTACTTGCAGCAAGATCACTCTAACACCACACATATAGAATCCATTTTAATATAGGCAAAAGGCCAACACCATAATATATATCCATAACACAGTGTTCATTTTTTACACTTTACCTGAAATCATTGTTTTCCCGTTGATTTTGATGTCAAAACCATTCAGTGTAACTGTTCTCCATACAAGGAAACCTTCAGACATGTTGACTCTTGCTGCCAGTAGAAGAGACTTTTCAGTAATTTCTGCAGTTTGCAGTAGTAGTCTTAGTGTTTGTGTGCTTCAGTAGTGCTCATCCAGCCACACTTCATGTAAAAACAGAATTGCCAAAAAACAAATATTTCAAGTTGCACCTAAAGTGTTTCTGTATTTTATGTCCCTTTGTATGTCAGAGAAGAGTTGAGCTAAATAGATGAAAATCTGGCACTATTAAAAACAAAGAGAAATTTTACTTTTATGGAACCCTCATTTTACCTCAGATGTCTGTGATTCCTTATTGATTTTGCCCCTGAATGTGAATGCAATTTTCAGCACCAGCTGGGCTTTGTTGGAAATGGTATTGGGAACCCACAAGAAAAGTTCCTCATTTCAGTGGCTGAGACCATGGTGAGGTTTTTAGCATTTCCTTCTCTCAGGTGGGATCTGATGGCCTGAGGTGGCCTTGTCTCCTCAGGGATTTCATGCCCTGAGGAAGCAAAGGCTGATGGAATGTGCTTGACCCTCTCCTGTCTAATGGGGAGGAGCAGCACCCAGCAGAGCTGGAATCACCTTCTCCATTCCTGATTTCTGCTGACAACAGATCACTGGGCTCTCTCAGGGTCCAGAAGCCACTTTTCCTTTTGGATGGATGGCCTGAAGGCGCCCAGGGGCTGCAGGCTGGGACTGCTTCAGAAATCCCTTTGGCTTGGAAGGATCCTTCTACCTGAGAGCTGAATGGGCTGTGCCAGCCCCAGAGAGAGAGGGACTCACAGCAACAGAATTAAAGGCTGGTGAGAGAACCCAAAGAAGAGACTGTAACATGCAGAGCAGGTGAGAGAGAACCAAGGAAGATTGAAGACATCTGAAAAGTGGAGCCAAGCTGCCACCAGCTTAAAGATTGCTTATCTGACACTTTAGGCAGGGAGTTGGAACTTTATCATTTATTGATATAGTTGTCCTGTTTTAATAGATGAGAATCACAAGCATTTGTTGAGGGGAAGTACACAGGGAACCATCAGAGGTGTTGGGGCAGTTTCCTTAAGGACCAACAAGCAGAGTGAAACAAGAAATAGAGGGCAAGACCAGGTTGGCCCCTGTGCTCACCACTGAGAAGATTCCATAGCCCTGCTGTGGGCAGCAATCCCACAGGCATGGCAAGGTGGGGGCAAGAAAGGCACCCCAGACCTCTGTCACTGCTCAGCTGTCTTTTAATACAACAGGGACCAGAAGGCAAGACTGAGTTGACCTCTGTACTCACCACTAAGATTCCCCTGCTATGAGTAGCAGCCCCATGGGCACGGTAGATGGGGTTAAAAAGCCAAACCAGACCTCTATGATCCCATTTTGTCCATTCCAAATAAGTCTGTCTAAAGAAAACCTGAGATTTTTTTCTTCTGTTCCCACTGTCCTCATCCTCATAAAGAGATTCTAGTATGAGTCATTAAAATTTTATTTGAGAGATTATCAGAATTGAAAATGGCAGTTAATTCTTCAAGCCAAATGAGTCAGGAAAAGATGGTTTTCTTTAAGAGATGAATATTGTGGTGGTTGGCTCTCACAATTGAGAGACAGATATTAGGTGTATGTTTGGAGAAGTTTTGTAGATGTAGAGTGCTGTTACTATAATATATCCCCACACAGACCCCCTTTCCCTCCCCCTTGCAGCAGCCTCAGTTCCCAGGGCATTTGGGGAGGGCCGGCTCATTGCCAGGAGGGGCCACAGGACAACACCTGAGCTCCAGTCAAGGTGTGAGGAAGTGATCTCCACCTGTGGAGGGCAGAGAAGGAGCTGACTGACAAAACTTTGGGAGGGGCTGAGGGTATAAAAGGCAGAGCATCCATTTTATAAATGAGCACATGGCTGCTAGTCCCAGAGACCACCAGCACTGTAATTTTTCCTTATTCAGTCAGTAGTATTTTTTTAAGGTTAAAAAACCCCTTAAGATTTTGAAAGTGAGGGTGGCTTCTCACTTCTTGTAAGGGACAGTCCAAAATTCTCACCTTCATGCCAGTTTGTGATGATTTCCAGGAGCCCAGGGCAATTCGGATTATCCAATTGAGCTTGTTGTAAAATGTTATAAATAACAAATATAGGTATTGGCTTTTGCATTTATGTATTAAGCCAATACCTATATTTGTTATTTTTGTTTTGCAAGTTAGTATTGATCACAGAAATCCTGATATAGCGCAATTTGTAATTACTGCTTTTGATACAGTACAACCTGTCAGTTTATCTATGCACCCTATAGCTTTTATAGATAGAGGCGTAATAGATACTATCTTAGATCATAGCATAACAAAGACCGATATCGTGGAATGATTGTTTCATGTAACTAACTCAGAAAATGGTGTAAAATTTCCTACACTCAGGGACTTTCTTATCAGAAAGACAAGATAACAGAAACCAGAGCATGGAAAAAAAAAAAAGACTCCATTGACCCTCGTTATCAGGGAGCGAAAATACAAGAAGATAAAACCACAAGAAAACATAAAATATATTAGTTTAAGTATAAGAAGGCCTGAAAAGAAGTCAAAAGTTAAAAACAAACAAAACAACACAACATGTAAATTGAAAGTTAAGTTTAAATTCTTAAAAACTCTTAAAAATGTGCACACAGCTCACATATGTAACAGTACATAGAAAACATACTTTAAGTTAACCCTTTGCAAGCAGACAAGTATCCCAGGGCAGGACTTTAACCCTTAATTAACTTGTATGAAAAGTGTAAATAGTGAGCAATGTTTCTCACGTGTATTGAGGGCAATGCACTCCCTGCAGGCAGCATCGGTGGCAGGATGGATTGCAGAGACTTTTCCTTTGCAGCCCCAGCCCAGCGCTGGCACTGGGGATGAAGAGGCACTGAGGTGACCCTGAGAGGAAGTGCAAGGCACAGGGCGCAGCTGAGGAAGGACAGCGCTGTGCTGGGCTCAGAGGTGAAGCTGGCACTGCCCAGCGTGGAGAAGGTCCTTTGTGCAGCCCCTGTTACAGGCGAGCTTGGGCCTTGCTGCAAAGATACAGCCGCGAATTTGAGCAGTTGTCACTCTTGAATCTCTCATCCGACAGGTACACACACTCGGAATTGCCAAAGACAGGAACCCTGCAGGGAGGAGCAGAGCCAGAGCTGGTTTCTCGGTGCCTTAGGTTGGAAACCACGGGTTTTTATTACCATCTGTTAGAGGAAGAGCAGATATGTTCTGTTAACTGGGTAGTTTTCTTTATCTCCTCCACAATCAATCCTCCCTCCAGCAGATATATTCTGTTAATGGCCAAGTGAAGGTCACTGCATGGCTGATAAAATTCTATCATCCCATTGTGAGATGCTCTGCCCAGGGAGTGGAGCCAAGCATTCCAACCTGGATATAGCATGATGTTTGGAACACCATAGCAGCCTTTGCCCACTGGATTCCCAGAGGAAGACCAGGCCCATCTACACCACAGCTGGACCTTCTGAGGAAAACTCCAACCTTCTACAGGATCACTGATCCAACACAACCACACCTGTCACTGCAGGAGAGCTGCAGCCACCACTGAATGGGACTGCTACCACCACACTTACCCACAGAGTGTCAGGGCATGTTCTGACACAGACAGTAGGGTTTTTTTTTGTTTCTATGATTACATGTGAGTATTTAGTTCTCTTAGTCAATAAGTGTTATTCCTACTCTCACATCTTTGCCTGAGAGCCTTTTAAGTTCAAAATCATAATAATTCAGAGGGAGGGGGTTTACGTTTTCCATTTCAGGAAAGGCTCCCGCCTTTCTTAACAGACACCTATCTTGCCAAACCAAGACACCAGGGGAAGCCCTTGTGCCCCTGTGCCCCCAGGCCCTGCCCGGCTCCCCGGCACTCACCGGGAGCTGTAGCTGCTGCCGTCCCCCCAGTGCAGGCGCTCGCCCCGTCTGCGCAGCCCGAGCCAGAAATCGCCGTTCCCGCGGAGGCGGAAGAGCAAATCCTGCCCAGGAGAGAGGAGTGGGAGCTGCCCCGGCCCCTCGGGGGGACACGTGCCCGGGGCTGCCCCCGCACGCCGGGGCTCCTTCCCTGCAAGGCCCCGGCCCAGGGCTGCAGCCCCGGCCCTGCGAGCACCGAGCCCGGCCCAGGAGCGCCCCCAGGCTGCCCTCAGCCACCCCACAGCGCCCGCAGCCCCTCACTCACCATGGCCTCCTCATCCTGGGCAATGGCCAGGGAGGCATTGAGCTCGGAGCACCGTTCCTGACCCTGCCGCCAGGTGCTGTAATCCCGTGAGAAGTAGTAGCAGACCGCCTTGTGCCCAACCCAGTCAAAGGGACAACCCAGAACACACTGTGGAGTGGCAGGTGTGACTGGAACCTGTGGTGCTGCTGCAGGGGGAAGAGGAGAAGCTGTGAGGATTCCCCTGTGCAGGGAGCAGGGAGCCCGCTCTGCCCCGAGGGGCTGGGCCCAGGCTGCTGCCCCTCCCTTACCTGCCAGCACAGCCAAGGCCGCCCCCAAAGCCAGCACCAGCACCAGGAGCAGCAGAATCAGCACCGCCGTGACCACGGGATGGCACCTGAACCGTTCACCTGGAGCAGGAAAGAGCTGCTGGCTGCCAGAAGCAGAGCCGGCCCTGCAATCTGCTCAGCCCATGGCCAGGGAGCAGAGCAGGGAGCCCTGAGGCAGTGTGGGCCTCCCTCAGCTGGCAGCCAGAGAGCCAAGAGCCTGGCCACAGGCAGGGACACAGCTGTGGGCACAGGCAGGGACACAGCTGTGGGCACAGGCTGCAGCAGGAGAACTGCACAGCCTTGGGGGCAGCTGGGGCTCTTGCTTGCAGCCACGGATGGGGCCCAGCAGAGCACGAGGCCTCTTCCAGACATCGGGAAACAGCCACACGCCTGCCAGCCCTGGCCTTGGGAGGGGACACGGGCCCCTGCCTAGAGGCCACAGGGGTGGCCCTGTACTCACCCAGGAATCTTCTGAGTCTATTCCCTGTTGCTGATCTGTTCTTCAGGGGATCCTTCACAGCTCCAGAAATGGAGCAGAGTTCACTCTCCTCCTGCTCACGGCCAGTATCTCTCTGCGGGGAATAAACGGCACCTTGCTCTCGAGACATCAGGAGTGCTGGCAAAGCCTTTGCGAGCTTGGCCTCGGGAACAGCTTTGCAGCCGCGCTGATGGCGCCCTGAAAGGGACACGGTGAGAGGTCGCTGCTGGTGCCGGCCGTGCGGGGGCTCAGGAGGGCGGTGGCAGCTGTGGCTGCGCTGTCGCCGCTGCCCAGAGGTGCGGCAGCAGGTGCGGAGACAAGCGCAGCCTCCGGGAGCTCTGCGGTGGCCGCAGCCGCGGCCCCTGTGGCTCTGCAGCCGCTGCAGCCCAGCTCCGTGCCGGGCCGGGCGCTGAGAGCGCCTGCGAGCTGCCGGCTGCTGCTGGCCCGGGGCAGCTGCGGCTCGGAGTCCGCCTGCCGAGGGGCGAGAAGCAGCAGCCCCGGGCTGCTCACCGTTGTGCCCCGCATGATTCCCTGCCCCGGCGCCTCGGAGCCCGGGCACACCGAGCGCCGGCACGGCCGCCGCGGCTCCTGCCTGGGCACACGGAGCGGCTCCCGGCACAGAGCGCAGCGCCGAGAAGCCTCGCCCAGGAGCAGCCAGGATGCGCCGCTTTGTGCCCGCACTCGGCGCCTGCAGCGCTTTGGGCTCTGAGGCACTGGGTTCAAGTTCATGCCGTGCCAGCCCCGAGCCGGGCACGGACACCTCCCGCCCGAGCAGCGGCCCCGAGCCCGGTGCCGCACGGGCGGGAACGGTGCCGGGCACGGAGCAGCCGCCTCCGTCCTAGCGAGAGCAGCCGCGATGAGCCATCGCTGCCGCGGCACCGGCTCCATGCCGGCCATCCGGGCAAGGAGGAGAGCGCGGGCAGCCGCTCCCTCGGCTGCGATCCCAGCGCAGGGGGCACACGGGGGAAGCCGGCACCGGGAACTCGCCAGAACCCCCGGCCCTCAGCGCGGCCCCCTCCGCCCGCAGCGAGCCCCGAGCTGGGGCAGCACCGACCGCGGTCCCACCTGGGCTGGAGCCGCCTCTGAGCTCCGCCGCCGCCTCCACCAGGTACGGGCGCCGCCGCCGCGGCGGTGCGGGCCGAAAAGGCAGAAGGTGATCGCCGCCGCTTATTTTAAAGCGTACGTGTCGGGTGGGAGGGATTTTGGCCATTGTAACTAATCAGCGTGCGGGAACGCAGCCAATCACGGCTCGGACCGCCCTGGAGCGCCGTTTGTAGGCGTGGCCGCCCTACACCGCGCACGCGGGTCGATCGCCTCCGGGCGCCCGCTGCCTTCTCCGGCATCGGTTCCTTCACCGTTCTGGCACATCGCAGCGCGCGTCATTGCCACCCTTGGCATGTGCCATCCCCTTGGCATCAGAACCCGAGTCCCTTTGGCCCGGCTGAGCGCAGTGCAAACCCCCTGCGGTGGCGGCAGGCGCGGGGCTGCCCCGCCTCACCCCGAGCCCCGGGCGGGTCCCAGCTCGGCTCTCCCCGCTCGGCTTTGCCCTCGCTGCCGCCGGCGCTTTCCCCGCTCCCGGGGCTCGGCTTTGCCCGGCGGCTCCGCTTGGCCCCGAGCGAACTCACTCCCCCCGTGGCTCCCCAGCCCTGCGGCGGGGCGAACCCCCGGCATTTGCCGAAGGGCTCTGACTGCCCCTGGGCACTGAAGCCTCACGGAACGTGTCCTAGAATGCCGTAAACATGTGCTGAAATGCTTATTTGAAGTTAATCTTGTGTTTTTCGTGAGTTCTGATTTCTCTGAGAATTGTTCCTGGAGAGATTCAAAGCGGTAAATCCATTGCCTTATTGTTATGTGCAGCATAACACAATCGAATTTCTTTAACAGAAATGCCGACAACATTTACCGTATGATATTACACTGAATACAATCTCAAGAAGCTCCAGGTTTGTTGGACGGTTTGTTATTTCTTTCAGTACAATTGCACTTTAAAAGGTTGTAGGAAATTTTTGCTTCCTTAAAATTTGCAGCTACTGTGACTTTTTCTCAATGTTAAATTACATAGGGTCGAAGTATTTGTCACACTTTTCTCATTCCTCCAGAAATCCATCATGCTGTTATTTCAACCACGCTTGGTTCACATTTTCTGTGCCTTTTGGTATTAATAGCAGCAGAATAAGTTACATTTTGTAGTACCCTGTTGGGTGAGGGAAGACTCGGATACTCAATAGGAGTGTTCAGCAAGCTCCGTTTATTGAAGAGAGCATCAGACACTTATACAGCAAGTAATAAGCTCATGAATATTCTGTAATTTACACCGTCCATTGGCCACACCACAACATCAGCTCTTCCCCATTCCTCAGGGGTTACATCTCTCTTTTCTCATGTCTCTTTCAATCATACTACAGCTAGGCCCAAGGACACGCTATCTTGCAGGTGCAGGACTTGGAATTAGCCATGGCCTTGTACTTTTCCAATCTCTAGTCAGCTAAAATCCCAATATTTCCCCCGTTTTCTTTTGGAACAAGCACAGTTCTAAGGGCTAATTGCGTCACACCCTTGCAATACAAGAATAGGCAATTCCAACAACTATTACATTACAAGCAGTATTCTCAATTAGCAAGGTTTCTCTTTTACAAGGGATCTAAGCTAGGGAGACAAACCAAAAAGGCTATCGCTATTTATAGGATATGCTATATGACAGATACAAAAAGGATTCTATGCTGCTACAAGGCTCAAACAAAACTCAGGTGTCCTAATACAACCTACAAAAATAAGCTAAAGGAGCAACATGTGCGCAGGTTTCATCTGCATCGATTGTCTGGTAAGTTTGCTTTCCATTCTCAAACAGCAGATATACTTCAAACAGGAATGGCTCTACTCACAAATGCCTCTGATTGTCTCTTTTAACTAAAGTTTCTCTGATGTTCACGACAACACTTTGCACACAAGCCATAAAATAAACGTCTAGCATAAATCTATCTAACATCACTTAAGCCTAATAGCACTTAAACTTAAAGCACTTAAACTTAAAATATTTAAACTTAACAGAACTTAACATCACTTAAACTTATCTTTACTTAAATTTAACAGAAATTAAACTCAACAGAACTTTAATTTAGCAGAACTTAAATTGAACAGACCTTAACCTTAACAGAACTTAAACTTAACAAATTTTGAAATAAACAGAGCTCACACGTAAAATCACATAAATTTAACAGAACTTAACCTTAGCACAACTCAAATGACTTTAAATTCTACATAACTTAAAGCTAGTATAATTTAAAGGTAACAGAATCTAACTTCACTTAAACTTAATAATACTTAAACTTAACAGAAATGAAACTTAAAAACACTTAACTTTAACAGTATTTAACATTTAATGACACATAATAGACAATTTAACTTAAACTACTTAGCAATGGATAGAACTTAGTATAGAAATAGAATAGAATATAGAATTTACTATAACTTACTTACAGGCCTAACTCTAAAATACTAAGCTAAAACAACTTTCTTCGTGTGTTTGCTACAGCATTTTTACACTTGAATGCACCTAAAAATAAGGAGTTTTACACTTGAATGCACCTAAACATTCATTTTACACTTGAATGCACCTAAAAATAAGGCATAGCTGTGGAAAAATTCTTTTGAATTCAGTGCTTGCTTTTACCTCTACCACGTCCAAGCAAAGCTCAAAGAATACAAAAAGCACACTTATTACATCTTACTTATACAATCGCTTTAACACATCTTTAACATTTTTAAATTTCAAAATACAATTCCAGAGTCTGATGTTCCACCGACTGAGTTATCTGGGCTTCTGATGTTTAAAGTCTATGTTAATACAGGTGATTTTAAGACAGCATAATGGATGCTAAGCTAAATCAGCTGAAATCTGGCTCAAAGCATTCGCTACGCAGATTTTTTTTGCAACAGTCTCCGCCAGGAAGAACAAAAAGTCTTTTTAACTTAGGTGAGGAACGTCTCGATAGTAATGCTCCTTGGTGTCACTTGTGGCTGCGGGGCGGAGGGAGAAGCGCTCGCGCTGCAAAAGCGCTCTGGTCCCGCTCTGCTTGTGTCGGAGCGGGCGAACCCCCCACGCTGGGCTTCTTGTTTCGTGAGACTCGCCGGCAGCGTGCGCCGCACCCAGCGCTGCACCCGTGGCGGCGCGGGTCGCTCCCCCTGCGGCGGCTCCGCTCCTCCCGTGGCTGGCGCCGCTCCCGCCGCTGCAGCGCAGCATCTCAGGCGAGCCGCCCGCCGCGGCTGCTCCCCGTGGTGCAGCGCCCGTGCTGAGTTTGGAGTGGCACGGCCCCACAGGCGCCCCGAGCCGCGGCTGCTGCCGCCATCACAGCAGGGTCGCTGATTTATTGTGCGTATACTTGCAGGGCCAGCACCACAACGCACGTTTTTGCAAGTCTATATGCAGCAATCTCAGGAATTCTCTTCCCAAGTCGACAGTCTATAGTCTCCGCTTTTCTAAAAAGCATTTTAAAAGGATTATATGCTGCTTGTCCCTGTATTACCTTTCAACCTGTCATTCATTCAGCGCTGCAGCCTTTCCAGGACGTCGGCGGCATTCGCATTCAATCAGCTGGACTCTCCTGTGAGGTCGCCAGGGGACCGAAGCCCAACCTTTCGCCTTTTTCCAGGACTCCCATATGGGGTCACCTGAGGCAGGGCCCGCTTTTTGTGCCTCCCGGTCTGCATCGGGACTGACACCCAAATACTGCACTGACCGTGGCTTGCAGGCCCAAATCTTCTGTAAAGTCCGTAGGGTCTGTAGGGTCGCTGTTCGGGCACCATTTGTTGCAGAGTCAGGCCTTTGTTGGGGATGAGCCATTTGTTGGTGAGGGGAGACTCGGACACTCAAATGAGTGATCAGCAAGTTCCGTTTATTGAAGAGAGCATCAGACACTTATACAGCAAGTAAAAAGCTTATGAATATTCTGTAAGCCAAGCAATCTACTGGTTAAACTATACCATTCACTCTTCCTCATTCCTTTGAGCCTACATTCTCTATTTCCCACGTCTCTCTGTCCACTTGTTATCATACCCAGCTAGGCCCAAGGACACGCTATCTTGCAGGTGCAAAGACTCAAACTAGCTGTGTTCGGTACTTTCCCAGCTCCTGGTCAGCTAACAAGTGAATATCTACGTGATCTCTGTCATGTAGCCAATTCTCCACAATATCCTGTAACAGAATTGGTCTTGGGATGAGCAAAGTTGGGATGATTCCAAGTATGGAATCTGAAATACCAGTCTTATCTATGAAATAATAAGGCTTACTTGGAGCATAATGCTGACTTATATAACACAAAGCTTAATGCACATGCCCAACCTGTAAGGTTATTCAGAGGGCAGTGAGGAAGATGGTGAGTCTTCCTCTGAAGAGACCCCCGAAAGGCCAAAAGACCCCTCAGCAACAGGCAGAGCATGCATTGTGCAGTGCAGTGGCACAGATTTCAATAATCAAAAACAGGAGGGGATTTAGAGGAACTTACAAGTACATGTTAGCATACAGTATATAAGTTGTGTTTGGATCCTTTTGCCTTTTGTACATGAGGCAGGGTGAGAAAAACCCTCCCCGTACCCCGATAGATTGGTTTTGCTTATGCTTTAGCCAAACCACTGCCAAATTATTTTATATCCTCTTGATTATATTTGATTGTATTATTTTATATAAAATTTCTGCTCAATTAAATTGGTGCTAAATTCTAATTTTGTGGTTTATTAAATTAAACATATAGGGACCTTATTCATAACAGTGTAGTCACTTTTGTTTTATTCTCTGTGAGAGGACACAAAGTTGGCAAATCTTTGCTAAGCTTTGCTCCTCCCTCCTCTCCCTGAAAAAGCCAAGTCTTACAGAGCCCTGTGTAGTGGTTTTGGTGCTGATCAATCACTAGTGCACTCATTTCCTGCTGTGAGATAGGATTAGGACAAAGTTAAAGCAGGCTTAAAACTTTAAAAGGGTATAAAGAAACTTTTATTAATAGTAACTAAAAGAAAAAGAGTAGCAAGAATTAGACCAAACCTTTTAGAAAACTTCTAAAAGTTCTCCTCCTCCTACTACTTTTACACTGACAATGTAAAGAAACAAAACCAAAAATTTCCACTTAGTTTACTTCCTCTAAAATAGTTTTTCTTCCGTCCATTTAGGGAGAGAAGTTCCTCTTGATAAAGTTATGGGAACATCTCCACGAGAAGAAAGAGTTTTCTCCTGGTTCTTAATTTGGTCAGAAATTGCAGCTGTTGCCTGGGAGAAATTCATCATGAAGTTTCTGTCATTTTCTACATCCTTCTTACAGATCACTGGGCTCTCCCAGGGTCCAGAAGTCACTTTTCCTTTTGGATGGATGGCCTGAAGGCACCCAGGGGCTGCAGGCTGGGACTGCTTCAGAAATCCCTTGGGCTTGGAAGGATCCTTCTACCTGAGAGCTGAATGGGCTCTGCCAACCCCAGAGCGAGAGGGACTCACAGCAACAGAATTAAAGGCTGGTGAGAGAACCCAAAGAAGAGACTGTAACATGCAGAGCAGGAGAGAGAGAACCAAAGACTGAAAATGTCCGAAAAGTGGAGTCCAGCTTCCAGACAGCTTAAAGATTGTTTAACTAACACTTTGGGCAGGGAGTTTGAACTTTATCGTTTATTGCTGTAGTTGTTCTGTTTTAAGAGATGAGAATCACAAGCATTTGTTGAGGGGAAGCACACAGGGAACCATCAGAGGTGTTGGGGCAGTTTCCCTAAGGACCAACAAGCAGAGTGAAACAAGAAATAGAGGGCAAGACCAGGTTTGCCCCTGTGTTCACCACCAAGAAGATTCCATAGCCCTGCTGTGGGCAGCAATCCCATAGGCATGGCAAGGTGGGGGCAAGAAAGGCACCCCAGACCTCTGTCATTGCTCAGCTGTCTTTTAATACAACAGGAACCAGAAGGCAAGACTGAGCTGGCCTCTGTACTCACCACTAAGATTCACCTGCTATGAGTAGCAACCCCATGGGCATGGTAGATGGGGGTAAAAAAAGCACACCAGACCTCAGTGATCCCATTTTGTCCATTCCAAATAAGTGTGGCAAAGAAAAGCTGAGATTTTTTTTTCCTTCTGTTCCCACTCTCCTTGCCCACATCAACAAATGCTAGTATAAGTCATTAATTTTTTTTCCTTGTGAAGAGTTGATTATCTGGATTGAAAATGAGAGTTAATTGTTTGAGCCAAAAGCTCATAGGAATGGAAAAGTGTGGTTTGTTATAGATGAATGTTGTGATAGTTGGCTCTCACAAGTAAGAGACAGATATTATGTGTATGTGAGGAGAAGTTTTGTAGATGAATAGTGCTGTCACTGCAATATGTCCCCCCCTATTCCCCTTTCCCTCCCCCTTGCAGCAGCCTCAGTTCCCAGGGCATTTGGGGAGGGCCGGCTCATTGCCAGGAGGGGCCACAGGACAACACCTGAGCTCCAGTCAAGGTGTGAGGAAGTGATCTCCACCTGTGGAGGGCAGAGAAGGAGCTGACTGACAAAACTTTGGGAGGGGCTGAGGGTACAAAAGGCAGAAAGGCAGAGCATCCATTCTGTAAACGAGCATGTGGCTGAAAATACAAAAAGATAGAATCACAAGAAACCATGCAATATAACAGCTTAAGGTACAAGATGGCCTGAAAAAGTTAAAAAAACCTAAACCAGCAGGAAAATTCAAAGTTATGGTGGAATTCTTAAAAACTGTGAAAATATTTACATATACTACATACATATAATTTAAACACATATTTTATATTATAAATCTTAAATATTAGAGCTACATGCATTCTTATAAATGTACATGTAGTTCTAATATGTAACAGCATATAGAAAGCATAGGTTGAGTTAACCCTGTGCAAGTAGACAAGCACCCCAGGGCAAGACTTAAAGCCATAATAAACTTTCATAAAAAGTGTAAATAGTGAGCCGTATTTCACACATATAATAGGGGGCAATGCACTCACTGCAGGCAGCATTGGTGGCAGGATGGATTGCAGAGACTTTTCCTTTGCAGCCCCAGGCCAGCGCTGGCACTGGGGATGAAGAGGCACTGAGGTGACCCTGAGAGGAAGTGCAAGGCACAGGGCGCAGCTGAGGAAGGACAGCGCTGTGCTGGGCTCAGAGGTGAAGCTGGCACTGCCCAGCGTGGAGAAGGTCCTTTGTGCAGCCCCTGTTACAGGGGAGCTTGGGCCTTGCTGCAGACATACGGCCGCTCATTGGAGCAGTTGTCACTCCTGAATCTCCGGTCAGCCAGGTACACACACTCGGAATTGCCAAAAACAGGAACCCTGCAGGGAGGAGCAGAGGCAGCGCTGGCTGCCAGGGGAAGCCCTTGTGCCCCTGTGCCCCCAGGCCCTGCCCGGCTCCCCGGCACTCACCGGGAGCTGTAGCTGCTGCCGTCCCCCCAGTGCAGGCGCTCGCCCCGTCTGCGCAGCCCGAGCCAGAAATCGCCGTTCCCGCGGAGGCGGAAGAGCAAATCCTGCCCAGGAGAGAGGAGTGGGAGCTGCCCCGGCCCCGCGGGGGGACACGTGCCCGGGGCTGCCCCCGCACGCCGGGGCTCCTTCCCTGCAAGGCCCCGGCCCAGGGCTGCAGCCCCGGCCCTGCGAGCACCGAGCCCGGCCCAGGAGCGCCCCCAGGCTGCCCTCAGCCACCCCACAGCGCCCGCAGCCCCTCACTCACCATGGCCTCCTCATCCTGGGCAATGGCCAGGGAGGCATTGAGCTCGGAGCACCGTTCCTGACCCTGCCGCCAGGTGCAGGAATCCCGTGAGAAGTAGTAGCAGACACCCTTGTACCCAACCCACTCAAAGGGACAGCACTGCAGAGTCGCAGGTGTGACTGGAACCTGTGGTGGTGCTGCAGGGGGAAGAGGAGAAGGTTTTGTGGATTCCCCTGTGCAGGGAGCAGGGAGCCCGCTCTGCCCCGAGGGGCTGGGCCCAGGCTGCTGCCCCTCCCTTACCTGCCAGCACAGCCAAGGCCGCCCCCAAAGCCAGCACCAGCACCAGGAGCAGCAGAATCAGCACCGCCGTGCCCACGGGATGGCGCCTGAACCATTCACCTGGAGCAGGAAAGAGCTGCTGGCTGCCAGAAGCAGAGCCGGCCCTGCAATCTGCTCAGCCCATGGCCAGGGAGCAGAGCAGGGAGCCCTGAGGCAGTGTGGGCCTCCCTCAGCTGGCAGCCAGAGAGCCAAGAGCCTGGCCACAGGCAGGGACACAGCTGTGGGCACAGGCAGGGACACAGCTGTGGGCACAGGCTGCAGCAGGGGAACTGCACAGCCTGGGGGCAGCTGGGGCTCTTGCTTCCAGCCACGGATGGGGCCCAGCAGAGCACGAGGCCTCTTCCAGACATCGGGAAACAGCCACACACCTGCCAGCCCTGGCCTTGGGAGGGGACACGGGCCCCTGTCTAGAGGGCACCAGGGTGGCCCTGGACTCACCTAGGAGTCTTCTGAGGTACCTTTTGTGTTCATTGTTGGTTGCTGCTGTGCCCTGGGGAGCCAGGGGCTCCCTCACACTCCCATCCCTGGTGCAGAATCCATTCTCCACATCTGCCCTCACTGCACGCTCACAAGTGGCATCCCCCTGCTTATGCCAAGAGGCTTCTTGGGCCCCAGGCAAGTGTGGAAGCGCGGCTGCTGGTCCCTCCTGGGGATGCTGAGACTCATTCGCAACTCTAGTCATGGAGTAGAATTCACTCTTCTCCGGCTCACAGGCGCCATCTCTCTGCCCGGAACAAACAGCACCTTGCTGCGGAGACATCAGGAGTGCTGCTGGCAGATCCTTTGGGAGCGCGGCCTCGGGAACAGCTTTGCAGCCGCGCTGATGGCGCCCTGAAAGGGACACGGTGAGAGGTCGCTGCTGGTGCCGGCCGTGCGGGGGCTCAGGAGGGCGGTGGCAGCTGTGGCTGCGCTGTCGCCGCTGCCCAGAGGTGCGGCAGCAGGTGCGGAGACAAGCGCAGCCTCCGGGAGCTCTGCGGTGGCCGCAGCCGCGGCCCCTGTGGCTCTGCAGCCGCTGCAGCCCAGCTCCGTGCCGGGCCGGGCGCTGAGAGCGCCTGCGAGCTGCCGGCTGCTGCTGGCCCGGGGCAGCTGCGGCTCGGAGTCCGCCTGCCGAGGGGCGAGAAGCAGCAGCCCCGGGCTGCTCACCATTGTGCCCCGCATGATTCCCTGCCCCGGCGCCTCGGAGCCCGGGCACACCGAGCGCCGGCACGGCCGCTGTGGCTCCTGCCTGTGGGAAAAATTGCCAGGTAATTTTGGTTTTCACATTTACGTCTTAGTCTCTGCATATTTTAGTGATTCTAACTATTTAGATATAGTATCAATTATACCTCTTTTAAGGTGGATATATCAGCTTAATGCTTATTATGCATTGTATGGCTCATAGAAATTGTCGTGCAATGAATATAATACCTATGTATCACTTATGGAAATAAACGTGTGCAGACTGTACTGTTATTGACCTTGCCATACATGCGATGCGAAAAAGGCTTTTATGTAATTAAAATCAGTGTAAGGCCACGTGAGGCCATCCACTCTCCTACCCATCCAATTGTTATAAGTTGTAAGATGATTGGCTCTCGCAATTAAAAGATAACTATTGTACGAAAATAAGAAGAGCTTTAATGGTGTATAGTTATGTTATTGTAGTTTAGATGTCTTCTGCTCTCCCCCCTTTCCTTTCCCCCCTGTATTGCTGCCATCAGACAGCCTGGGGTGTCCAGGACAGATAGAGAGGAGGCTGCACATGTGCCCCTGGCATGGGGCAGCTGGGAATGGAAAAGCTTGGTGCTTAGGGGGTGGGCATGGCAACACCTGACCCCCAGTCCAGTTGCAAGAAAGCAGTCTGCAGTGATAAATGGCAAAGAAGAGCTGACAGACAGACTCTGGGAGGGTCCAGGGCTGGCTGATGCAACCCCAGGGGTATAAAGCACTGAGCTTCCACCTTGAAGATGAACCGGCTGCGTGGTATCCACGAGGGGGAGTTCTCAGCGCTGCAGCTTTCTCCTTATGTAGTCCTTGGTTGCATTTTTGTTAAGGTTCAATAAACCTTTTTAAATTTTCAAAGTGAGCAGCAGTTTCTCACACAAGTGATAAGATAACAGGGACACAAAGCAGAGCACCGGAGGACAATCATGGAATACCATGTTAAAATTAAGGACTACAGCTAAAACCTTATCAGAGGATCTGAAACAGCAGGATGGAGGCACCAGAAGAAGTAAACTATATTGACCTGACACCCGCAATGTCATACAGACAAGCCGGAGTGCGAAGAAGTCAGAAAAAGGAGTTCCAGAAACATCAGAAACTTCAAAAGAATGGCTGCATAATGCATGAAAGACACGAATATGCAAATGTCTTAGCAAAGTTATACTATAAATATAACACTGAATGTATATCCTGGTGTGTTTTGTGGCTGTTTGCTAGAAGTACCTAGCGCTGGAAATATTGTCCTTTTGTATTCTATTATAACAATAATAATAATTATTATTATTAAATTTTCAGAAACCTTCAGCAGTGATTTCTGTTTTTCAGTGAACGGGGGAAGCCGGCATCAGGAACTCGGCAGAATCCCCCGGCCCTCACCGCGGCCCCCTCCGCCCGCAGCGAGCCCCGAGCTGGGGCAGCACCGATCGCGGCTCCCACCTGGGCTGGAGCCGCCTCCGAGCTCCACCATCTCCTCATCGGGCTCCGGACGCCGCCGCCGCTCCGGGATGTCACGAAAGGGCCGCCGCGGCCGCTACTGCGGTGCGGGCCGGGGTAACGGAGCGGCTGCCGGTGCCCCATACTCGAAATGACCGCGCTTCGCGAGCTTTCGGCCGGTTTGGCCCATCAGCGTTCGGGAGCGCAGCCAATCGCGGCTCGGGAGCGCTGCTCGCATCCGCTGCTCGGGGCGGTGCCGCCCCTTTCTTACAGCCTGACCCCGGCCCGGCCCCAGCCCCTCCCCTCAGCGCTCCCCGCCGCCTTCTCGGGATCGGCTCCTTCACCGTTCCGCCGCCTCCCGTCGCTGCCGGCCCGGATTGCGGGATGCGAACCCGAGTCCCTTGGGCCCGGCTGAGCGCAGTGCAAACCCCCTGCGGTGGCGGCAGGCGCGGGGCTGCCCCGCCTCACCCCGAGCCCCGGGCGGGTCCCAGCTCGGCTCTCCCCGCTCGGCTTTGCCCTCGCTGCCGCCGGCGCTTTCCCCGCTCCCGGGGCTCGGCTTTGCCCGGCGGCTCCGCTTGGCCCCGGGCGAACTCACTCCCCCCGTGGCTCCCCAGCCCTGCGGCGGGGCGAACCCCCGGCATTTGCCGAAGGGCTCTGACTGCCCCTGGTGCTGAAGCCTCACGGAACGTGTCCTAGAATGCCGTAAACGTGTGCTGAAATGCTTATTTGAAGGTAATCTCGTGTTTTTCGTGAACTCTGGTTTCTCCGAGAATTGTTACTGGAGAGATTCAAAGCAGTAAATGGAGTGCCTCATTACTGTTCTTGTTATATGCAACATAACACAATCGAATTTCTTTAACAGAAATGCTGATAACATTCAGCATATGCTATTACACAAATACGATCTCGAGAAGCTCCTGCTTTGTTGGACAGTTTGCCAAATTCTATCTTGATATTCCTTTAGGTAAAATTGCACTTTAAAAGTTCTTAGTAAATTTATGGTTCCTTAAAATTTGTGGCTACCATGAGTTTTCCTCAATGTGAAATTACATAGGGTCAATATATTTTTCACACTTTTCTAATCCCTCCAGTAATTCCATCAGGCAGCTGTTTCAACCACTTCACATGTTCAGTGCCTTTTGGTATTATTAGCATCAGAATAAGTTACATATTGTAGTACCCAGAACATTTAAGGATATTAATTGTTAGTCCGGATATGTTTTATTTTAATAGGATTACAGAGTCGGCAAGATTGAGCAAAGCCATGTCTGAGTAATGATAAACTATGTTTTATTACTCTATTGAGTTAATTTTGTAAAGAGTCATTCATGTCGAGGTGGATTTCTGTCAGGTTTGTGTTGCTGAGCTTTGATGAGGTCAAGTTTCAGTCTCCTTCACTTTAAGCCGTTTCATGTTCTATTCAAGTTTTATTTAGATCAATTTTTATTAAAGATGTAACTATAATGCATCAGTAGTATAACTATAAATCTCTAATTCTACTGAGGTGACACTGAATTACTCTGAAATTAATATTTAGGCCCTAAGTTAATTTTGTTCAAGTATGTTTGTCTGCAGTGCAAGATGTGGTTATTTCCTTCTAGAGATAAGACAGATCCCAGTGAAACAGCTGTGATGAAACACTGATAAACACCTGCTTTTGGATAGAAGAAGATACAGTTTGTTGGGCCCTTGATCCGCTCACAGATTGCACAGGTGTCAGTGTTGCACTGCCTGACAGGATCATTGATTGTGATCTCTTCTGCTTTATCTCCCACAGATAACACAGGAGAGTGGGTGGTTGTTCCACATTATGGCTGTTATCCATTGTCAGCTGTTCAGTGTTTCATTGCTGTGGATACAGGAATGCTGGAAGAATATTGTCTCCAATTCCTGAGACAGTCACTGCTGATAGATTGGTTCCATCATGTGAATTCACTCATTTTTATAACAGGAATTATTCATAAGACAACATTACCTTATTTATAACTGGCTTTTCATGAACTTTGACATATCTCTGTGTGACTATCCACAAGACACGGTGTCACTTTGGGCTCTCTCTGTTTTGCTCTCCAGCTGCAGATGCATCTCTTTGAACAGGCTGTCTGCAGCCGTTCCCTGCACTGCCTGCTCAGCCTTTAGTCCCTTCTCTTGTTCCAGCAGGGTTGCTGTGCCTTCACCCAGGGCTGTCTCATGGTTTTCCTGTGTTTTCAGAGTTCCAGGATGAGATCTCTGGGCTCTGTCAAAAGCCTCATCTGAGCTGAGGTCCTGTGGTCTTTCCCGACCCTTTTGTGCCACATCCTCATGGCACAGGGCTGTGACCTGCTGAGGGCAAGGCTGCTCCTGCTCTGTGGCAATCACACACAGCCCCAGGTATTCTCACAGAAGGGGATTTGCCTGAATTTAGCCTCCTAAAACGACAGGAAATGCAGTTTCCCTCTTAAATTTCCCTCAACAAAGACCATTCTGGGGGCTTTTGCACATCTTTTCCATCTGTGAAGGTCCATTCAAATGGAAGGTCCCCCTCGATTGGACTCTTACAGTGGCACATCAGGAGGTTCCTCTCAAGGGAAGCCCTTTCAGACCAGGGACAGCCGTGTTTGCTCTCAGTTTGAACCTGGAGATGATGAAAATGGGGCTCTTTCCCTCAATTCAAAATGCACCATAAGGTGTAGGGTTTTCTGTGTTGCTGTTCGGGTGGCCTGGAAAGGCCCAGGGATGGCCTTGGAGAGCCGACGCTTCAAAGGACGAGGAGAGACTTCTGATCTTGTCTCGGTCTTGGTGTTTATTAATTGTTTATCTAAAAGATTTTCTTTCAGCCCGACAGAGGTCTGCACAGCAAGTCAGCCATGGGCACACTGCGAGCCCCCGGGGCGGTCACTTATCTTTATGCCTGAAGTTACGTATACAATATTTACTATTTCTCCCCAATACCTTCTACCCTTATTAACCGGTGCACTTTTAGTAATAACCAATCCCAAAGTGCCACCACCACCACAGAAGATGGAGGCCAAGAAGAAGAA